>NC_045452.1:4694984-4714513 GCF_002776525.5 Piliocolobus tephrosceles
GCAGCTGATCAAGAGAAATCAAAATCAAACTTTCTTTTCCACAGACATATTAGAGTGAGGTTGAGTTGTCTTTCTATATTTCAATCAAACAAGATATTGAGACAGATTGAATGCAGGAGGAGACAGGAGAATCCAACCATCGTTTATTTCGCAAAAATGTACAAGGCCACTCAGTCCCTTCTTTGTTTATTTGCTTTGGAGATCATAATTATTTCTCTTTTATGCCATAATGCTATGCTGAAGCAGAGATTATAGTTATTTTTCATAAAAGGATATTATGAAAATAATTTGCATTTTCATGCAAGTATGATATTTTTCCAATTAATGGTTCCCAATTGCCCATCTTTCATTTCATATGTAACTTTTTGTTTTGAAAGAAATTTAGACAGCCCCTTTCAGGGTGGCTGTTATTCTCTCATGAGAGATAGAGATTCAGCTGTCCTTGTTTAGGGTTTGCTCCAGATCCTGGCTGATTTTGATGATTTATTTTCCAGATCTGTAGAGTATGATGCTAGATCTAAGAGGTGCTTCTTCCTCAACCCCATGATCCACTTCCTATTCTCACTCTCTTTTCGCCTATGTGTGTTCTCTAGGTAACAATCCCCTTAGTGCCTCCATTCTCCTGGCTGTTACTTCTGTACAGATGATCTCATTGGTGTCTTTTTCCTTCCATCCCTTTCTTTCTTTCATGAAGTGCGGCATGCATTAATACTGTTTTGCAGTTTGAGTTTTTCACTCGCAGTTTATCCTGAAAGGGCTCCATAGTATTTCCTTGAAATCATCCTTATCCTTTGTCTACACTGCACACGACTCCACTCTGTGAATGCGCTATAGTTGATACAGCCAGCTCTTATGTTTGGCGTTTAGGATTTTCCCACATTTTGCATTTGCACACATTTCATGTCATTGGAAGTATTTCTTCAGGGTAGTGTTCATGGTAGTGGGATTGCTTGGATCAAAGTTAAATGCAGGTGTAGGTTTGTTAGGCACTGCCAAATTTCCCTCCAGAAAGGTTATGCCAATTTGCCTTCCTGTCAGCAGTGGATGAGCAGCAATTCTTCTACAAAACCCACTGAAACTCAGTAAGAACATGGAAGTCTGTAGCATTGGAGATGGGGCCACTCCCACCTGCCCAGCTTTATGCTGTGAGATCAATTCTTCAAGTGGACTTGAAAGCTACATGGGCAGATCCCCTCTTCCCCAGCTCCCCATGTGAAAGACTGATGTTGGGTGAGTGACAGCAGCCAGCGTATATATTGGCAGGTTCCATCACCCCAGGTTCTTGCACAGGAGATCTATCTGGCTTGTGGGGGCACCTTTCAAGACTCCTACTCTCACTCCAAAGGGAGGATTTGAGTGGAGCAGCCAGCAAAGAATGAAGCCTCCTATCCCCTAAAGGTTTGCCTTGTGAAAGAGCTATCCCAGGCAGAGTAGACACCTGGGCAGACTAGGCAGCTCTCACCCACCCAGCTCACTGGTGCAGAAGATCTACATTGGGCAGCTGATCCAAGCCAAGAAACATTGGTTGCATGCTGAGGATCTCCAGGGTTGGAGGTTTGGTGGGAAGCAGGTGGCTGCAGTCACTGGGCTGTGACTGTCCTCCCAGTTGGCAGCTCTCACTGTACAGAAAATATTCACAGAAGTCATTTGCTGAAGGACAGAGCAACCCAAACCCACACAGCTCCCAGGCCATAGCACAGAGTTTCTGCCCCAGGAAGGGGCGTGACAGTCCGAAAAGACTGATAGGTCCCTGGCCCTGCCCTGGCCCTCCCTGGTCCTGCCTGAGGGAAGTGACTTTGCTTAAATCAGAGCAGGAAGAAAGTTCTGCACCAGAGCATAATTGGAGCCAAAGGGCATCACAGTAGCTAGCAGTCCTCCGTGGGAGCTCGTGCCCCCTAAAGCACAAAGGTCTGTACGTGTTTGTCCCCTTGCCCCTGAGCCCGAGTGCAACTCCTGGGCATGGGGGGAAGGAATGACGTTTGATTGATCTCTGAGGCCCTAGCTCTCAGCACAACCTCCATCCATGAGGCCTCTGAGGACTGCTGTGGAAGGAGTCACCAAAGGAATGAATCCAGCAAGCCAGGCCTGACTCCAGGGAATAACTGAAGGAGAGCTCGCACAGGGACTAAAGCGTATTTTGCATAATATGGACTTGGACATCTGGTGTGTTGAGGCTAGGGACAGTGTTAAACATCCTACTGTGTACAACTCTCCTCCCCTAAAGAATTAGCCATCCCCAAATCTCAGTAGTGCTGAGGTTGACAGCTCCTGACTTATACCCTGCCTATTAGATATGGAGATCTAGGAGAATTGGGGATGCCTCATGGGGTCTTTTAACCAAATATGAAGGGGATAACATCTATGGGTATGGAATGTAGTCATAGATCCAGTTCCTGACAAAGAAATAAAAATGGTCTCATTTTAGGTCAAGAAAAGTTTCTCTTCTCTCTCTCTCTCTCTCACTTCAAAGGCAGGGTCTCACTGGGTCCCCCAGTTTGGACTGCAGTGACAGGATCATGGCTCTCTGCAACCTGCAATTCCTGGGGACAAGCGATCCTCCCATCTCAGCCTCCTGAGTAGTTAGGACTAGAGATGCGCTCCACCAGCCTGGCTAATTTTTTTGTTTTAATTTGTTAGTATTATTTTTGTAAAACAGGGATCTTGTTATATTGCCCAGGCTGGTCTCAAACTCCTGGCCTCAAACCACCCTCCCACCTCAGCCTCCCAAATCATCAAAAGTGTTTTCTAAAAATGTCACTCAGTAGACACAATTATTTCTTCCAAAGTACTTTTCTTTTCTTTTCTTTTCTTTTTTTTTTTTTTTGAGACGGAGTCTGGCTCTGTCGCCCAGGCTGGAGTGCGGTGGCCGGATCTCAGCTCACTGCAAGCTCCGCCTCCCAGGTTTACGCCATTCTCCTGCCTCCGCCTCCCAAGTAGCTGGGACTACAGGCGCCCGCCTCGTCGCCCTGCTAGTTTTTTGTATTCTTTAGTAGAGACGGGGTTTCACCGTATTAGCCAGGATGGTCTCGATCTCCTGACCTCGTGATCCACCCGTCTCGGCCTCCCAAAGTGCTGGGATTACAGGCTTGAGCCACCGCGCCCGGCCCCAAAATACTTTTCTAGGTGATCACAGAGGTGTAGTTTTAGAAGTTTATTAACAAAAAGCAGAAAATGTCCCCAGACACACGTGAAACTAGACAATAACATGTCTTTTCTAAAATTTTTATCAGAAAGTACAAAAGAAAGAAAGAATATTTCAAGTTCCAATAAATCACAGGCTGTTCGTTTTATTCAAGACTCAATTTTAAATCCACATAATATTTATGATTAATCAAATTCTTTCACACAGTTTTTTGTTTTTCCTTTTTTGTCAATCCTCACAGAACATATGCATTTTGATTTCCTTGGTGCCCAGGAAAGAGTGTATTTTTTCTATACTTTACAGTACATACCATTTATAACATTTTGAAGGTGCACCTCAACATAAAAGATAACTACTATTTCTGTTTCTTACCATTTTATTGTTTCATATTGCCTCTCTCAGGTTTGGAACCATCTGGAAATGATAAATTATCACATATGTAGCAAGAATTATGATATCATGTAGGAGATCAGGAATCACTCATATATAATTCTAATATGATTAAAATATTACGATGGGGCTGGTCGCAGAGGTTCACGTCTGTAATCCTAGCACTTTGGGAGGCCAAGGCAGGCAGATCACTTGAGGCCAGGAGTTTGAGACTAGTCTGTCCAATATGGTGAAACCCTGTCTCTATTAAAAACACAAAAATTAGCCAGGTGTGGTGGCGCGTGCCTATAATCCCAGCCACTCCGAAGGCTGAGGCAGGAGAATCATTTGAACCTGGGAGGCGGAGGTTGCAGTGAGCTGAGATTGCACCATTACACTCCAGCTTGGGGGATAAGAGCGAAACTCCATCTCAATAAATAAATAAATACATAGGAAAAATGTGGAAGAAACCAAATGCATTTCTAGTTCAAAACTAAATTGTAACTATTTAGTGTCTGGTTTTTGCAAGAAAACATATATTTCATGTCCACAGTCAGGGCCACAGTCACAGCTCTCAAGTGTGGGTATTTCCTAAGCAAATTGAAGAACACAGGCATAAAAGTGCATCAAATTAATAACTCTTTCCTTTTTTTTTTCTTTTAAAATGGAGTCTCCCTCTGTTGCCCAGGATGGATTGCAGTGGCGTGATCTCAGCCCACCACAACCTCCACCTCCTGGGTTCAAGTGATTCTCCTGCCTCAGCCTCCTGAGTAGCTGGGATTACAGGCACCCACCACCACACCAGGCTAATTTTTGTACTTTTAGTAGAGATGGGGTTTCACCATGTTGGCCAGGCTGGTTTCGAACTCCTGACCTCAGGTGATGCACCCACCTCAGCCTCCCAAAGTGCTGGGATTACAGGCATGAGGCACTGGGCCCAACCCGGCCATTTTCAGGTAGGTTTCTTCTATGCCTAGTTTGTTTGTTCCTTTTTCCAAGACATGTTCTCACTCTGTCTTTCATAGTGGAATACAGTGGCACCATCTGTTAAGAGCTGCAGCTTTTAACTCCTGGGCTCAAGCCACCTCAGCCTTCTGAGTAGCTGAGACTACAGGTGCACGTCACCAGAGCGGGCTAGTTTTTATTTTTATTTTTTTTGTAGGGATCTATGTTCCTCAGGTTGGCCTTGAACTGTTGACTTCAATTGATCCTCCCAGCTCAGCCTCCCAAAAGCACTGGGTGGACAAGCATGAGCCACCGCCTGACCCAGAGTTACTTTTTAACATCACATCCTCACTGCTGGGCTCAATGTTTGGCAGTGACTGAAAACCCTCAAGGAGAGTTTCTGGTCAGGCCCTGCCCAGTCTGTGCATAGGAGGGGAATGGAAAAATGGCCTGTGGATGGTTCTTTTGGAGAACTGGCCAGAGATGAAATGCCATTTCCTGGAATACAGGGCCGTGTGATGTCCAGCCCAGCTGCCAGGTCCAGGGCCCTCGGCACCGTCTAGTTTGGGAGCTCATCCAGAAGTGGCCTCATTTGCCCAAAGTAGTTGGTCTCCCTCCCAATCTGGTCCCATTTGAGAGATGCAACTGGCCCCTGTCTTCCAGAAAAACATTTCAGTGTGTGCCTGTCTTTGTCCCCGCACTGGCTGGCCTCTCTGTACCGTGAGAACTTGGGTTATGCAAGGCTCTGCCAGTCAGCTGAGCATCACGAAGCAGCTGCCCTGGGTCTGACCATTCTCCCCTGGGTCTGACCCCTGCCCTGGGTCTGACCGTTCTCCCCTTCACCCGGAAGTGACCTCCAACCTGATCCTGCTTCCTGTGTTCTGGCAGCTGCTCTGGGGAAGGGCATTTTGGCCTCAAGGGCTTAGCGTGTCATTTTTTCTGTTTTCTGTTTATCTTTCCAGAGCTGTCTGGGACAGCCCATGCATTAGTCCATGTACTGCTTCTTTGGAAGGCAATCGGGGCTTTCTTTCAGGGGTGGGTATAAAAGTTCTTGTGGCTGGGCGAGGTGGCTCATGCCTGTAATCCCAGCACTTTGGGAGGCCGAGGCAGGTGGATCATGAGGTCAGGAGATCGAGACCATCCTGGCTAACATGGTGAAACCCTGTCTCTAATAAAAAGTACAACAAAATTAGCTGGGCGTGGTAGCAGGCACCTGTAGTCCCAGCTACTTGGGAGGCTGAGGCAGGAGAATGGCGTGAACCCAGGAGGCGGAGTTTGTAGTGAGCCAAGATCGGGCCACTGCACTCCAGCTTGGATGACAGAGCAAGACTCCATTTAAAAGAAAAAAAAGTTCTTGGGACATTTGTGTATGAAATCAGCCTTCACTACATGGATAGGACCAGCATGCTTCCGCGGCACGACTCTGCAATCTTACTATGTCTGCTTTTTTTTTTTTTTTTGAGACGGAGTCTCGCTTTGTCACCCAGCTGCTGGAGCGCGGTGGCGGGATCTCGGCTCACTGCAAGCTCCGCCTCCCGGGTTCACGCCATTCTCCTGCCTCAGGCGCCCACCACCACACCCGGCTAATTTTTTGTATTTTTAGTAGAGACAGGGTTTCACCGTGTTAGCCAGGATGGTCTCGATCTCCTGACCTCGTGATCCGCCCCCCTCGGCCTCCCAAAGTGCCAGGATTACAGGCGTGAGCCACCGCGCCTGGCCCTATGTCTGTTTTTTTATTTCATATATTATTTATTGATTTCTTTTGAGACAAAGTCTCACTCTGTCACCCAGGCTGAAGTGCAGTGGTGTGATCTCAGCTCACTGAGACCTCCACCTCATGGGTTCAAGTAATTCTCCTGTCCCAGCCTCCCAAGTAGCTGGGACTACAGGGGCACGTCAAAACACCCAGCTAATTTTTGAATTTTTAGTAGAGATGTAGCTTTGCCATATTGGTCAGGCTGGTTTCAAACTTCTGACCTCAGGTGATCAATCTGTCTTAGCCTCCCAAAGTGCAAAGATTACAGGCATTTATTTATTTATTTATTTGAGACAGAGTCTTGCTCTGTTGCCCAGGCTAGGGTGCAGTGGCAGCTCACTGCAACCTCAGCCTCCCAGGTTCAAGCAATTCTCCTGCCTCAGTGTCCTCAGTAGCTTGAATTACAAATCCCCACCACTGCACCTAGCTAAGTTTTGTGCTTTTAGTAGAAACAGGGTTTGACCATCTTGACCAGGCTGGTCTCGAACTCCTGACCTCATAATCCGCCTACCTCAGCCTTCCAAAGTGTTGGGATTACAGGCCTAAGGGACCGTGCCTGGCCACATTTATTTATTTATTATTTACAGGATCTCTGTTGCCCAGGCTGGAGTGCAGTGGTGCCACCTCAGCTCACTTCACCCTCTGCCTCCGGGGTTCAAGCGATTCTCATGCCTCAGCCTCCCAAGTAACTTGGACTACAGGCATGTGCCACCATGTAGGGATAATTTTTTCTATTTTTTTGTAGAGACAGGGTTTCACCATGTTGGTCAGGCTGGTCTCAAACTCCTGGCCTCAGGTGGTCTGCCTTCCTCATCCTCTCAAAGTACTGAGGTTACAGGTGTGAGCCACTGTGCCCAGCCTCTCACTACATTTAAATGATGTGGTGGCTCACACTTGTAATTCTAGCACTTTGGGAGGCCAAGGCAGGTGGATCACCTGAGGTCAGGAGTTCGATATGAGCCTGGCCAACATGGGGAAACCCTGTCTCTACTAAAAATACAAAAATTAGCCAGGTGTGGTGGCATGAACCTGCAGTCCCAACTACTGGGAAGGCTGAGGCAGGAGAATCACTTTAACTGGGAGGCAGAGGTTGCAGTGAGCCAAGATCACGCCACTGCACTCCAGCCTGGGCAACAGAGCAAAACCTCATCTCAAAATAATAATAACAAAAAAAATGCATGATGCCAGATTTATCTTGGCCTGGCTGCCTGCACAAGCACAGCCATGTCCAGACCAGGGCTGCCAGTCAAGGTCTGGCCCCATCTTGTCCAGCAGAAAGGGAGCGAGCTTGCGGGGCCCAGGCTGGGGCAGAAGATCCCAGGATCTCAGCCTCTGCTTATGGATCAGCTCTGAGACCCTGAGTAAGCTGGGGGTGCTCTGTGCTCATTGGTTTTCCCAGCTGTCAAGTAAAAGAATTGGATGAGAAAGTCTCGTCAAGGTGGAATGATCTCAGATTTGGGGCAGCAGTGAATGATCCCACTCCCTGGGTCATGCCAGTGGTCCGGCCTCGGCTGAACACAGCCCCAACATCTGGAATGGGGATGAGGGGGCAGTCAGCTCTAGCTTCTAGTAAGAGAGATGCAATAGGGCTCTGTGGCTGAGCTGGGTGCGTTGCCTCACACCAACCCTTTGAGAGGCCGTAGTGGGAGGATTCCTTGAGGCTGGGAGTTTTGAGAATAGCCTGGATAACACAGCCAGACCGAATGTCTGCAAAATAAGATAATAATAATAAAACAGGTGCAATGGCACACAGCTCTAGTCCAAGCTACTTGGCAGGCTGAGGCAGGAGGGTCCCTTGACTCCTGGGATTGGAGGCTGCATTGAGCTATGATGGCACCACTCCACTCCAGCTTGGGTGACAAAGTGAGACCCTGTCTCTAAAAGAAAAACAAAATTGGCCTGTGAGGGTGGGTTTGATTTTCAAACAGGACCCGGAAGGTAGGGGACAGAGAGTGCGGTCACCCTTAGGTGCTGAACACTCAGAAATGGGCCAGCAGCAGCCCTCACCTCGCCTGCAGACACCAGATTGGGCAGAACAGCACACGGCACTCGCAGCTCTTGCAGCGAGGGCAGAACCCAGTGTGGACCCTTCTGCCTGTGGGAGGGGCTGCTGAGGCCTGCGGAGAGGCCAGGGTGGAGGCTCGTCCCCTTGTCCGGCCCTTGGTGTGGTCTCTGCCAGTTCCCAGCCCACCAGTGCAGGGCGCCCCTGAGCCTGCTGCTGCCATGGGCCTGTCTCTACCCAGGACATCCCCACACCCTCGCAGTGTCAGGGAAATAGTCATGGTGGCGGTGACAGTCTGCAGGCAGAGCTGTTGAAAGAAGCTGAAAAGGGTCACACTGCAGGCAGGGGCCCGTGTGACAAGCCCCTCTCACCATGAGAGAGCTGACCAGGCAGCTCACGAGCAGAGCCACATCCCCGGAGTTCGAGAAAGGTTCTGGCTGGGCTCAGCCACCTCATTGGCCACTGGCAGCCTTTGTCATGTGAGCCTTGCTCTCCTGGGGATGCTGAGGCTGACGGCTGATGTGGGCATTGCTGAGGGTAACCTGTGGCCCAGTGGATGTGGCCAGGTCTACTCAACCTGCACTCACCCAAGTAGGACCCAGGCTGCACGCCCATCTCCAGCCTGGGGCAGCTCCCCTGTAAGCTGGGCGAACTACTGAGGCCAAGGCGGGAGGTGGCTGACAACACCCATGGCCCATGCGGAGCTGGTGGAAAGGCTGGACTCAGCAGCAACACCAAACCCCAAACCAAGCAGAAACCACGCAAGACTGAGGGGCTCATGCCAGAGCGGTGGCCACAGGTAAGAACCCAGGACCAGGCTGTGTGTGGTGCGAGTGTTCCCTGTCCCAGGGCTCAGCACAGCAAGGGAAGACCAGCCAGGTCACCAGAAATGAAGTCACCTGTGCTGGGGCAGGGGCAGGGACACTTGGGGCAGGGAGTGTGTGGGCAGAGAGAAGCCAGAGAAGTCCAGGCCTGTGGAAGCCAAACAGGAGAGTGTGCGCCAGAAGGGGTGGTCAGGATCCGGGGATGAGGTCGCTCTCCCTGCAGAACGAACCCTAAAGTGCATAGCCTGGGACTCCCTCCCTGGGACCCCAGGGAGGGAAACCCTTCTGGAAAGAAAAACACCCTTCTGGAAAGAAAACAACTCTTCTGGAAAGAAAAAGAAGAAAGCCAAGAATGGAGTCAAAAAAGCTACCCAGTGCTGACTAAGCCTCTCCAACCCTGTTCTAAATGGAGTGTGGTTTCTAAGTCAGGGAAATGGAAGAGGCCCCACCCACACAGGGACAGGGCCATGGCCCCACAGGATGAGGCAGCAGCGTTTATTCAAGATACAACAGTGAGGCCGGGCGCGGTGGCTCAAGCCTGTAATCCCAGCACTTCGGGAGGCCGAGACGGGTGGATCACAAGGTCAGGAGATCGAGACCATCCTGGCTAACCCGGTGAAACCCCGTCTCTACTAAAAACTACAAAAAACGAGCCAGGCGAGGTGGCGGGCGCCTGTAGTCCCAGCTACTCGGGAGGCTGAGGCAGGAGAATGGCGTGAACCCGGGAGGCAGAGCTTGCATTGAGCTGAGATCCGGCCACTGTACTCCAACCTGGCGACAGAGCGAGACTGTCTCAAAAAAAAAAGATACAACAGTGAGGGAATCCGGTCACGTTCCCTTCTCCCTGGAGAGGGCGCATCTTGACAAGTGATCCAGTAGACACCTTTTAAACTCTGTAAGTTAAGCTCATAAAAACCACTGCCTTCACTCTGTCTCCCAGGGCCCGGCCTGGACTCTCAGATGCACTGGCTTGGGGCGCCCTCAGGTGGCCACATGGAAAAACCACAGTCTGAGGCCAGCCTGGAGCTCTCAGACCTGGGTGGGATCTACCCAGGCCAACTGTCCTTCTGCTTTAGGTCACTGTCTCTTGGCAGATGACCTGACACTTGGGGGGGTGGCCCAAGGACACCTCAGGAAGGTTTGGTTCCCACTCTACAGATGGCCCAATTAGCCAGAGGTTTCCAGGCCATCTGTCTGCCTCCTGGAGATGGACTGGGGCCTTTAGACTTCGGAGGAGAACAGGATGCTCTGTCTCTTGCTGTCCGGGGCAGGGATGGCCTCCAGCTGCAGGAAGTACAGCAGCATCTGGACCTGCCCGGGCAGAGTGGGGAAGAGGAGAGTGGCTCAGAGGGGGGCTCACAGCAGCTGGTGGGGAGGTCTGTGGGGCCTAAGCCTCCAAGTCCACCTCAGGTGTTGGAAACCCCTGCTGGTGTCATGAACCCCTTACAGTGAGACGGGGGTGGGGTGGGATCCTGACAAGGCATGACTTGGTGGGGGGGGGGGGGGTTTTTTCAGGGAAGGCCAGGGGCTTGCCCTAACCCCCCGGGCTGGGGTACAGTGGCTCCATCATGGATCTCTGCAGCCTCTAACTCCTGGGCTCAAGCGATCCTCCTGTGTCAGCCTCCCAGGTAGCTAGGACTACAGGTGTGTGCCACAACGCCTGGCTAATTTTTCTTTGTATTTTTTCTAGAAATGGGATTGCTACATTGGCCAGACTGGTCTCAAACACCTGGGTTCGGTTATCCTGCCTCGGGCTCCCAAAGTGCTGGGATTACAGGCATGAGCCACCACCACACCCAAACACTTGAGGTGGTTTTAAGCCCCCAGCAAGGTGCACCAGCAGGACCAGGAGGTGGCCTGGGCCCCACCGCATCACTCCCATCCATGCAGATCTAGGCAAGTCCCTCTCTCTGGATCTCCGCCACCACTACATACAATGCAAGTAGGAAGATGGGCAGGACCGGGGGTGGAGCAGGCAGAGGCCACCTCTGTCAGGCTGGGGTGACATGGGCTGGAGCCTGTTCTTGCCATACCTGGGACATGACCTCCAAGGACCAGCTGTCGGTCATGGTGATGGGCTGGCTGGGGTTGGCAGGTAGCTTGCTTTCCTTCACAGAGGGCTAGAGTAGCGTGGGGCCAAAGACTGTGGCAAAGTTGTGCAGGGACATCTTATTGACTGCCTCCTTCTCTGCCACCCTGTAGAGGACTGAAACAGCGAGTGCTGTTTCAATACCACCACCAGGAGAGAGGCAGAGGGGCTGTGCCACACTGGAGTCCTCAGGAAGGGAGTGACCTCAACCCTGGCTGTGCTGCAGGCTGACTCCAGCCCTGGTACTGCTGGATTTCAGTGGCCCAGGACAAAGGGCCAGCTCCGGGCTGGTGGAGAGGTCTCCTTGATGTGACTGGGAGGGAAGAGGGGGGTCCAAGTGCACTGCCGGCCACGGCCAAAGCTCTGAGCTCTTTGTTAAGGCCACAGTGCAAAGCGAGGAGGGTGGCAAAGATGAGAGGCTGGGGCAGGGGGGCCAGTGACACTAGTCCCCAAAGGCAGTGAGTGACTGCAGACAGGGGTCAGGGGAAAAGGTCCTCGGTGCTGGGGGTCTAGGGGTAGCAGAAGGGCACCACGCGGCCTGGGGACCTGGAGGCCCCCACAGCCGTGGGAGAGCTGGGCTACCTTTCCAGGTGGTCCAGAAGGAAAAGGAAGGTGAGCAGGTTGGCCTCCGGCAGGGACAGCAGCAGGTTGAGCATGCAGCTCTCCTTTGTAACTGGGTCTGAAAGAGCTGGAGAAGGTGGTGGGTTACTCCGCAGGGTCACAACAAACCAGAGACTTCTCCTGAGGTGGTTACGTGGAGCACCTGGGGCTCATGTCCCTGCACAGCCCAGGCTTGTCATCATCCTCAGTCCCACAGCTCTGGCTCCCAGTGAGGTCCCTGTGAGGGGCACTGGTGTGGGGTATGAGCCACCTGAACGCCTTTTCTCCACCTCACAGGGATCAGCAGTAACTGGCGAACAGCAGCAGGAGGAGCTGCGAGAGCAGCCGCTCATGGGCAGAACTGCCCTTGGGCAACTCCCGCCACCACCCCCTCCCCAGGGGACCCCAAGGTAGGGGAGGCTCGGTGTGGAATGAAACAGGGGAGTGAGGGACACAAAGAGGTGGGAAGTGGGAGGGCTCCAGCCCCACCAAGTACGCAGAGACCCCCTCATTGTCCTGGACACCACAGGGGCACCTGCAGGTCCTCTGTGCATGGGCCTGGGAGGCAGACCTGCCCTAAGGGTGATGTGGAGGCTACAGGTGCCACATGCACCAGCACCCGCTTTAGACATCAGCCTGCAGGTTGACTAAGGGTCAGGCCATGTTTGAACCCATGCTGGACTGGGCTAGGACCTGTGCATGGCTAGAGCACCTGTTCTGCAGGAAGGAGGACCGCAGACTTTAGGACCCCACAGCACAGCAGTGATGACCATTTCACCCTCTTGGTCTCCTTGAGGAATAGGGATGGGGAGCCCTGTGGGGATGGGCGAGGTCTACCAGGACAGGCTTGATTTTGGTCCCGTTTTCTGAGGTTGGGTTAAAACACCGACCATGGCAGAGGGGGCACAGCTCGGGTTCCCACACCTCACTTTTCACAGCCTCCAAGGGCAGCAGTGCACGTGGAGGAGACGTCTCCCACAAGGCCAAGGCCTCCAGTGCTCACCGATGCCCTCGGCGAAGTTGGGGTAGAACTCGTCAGTGAAGAGGGGCTCGGGCAGCTCACGGAAGTACAGCTTCAGCGTGTCTGCGATGGCGTTCACGTCCATCTGGCTCATCATCACCGACACGTCCTTGTTATCTGGAAAGAGCACGGAAATGCAGCGGCCTCCTTCAGGATCCCAAGTGAGTCTCCCACCATCCCTGCCTTGGCTAAAGCACCATCCCTGCCACGCTGACCACTGTCCGGGTCCCTCCCCAGCTTTGAGCAGCTCATCTGACCCCTCCCAAGAGCTGTGCGTAGTTCTGTGTCTGCAGAGTTGATGGGGGTGCATGGGCGTTCCCATTCCCCTCCCCTGCTTGGCCCGATGTGACGGCCAGGAGGAGGCCAGCACGGCAGGACACAGCGCCTGCGTGGGAATTGGGTGACTCTGCCCTGTACGTAGCAACCACCCCTGCACCAGTGTCTTCTGATGGCAGGAAGACTGTGGGAGAATCTGGTTTCAGTATTTGAACCAATGTCTTCCTTTGGACCCAATGGGCCACTGGTGCTTATGTCCTCACTGCAGGCCAGGTCTATTCTGGGCCCCCAGAGGGAGCTGAAACTACCACAGGCCCTCCCAGGGGTGCTGGGCATTCTAGGGGTCCTGATCAGGGTCAGTGGTGTGTGCCCCAAAGAAGGGTCTGCAGGCACGAAATCCTGTTGCTTTGAAGATGCTGGGAAGGACCCTCTGGGGCCTGTGTCCTCCTCTGGCATTTGAGGCAGGTCCAGGTCCTTCATAGCCTGAGAGAGTTGGTGAAATGGAGGCGGAGATGCTGCAGCCCCGGCCTGAGCTGGGTCCCATCAGTGTCCTCTGCCCACCACATCCTCACACAGGGCAGTGGACAGACCACACTGAGTCCTGGGCTTCTACTTCCTGTCCACCCACAAGTCAGGAAGGCCAAGGCCCCGCAGAAACCCCTGGTTCACCCCAGCAAGTGGCATGTATGGCTAGGATGGTTTAAAAACTGGCTTCTACAGAAGCTATTTCTATAATTCTTGTCTTCTCTTTTTTAAAAATAGTAACACAGTAAATGAGGAAAAGACACAGAGAAGAATGTGACATGCCCGGACCATGGAGCACTCTGAGATCTCATCGCGGACACCACCTCCCACACCTCCATCCTGTCCTCGCCAGGCCAACACTGACTGATGTTGAAGGCTGCCTTCAGTGCCTGGATGTCCGTGGCCACTCCGGACACACGGTAGATGCCCACCTCCTCCATGCCTTGGAGCTCGATCTCCTCCACACACTGGCACACGATGTAGGGCACCTTGGACCTCTCTCTCCTGCAGCAGGAGGGAATGCTCTCAGTGTCCTGGCAGCCCTGCTTGGGCCACACACAGGAGACCTGCTCTATGGAGGTGGAGTGACGATGGTGGTTAAGGTGACTAGGTCTAGGGCTGCACACAGAGCCTTCTGCCTAGGGCTGCACACAGAGCCTTCTGCATGCCTGTTTTCCCTCTGCAAGCTCAGTCCTCATTGCATGTACTTTCTCAGGACCTTTCAAGCAGCCAGAACCCCTGCAAGTCACATATGTTCTTTGGGGCAAGGTCAGGAGGCCTGTCTAAGTAAAGTCAGCACAGGAAGGGCATCTGACAGATTCCAGGCCTGCGGTTAGCAGCCTGTGCCCCCAGCTGGGATATCAGACCCGGTGTTGGTCCTGCCACCCACGTGCTGTGTGAGAGGAGAATCCCTGACCCCTGCCCTGGGCCTGGGCCTTAACACACATCCGACGAATGAATGAAGGGTTGCCTCAGCACCAGTGCTGTGTCCCGCGCTGCTAAGTGCTTTACTCCTCTGAGCCTTAGCAATGAACAATTCCATACCACCACACAGGACACTAGAGTAAGAATACTTCAAAGTTAGAACAGAGTGCTGTGCTGAGGCCTTAACTTTAGCTTTGTTTTGCCACTGAATTTGGGAGCACATCAAAGCTGCTTCTCAAGCCACCCTCATTAGTAGTGGTTATTTGGAGGAGCTGCTGCTGGAGTCCTCGCTGCTCATGCCCAGAGGCCTCCCAGAGTGCTACGCAAGTGGCTGCCGTGCAGCTGGGGGTGGAGCTGCCGTGCAGTTGGGGTGGGGGGTGCTGTTTAGACACAGAAAGGAGTTCAGGGTATGACTCATGGAGGCCCCGGCCCACATGACCAGGAAGTTCAGAGGCCCAGCCGGATTCCATCCTGGGGAAGCAAATGAATTCTCGGAGGAAGTGGTCTGTGTCTGCAAGAACTGCTCTCAAACCAAACAAGTTTCTCTTGGCAACTGACTCATGACAAAGGGGCAGGGGTTACGGCCATTCAACAGGAACCTGGGACCGTGACAAATTCCAAGCGAGGGCAGAAAACCCTGCACTCGGGCAGTTCCTGGAACCAGCCTACTGCTTCCAAGCAAGGCGGCAAGGACATTCCTGAGCTGATTTTGAGTAAACACAGGAGGTAGCTGAACACACCACGTGTTCCCTGGGGCCTGACCTCACCGTGCAGCGGCCACGCAGAGAGAGGAGAGACCCACACATGCTCTTCTCTGCAGAAACAGCTGAAGAGACAGGCACCCTCAGTGCATGAGCCCAAGCCCGTCCCCACTCACTTGGTGACCACAGCAATCTTGACTCCGAAGACCCATGTTTTCATGATGGCATCCTCTTCAAGTTGAACTCTCTGCTGTTGAACTTGACTGAGAGCTTTACTTCAATCTATAGAGGGGAGAAGGGGCATAGTCCATTAATCCTTCTGGTCCTCACAGCCCAAGGTCCCAAGGGCCCCTTGGAGTCTCATCAAATATTTCCACTCCCAAGGCATGCAGAGGTCTCAGCATGAGGTAGGGCTGCCCCTCAGGGAATCCCCTAGTCTACTTCAGCAACAGCCAGGATTGTTGAAGATGGTGTAAAGGACTGGCTTCTGCAGAACCACCTCCTAAAATCTCTGCTGCTTCTCTTGGTTGCTTACTTTTTTTTAGATATGGGATCTTGCAATGTTGCCCAGGCTGTACTCAAACTCTTGGGCTCCAGTGATTCTCCTGGCTCAGCCTCCAGAGTAGCTGAGACTATAGGTGCACTGTGCCCACTCTCTCTTTCTTAATAACAATTAAAAATTAAAGACAGAATAGCATAAGAAAAAGCCAAGACTCTCAAATATTAACATTTTACCATATATGCCCAGGCCTTTTTGGGTGTGTCATTGCTTTTAAGGTCTAAATCTTTCTGGGGTATCTAAAGACAAATCAGAGGTCTCCATTTCTACAGGCAGCCCCCAGGTCACCGAGTGGAGGCCCCACCTGTCCTGGTGGTGCCATGAGACCTTTGTTTGAGGAGGGATGCTCAGGGCCTGGCTGGCAACTGCATCCCAGCCAGTGAATGACGATTCCCGTGCATGGCGATTCTGCTCTTCGGGGAAACTCCCTCCTCCAACCAGGCTCCGTGTCAGACGCTAGCTCAGGCTCAGCCACCTCTGACCAATTTGAATTGAATAGAGGCCACCCTATCCTTCTGGGGTAAGTGGGCACCAGAAAAGTCCCACAGACACGTACCCCATTCATGGTGATGACAGCATGCTGCCAGTCTGTCCTGCAGGGCTTGTAGGTTCCACTGAAAGAAAGGAGTCATGATTGGCAGAGGCCCTGGGGTCTGTTCAGAGGCTGCAGGGGGCAGCAGCCCACACCTGCCACTTCTCCAGGCCTTAGTCAGAGACAGAGCCTGACTGTGGCCAGCATCTCCATCCAGAGGCTGAGCAAGGTAGAGTAAGGAGGGGCCTGCCAGACACCCCTGGAACCCAGGGCCCCACTGCTCCCAGAGCCCTGCTGCCTGGGGTCCCCACCCCCTCCTCCCTCTGCCCCTCCCAGTTGGGAGCTGATGCGCAGGCTGGCAGGCTCTCTCCACCCGGCTCCCATCACCACGGGTGCTATGTGGAGCTCAGTGAAAGGCGAGCTGTCCAGCAGCAACTTCAGTAACAACTCCTGGGGGCCTGGTATCCACGGCTGCTGCCTGGGGAACTGTGGACACTGTTCTCCCCCTGCACCATGAACAGCTTGTGGCAGGAGGAGCCTGCAGGCCACACCAGTCCTGTGGTTCAGAATCAGGCCCAGAAGGACCCAGAGCCAAGCCCTAAATCAAGCAGCTGGTGAGGCGGCCGGGAGGAAGCCCCTCTGTGATCCCTGTAACTTCTACCCCCACCCAGCCCTGTCCAGGCAGCTAGCCTGCAGGAACTTGTCCTTAATGTCACCTGAACACAGTCTGTGCTGGTACAAAACACCCTGTCATGACCAAGCTACACGTCCCCCGTCCGTGAAGGTTCTGTCTCCCGTTTTATGGGGAGCACAAGCTCTGTGTCAGCAGTTCCTGGGTACGCAGAGACCAGTGGTCGGGCTGGGTGAATGAGCAGTACCATCGTGTTAAAAATACACCTTCTTGGACTCCACCTGTAGAAAACTGGACTCATAATCTGGGTGGGACCTGGGATTTGCACAACTAGAAACCCCAGGTAGTTCTGGAGTGAAGCCAGGTCACGGAGCCACCGTCTGACTCCAGACAAGGCCACTGCATCTGGCCTTGTGTTCCCACCCCTTGATGCAGGTGATGGTTCATTTCAGCCACAAAGCAAGCTGCCTAAGAGCAGCAGAGACCACACCTCATGATGTCTGCACACATTCACATGCGTGCGCGCGCGCACACACACACACACACACACACACACATACGACGGTGCTGAGCACAGCGCCAGGCCTAGAGAGGGGCTGAGGACAGGCATCATGTTCACTGCAAGGGACCCTAGAGGCCACAGCCACCTGGGCCTTCTGCAGGTGAAGTGGCTAGAAAATAAGGAGAAGCTCTGGAGCAGGTCAAGGAGCCCAGCCAGCTGCCCCTATTTCACAGATGTGTGCACCTGGGCCTCCCTCCCTGCACCTGCTCAGCACAAAGGCTCACCACAGGCACACCTGGGGGGTGACCCCTCCTCACCTCCCCATCTAGGTCCTACCGGTTAATGTTTCCCAAGGATCTGAAATGTACAGCCAGAGTGACACAGAGAAGCAAAGGGTGGCAGGACGTCTCCCGCCAGGGGCTATGTGGCCGCAGGCTCTCATTCTGCATCTGGCCCTGAAGGTTTTCAGGGGCCACACCCTGAGAAGCCGCATCTGTGAACAGGGACCGGTCAGAAGCCACACACAAAAAGGAATCTGTCAAGTGGCACTTTCCCCCAGAGTGAACCCTAAGCAGAGGCAGGAGAGGATAACATGAGGGATGGGGACAGAGTGCGCTTTCTCTGGAAAGGGAGAGTTTTAAAGCTCCCACCTGGGAGCTTTAAAAAATTGAAACCCTGCCTGTAATATCAGCACTTTGAAAGGCCGAGGCAGGAGGATCACTTGAGCCCGTGAGTTTAAGACCAACCTGGGCAATATAGTGAGACCTTGTCTGTATCAAAAAAAAAAAAAATTTTTTTAAACGTAGCCAAGCATGGTGGCACATGCTGCAGTCCCAGCTACTTGGGAGGCTGGGGTGGGAGCATTGCTTGAGCCTGGAAGGTGGAGGCTGCTGTGAGCCAAGATCATGCCATTGCACTCCAGCCTGTGCAACAGAGTGAGATACCCTGGCTCTAACTAACTAACTAACCACATAACTGGAAACATAGAAACATGTCAAGCAGGAGACATTCTTTCCTTTCCTTCAAAGAACAGCCATCACTGGGCCCCTCTCCCCTTGGAAACTCAGAACTGGCAGAAGCAGCTAACAAGCAACCCAGAGTCCAGGTAAGAAAAGAGACAGAAAGAGAAGCAGTCAGACATCAGGCGGCTGCCTCTCTGAGCCCCCCTGGAACCACGGCCCACATGCCAGCCCATTAATGAAATAATAATGAAAACTACTCACATCCAACAGGAGAGTAGACATCCAGATAGAAGAGGGTCAAATATCCCCAAACAATGCAATACAAAGGGTCTTTGCCATGGCAAACTGTAATCAGACTATTTAAAGTCAATGTGAAGATGCAAATTCTAAAACCACCAAGAGAAAAGGATCTAGTCACCTATAAAGTAAACCCCATCAGATGAAGAGCAGATTTCACAGGCCAGCAAATAGAAAACACGTGCTTAAAGGCATAGGCGGCAGAGAAGAACAAGGCTGGAGACAGGCACAAGGCCAGCATTCCCCTCAAGGTGACAGCCAATCCTGGAAGACGAGGCTGAGAGACAGAGCAGTGATCTATCTATCTTCCTTCCTTCCTTCCTTCCTTCCTTCCTTCCTTCCTTCCTTCCTTCCTTCCTTCTTTCTTTCTTTCTTTTTTTTTTTTTGAGACAGTCTCACTCTGTCACCCAGGCTGGAGTGCAGTGGTGCGATCTCGGCTCACTGCAAGCTCCACCTCCCGGGTTCAAGCCATTCTCCTGCCTCAGCCTCCTGAGTAGCTGGGACTACAGGTGCCCGCCACCATGCCCGGCTAATTTTTCATATTTTTAGTAGAGACGGGGTTTCACCGTGTTAGGGTGGTCTCGATCTCCTGACCTTGTGATCCACCTGACTCGGCCTCCCAAAGTACTGGGATTACAGATGTGAGCCACTGTGCCCAGCTGATTCTTTTTCTTCTTCTTCCTTTCTCTTTTCTTTTCTTTTTTTTTTTTTTTTTTTTTTTTGCTGAGACAGGGTTGCTATTACTTTTAATGGCAAAAACCACACTTACTTTTGTACCAACCTAATATATTGCTCAGGCTGGTCTCAAATTCCTGGCCTGAAGTAATCCTCCTGCTTCAGTCTCCTGAGTAGCTGGGACTATAGACGTAAGC
>NC_045452.1:4714523-4722774 GCF_002776525.5 Piliocolobus tephrosceles
GCCTCACATTATTTTGTTTTTATTTATTTATTTGAGACAGCATCTCACTCTGTTGCCCAGGTTGGAGTGCAGTCTCAGGATCATGGCTCACTGCAGCATCGATCACCTCGGTTCAAGTGAGACTCCCACCTCAGCGTCCCAAACACCTGGGACTACAGGCACACACTACCACGCCTAGCTAATTTTTTATTTTTTGTAGAGATGGGGTTTCACCATGTTGCGCAGGCTGATTTTGAACTCCTAGGCTCAAGCAATCTGCCTGCCTCAGCCTCCCAAAGTGATGACATTACAAGCATGAGCCATTGTGCTGGGGCTGGAAATTATTTTTAAAAATTATTTCTTGCTGGGCACAGTGGTTCACACCTGTAATCCCAGCACTTTGGGAGGCTGAGGCAGGCAGATCATGAGGTCAGGAGTTCGAGACCAGCCTGACCAACATGGTGAAACCCCATCTCTACTAAAAATACAAAAATTAGCCAGGCGTGCTGGCACCTGCCTGTAATCTCAGCTAGTCAGGAGGCTGAGGTAGGAGAGTTGAACCCTGGGATGTGTAGGGTGCAGTGAGCCGAGATCATGTCATTGCACTCCAGCCTGTGAACAGAGCGAGACTGCATCTCAAAAAAAAAAAATTATTTCTAACAATTTTTATACACACCCTCCATTGCCAAATTAAAAACAACCAAGCAAACAGGAAATAAGACAGCAGGAACAAAGCTCAAGAGAAAGCAGAGACAATTTTTTAACAGGTCCATAGGATCTCTAGATTATGAAATTGTCAGACCATGATCTTTAAAATAAGTACTTTATATCTATATTCAAGGATATAAAGAAACAATTAAGAATTTAATCAGAAAACTGGTAACTATAAAAAAATGGACGCACTGGGCATGGTGACTCACACCTGTAATCCCAGCACTTTGGGAGGCTGAGGCGGGTGGATCACCTGAGGTCAGGAGTTCAAGACCAGCCTGACCAATATGGTGAAACCCCATCTCTACTAAAATTACAAAAATTAGCCAGGCATGGTGGCATGTGCCTGTAGTCCCAGCTACTCAGGAGACTGAGACAGGAAAATCTCTTGAACCGGGAGGCGGAAGTTGCAGTGAGCTGAGATCGTGCCACTCTACTCCAGCCTGGGCAACAGAGCGAGACTCCGTCTCAAAAAAAAAAAAATGGAGGCTGGGAGTGGTGGCTCATGCCTATAATCCCAGCACGTTGGGAGACAGCGGGGTGAATCACATGAGGCCAGGAGTTCAAGACCAGCCTGGCCAACATGGTGAAACCTGTCTCTACTAAAAATACAAAAATGAGTTAGGCATGGTGGTAATCCCAGTTACTCAGGAGGCTGAGGCACGAGAATCGCTTGAACCTGGGAGGCAGAGGCTGCAGTGAGTTGAGATCGCACCACTGAACTCCAGCCTGAGCAACAGATAGAGACTGTGTCTCAAAAAAAAAAAAAAATGGAATTAGGAACTCAATTTGAATAGCACAGTAGACACAAACATAAAATAATAATAATAATAATAATAATGAACTGGTATTTATTTATTTATTTATTTGAGACAGAGTCTCACTCTGCTGCCCAGGCTGGAGGACAGTGGCATGATCTTGGCTCACTGCAACCTTCACCTCCCGGGTTCAAGCCATTCTCCTGCCTCAGACTCCCAAGTAGCTGGGGTTACAGGTGCCCCACCACCATGTCCGGCTAATTGGGAGATAGTTTGATACAAAATGTACAAATTGAAGTACAAAGAAAAATAGATAGAACATACAGGAAATGGATTAACAGACATGGGAGATACTTTAACAAGGTATAAGTCATGTGAAATTGGAGTCTCATAAGGAGAGAAGAGAGAGGATGGGAAAGACGTAATACTTGAAGAGATAAAGCTGAGAATTTTCTAAAAGGGACAAAAAAGAATGAAGTCATAGAATGAAGAACCACCTAAATGCCTCAGTGTAAAACTGCTCAAAGCCAAAGACAAACCTTTTTAAAGCAGCCAGAGGAAAAAAGATACTTCCTTCAGGCCAGGATGTAGGGGTTGCTGACACCTGTAATCCCAGCACTTTGGGAGGCTGAGGAGGGTGGATTACCTGAAACGAAGAGTTCAGGATCAGCCTGACCAACACGGCAAAAATTCATCTCTATTAAAAATACAATTAAGGGGCCAGGCGTGGTGGCTCACACCTGTAATCCCAGCACTTTGGGAGGCCAAGACAGGTGGATCACGAGTTCAGGAGATCGAGACCATCCTGGCTAACATGCTGAAATCCCGTCTCTACTAAAAATACAAAAAATTAGCTGGGCGTGGTGGCGGGCACCTGTAGTCCCAGCTGTTTGGGAGCCTGAAGCAGAAGAATAGTGTGAACCCAGGAGGCAGAACTTGCAGTGAGCCGAGATCGCGCCACTGCACTCCAGCCTGGGCGACAGAGTGACTCCATCTCAAAAAACACAACAACAAAAAAAGACATTGCCTTCAAATGAGCAAAATTAGATTGAGAATTGGCTTCTCAATAAAACAGGAGAAATCAAATAAAAGGGAATCATGTTTTCAAACTGAGGAAAGAAAACATCTGCCAACCTAGAATTTTATGTGCACTAACAATATTCTTCAAAAGTGAAAATGGCCGGGCATGGTGGCTCATGTCTGTAATCCCAGCACTTTGGAAGGCCGAGGTAGGTGGATCACTTGAGGTTAGGCGTTCAAGACCAGCCTGGCCAACATGGTGAAGCTCCATCTCTACCAAAAATACACAAATTAGCCAGATGTGGTGGTGGGCGCCTGTAATCCCAGCTATTCAGGAGGCTGAGGCACAAGTATTGCTTGAACCCCAGAGACAGAGGTTGCAGTGAGCCAAGATCTTGCCACTGCACTCCAGCCTGGGTGACAGAATGAGACTCTATCTCAAAAAAAAGAAAAAAGAAAAAAAAAAAAAAAAAAACGGCCAGGCATGCTGGCTCATGCCTATAATCCCAGCACTTTGGGAGGCCAAGGTGAGTGGATTGCCAGAGGTCAGACGTTTGAGATCAGTCTGGCCATTATGGGCAAACCCTGTCTCTACTACAAATACAAAAAAATTATCTGGGCATGGTGGTGTGCACCTGTAATCCCAGCTACTCGGGAGGCTGAGGAAGGGGAATTGCTTGAACCAGGAAGGTAGAGGTTGCAGTGTAGCAAGATCATGCCACTGCACTCCAGTCTGGGCAACAGAATGAGACTTCGTCTCAAAAAAAAAAAAAAAAAAAAAAAAATAGCCAGGCGTGGTGGCTCATGCCTGTAATCCCAGCTACTCGGAGGCCAAGACAAGAGAATCACTTGAACCCAGGAGGCAGAAGTTGCAGTGAGCTGAGATCGCACCACTGCACTCCAGCCTGGGCAACAGAGCAAGAGAGCGAGACTCGGTCTCAAAAAACAAACAAAAAAGTGAAAGTGGAATATATATATGTGTGTGTGTATCTATGTGTGTATATATAGATAGATATAAATATGGAATATATATGTATATTTTGCCCATGACATAGCCCTTAGGAGATCCTTGACTATGTGTGCAAAGATATTTTTTCCCAAATATATTTTTATAAATAAAAATAAAGGGTAACAGAAGAGGTAAATGTTTGGGTAAATCTAAATGAATGTTATTGTTATAAAATTGTAGTAGTATAGAAAATAGTATTTTGCAGGGTTTAAAATAAATAAAACATACTGAAATATGTATGGGTAAAGTTATATATCTGGGATTTGCACTGAAATAATGTGGGGTAGAAGGAAGCAGGAAAGAGAAAGAGTATACACGAAATTAGCTTAGCCATAAGATTGTTGTTGAAATTGAATGTATACATGGGGCTTCATTATACAATTCTGTTTACTTTTACATAGCTCTACACTCTCAACATAAATAAGAATAAAAACACAAAAAATACACAGATACATCTATGCGCGCACACACACAAACACACACACACACACACACACACACACACCCACATATATTTTTGTTTGTTTGTTTTTGAGATGGAGTCTCACTCTATCGCCCAGGCTGGAGTGCAGTGGCCTGATCTCAGCTCACTGCAATCTCCGCTTCCCAGATTCACACCATTCTCCTGCCTCAGCCTCTGGAGTACCTGGGATTACAGGCATGCGCCACCACGTCCGACTAATTTGTATTTTTTATTTATTTAGTTAGTTAGTTTTTTATTTTATCTTTTTTTCTTGAGATGGAGTTTTGCTCTTGTTGCCTAGGCTGGAGTGTGAAGGTGCGATCTCGGCTCACTGCAACCTCTGCCTCCCAGGTTCGAGCGATTCTCCTGCCTCAGCCTCCCGAGTAGCTGGGATTACAGGCATGCACCATCATGCCCGACTAATTTTGTATGTTTAGTAGAGATGGGGTTTCTGCATGTTGGTCAGGCTGGTCTCGAACTCCTAACCTCGGGTTGTCCTTCCTCCTCGGCCTCCCAAAGTGCTGGGATTACAGGTGTGAGCCATTGCGCCCAGTTTTTTGTATTTTTAGTAGAAACAGAGTTTCACCGTGTTAGCCAGGATGGTCTCGATCTCCTGACCTTGTGATCTGCCCGCTTTGGCCTCCCAACGTGCTGGGATTACAGGTGTGAGCCACCGCACCCAGCTGCACATATACATATATTTAAAATACACAAAAATATTAGCATATAAGTCATTGGGAGTAAATTTCGTTCCTTTTCCAAGGTTCTTGTACTGACTAGGAAGGGGATAGAGGTACTAACTCATAGGCTGGGCACAGTGGCTTATGCCTGTAATCCCAACATTTTGGGACGCTGAGGCAGGTGGATCTCTTAACGTCAGGAGTTCAAGACCAGCCTGGCCAACATGGTGAAACCCTGTCTCTACTAAAAAAAGAATACAAAAATGAGCCGGGCATAGTGGTGCATGCCTGTGATCCCAGCTACTCAGGAGACTGAGGCGGGAGAATTGCTTGAACCCAAGAGGCAGAGGTTGCAGTTAACCAAGATTGCTCCAGCCTGCACTCCAGCCTGGACAGCAGAGCGAGACTCCCTCTGTCTCAATGACGACAACAACAAAAAAGTACTAGCTCATGTTAGACTTTGGTAAGTGAAGAATGCATGTTGTAAGCTGTAAAATAATCTACTGTCTCTTTTAAAATAACTCCAAGACTGCACAGTTACAAAACTAATAGAGGAGAAAATTAAATAATAAAAATAATAAATGCAAAACAAGATGTGGGAGGAGATAAGAAGAAAGAGAATAGGCATGGAAAACAAAATGGGGTGGCTTTCGACCCAAATAAATAATTAGTTACATTTAAAAGAATAATAAAAATTAAACTAATTGGAAATAAAAACCCAACTAATGCCTTTTATATAAGGATATGGAAAGGTAGAAAATAATGAAAAATATATCATGCATGCACTAACCAAGAAAGTTGTATAACTTTTTTTTTTTTTTTTTTTTGGAGATAGAACCTCACCCTGTCTCCCAGGCTGGAGTGCAGTGACGTGATCTTGGCTCACAGCAATCTCTCCCTTCTAGGTTCAAGCGATTCTCTCACCTCAGCATCCCAAGTAGCTGGGACTACAGGTGTGCTAACTTAGAATTATATTAGCCACATCCGGCTAATTTTTGTATTTTTCTGTAGAGGCAGGGTCTTGCCATGTTGCCCAGGCTGGTCTTGAACTCCTGGGCTTCAGTGATCCACCCACCTCAACTTCCAACAAAGTGCCGAGATTACAGGCATGAGCCACCATGCCCAGCATTACTATTTTTAATGAAGTAGACTTTAAGAAGAAAAGTATTATTAGAGATAAGGGACATATCACAGAAAAGAAGAAGTTACTAGGAGCCGGGCGCGGTGGCTCATGCCTGTAATCCCAGCACTTTGTGAGGCCAAGGCGGGTGGATCACCTGAGGTCGGGAGTTCGAGACCAGCCTGACCAACATGAGGAAGCCCCATCTCTACTAAAAATACAAAAATTAGCCAAGCATGGTGGCGCATGCCTGTAATCTCAGCTACTTGGGAGGCTGAGGGAGGAGAATCACTTGGACCCAGAAAGTGGAGGTTGCGGTGAGCCAAGATCGCACCACTGCACTCCAGCCTGGGCAACAAGAGGAAAACTCCGTCTTAAAAAAAAAAAGAAAAGAAGTTACTAGCTAGTTTCAGTATTACTTAACATCCAGGAAACTAGATGTAAAAGGTTTTTAGAGAAACTAAACCAATAGGTTATACATAGTCAGAGAGAGATTTATTTAGGAATTGGCTCACATGATTGTGGGGACTAGCAAGTTTAAAATCTCTATGGCAAACCAGCAGGTTATAAATTCAGGTAAGAGCTGATCTTGAAGTCTGGAACCTAAAATCTGGAGAGCGGTAAGCAGGCCAGAAACTCAGGCAGGATGTATATGTTATAGCAGAATTTATATGTTAAAGCAGAATTTATATGTTATAGCAGAATTTATATGTTAAAGCAGAAATCCTGCTTCTCTGGGAAACCTCAGTTTTACTTAAAGTCAACTGACTGTCAGCGTTAATCACATTGTTTTACTTAAAGTCAACTGACTGTCAATGTTAATCACATCTATGAAATAACCTCCCAGCAAGATATTGACAAGTATTTGACCAAACAACAGGGCATCATAGCTTAGCAAAGTTGACACATAAATTAACCATCAGGAGTGAATAGAATATCCAAAAAACAAAGTATTAGGGGTAGTATATCTTATATAGCTCTTATAAATATATAAAATATATAATTATAG
Organism: Piliocolobus tephrosceles; assembly: GCF_002776525.5. Lineage (NCBI taxonomy): Eukaryota > Metazoa > Chordata > Mammalia > Primates > Cercopithecidae > Piliocolobus > Piliocolobus tephrosceles. The sequence continues at coordinate 4,721,273 of NC_045452.1, forward strand.
AATGAGGACATTAAGATAAGTTTTAGAACAAAAATACAAACTTTTATCTTTTTTTTTTTTTTTTTTTTGAGCCCAACTCTTGCTCTGTCACCCAGACTGTAGTGCTGTGGTGCTATCTTGGCTTACTGCAACATTTGCCTCTTGGGTTCAAGTGATTCTCCTGTGTCAGACTCCCAAGTAACTGGGATTACAGGCACCCGCTACCATGCCCGGCTAATTTTTGTATTTTTAGTAGAGATGGGGTTTCACCATGTTGCCCAGGCTGGTCTCCAACTCCTGACCTCAAGTGATCCACCCGCCTCGGCCTCCCAAAGTGCTGGGATTACAGGTGTGAGCCACCATGCTCAGCCAAAAATCACCTTTTTGACAAGGATCAAAACAGTCATTAAGCTGGAGATAGAGACCTCACTGTCACCATGCTCCTTTTGTATGTCTACTAGGCATGGTGCTGGGTCCACACTCACATACGCGTTAGAAATCTGCTCCCAGGGTCTCCGTCTGTAGCAGAATCCCAAGAATAAAACCTGATGCTGAAAGAATAGGAGACGGAAATTTCAGTGAGCCGAGATCGCGCCACTGCACTCCAGCCTGGTGACAGAGTGAGGCACCATCTCAAAAAACAAACAAAAACAAACAGCAGAAGAGAATGGACTCTGGGAGGGCCTGCTGGTGAGAGGTGAGCACAGAGGGGAGAGGTGGAGGCAGGAGCATGGGCTTCTGGTGGCCCCAGGAGACCCTGTGGCAGCGTGGCCAGGGGCCGCTGCATGGAGGGATCTTGGCCAGGATGACGCTGCAGCAGGCCTCTTCCTAAGGTCCCCAGCCAGCCCGGCCAGGGTCCCAGCGTCCAGTGACCCCTGCTCTGCAGCAGCAGCTGGGGCCAGCCCCAGGCTCTCTTCACTCCCAGCTTCTGAAAACAGGAAGTGGAGAGAGTTGTTCGATAAAACACTGGGCAAACCACATCCTCTCTCTTCACCAAGGGAGAGTTTGAGGGAGTGCCAGCAGAGGGAGCATTAGAGCAGAGACCCCTACCCAACCACTGACCCTCACGCACACAGCAGGGCACACTATGGAGACCCCCAGACAATCACTCGGGGAGACCCAGCAGGTCCAGACTCCACTCAGAGATCTGTGGCAGCAGGTCCCCACTCCCAAAGGCCACGTGCCCACGGGTGGTATCTGGTGCCTGAGACCCCAGTCTCATTTGCATCTGTGCAACTTTGAGTTTAAGTGGGTGCCGCATCTCTGTATGTCCTCCTGAGCAGAGGAGGGGCACAGCCTGGGATGGCAGCTGGCATCAATCCCTCAAATCCCCTGGGAGCCACTGGGGCGACCAAGCAGTCACTAGGCTCTAATTGTCCCGGAGCTGCCATTCTCAGCCCTATGGGAGGAGACAGAAAGCTGTGAAGAGAAACCAAAGGACCAGGTCAGGAGGAGCTGGGGGGTGGCATGAGCAATCAGGGCAGGGAAGGATGGACAGATGGGGGAATGGAGGGAGGAAGGAA
>NC_045452.1:4787774-4826055 GCF_002776525.5 Piliocolobus tephrosceles
CTCTCTTTCTCTTTCTTTCTTTTCTTTCATCTTTCTTGTTCTTTCTTTTTCTTTCCTTCTTTCCTTCCTTCCTTCCTTCTCTATCTCTCTCTCTCTGTCTCTCTCTTTCTGAGACACTCTTGCTCTGTTGCCAGGCTGGAGTACAATGGCATGATTTTGGCTCACTGCAACCTCTGCCTGCCAGGTTCAAGCGATTCTCCTGCCTCAGCCTCCCACGTAGCTGAGATTACAGGTGCCCGCCATCACATTCAGCTAATTTTTGTATTTTTAGTAGAGACAGGGTTTCACCATGTTGGCCAGGCTGGTCTCGAACTCCTGACCTCAAGTGATCCGCCTGTCTCGGCCTCCCAAAATGCTGGGATTACAGGCGTGAACCACCATGCTTGGCCTAGGCCAGAGCATTTCCATAGGCTCAGGGCCCCAGGAGAAGTTGTGGGGCCTGTCAGCTCAAGCCCCATGCCCTGGTGGCGGGAAGGATCTTGGGGTCACCTGCCAAAGACCAGCTTTGAAGTAGTTGTGGCCAGAGTGTCCCTAGTGAGATGGGGAGTGGAGTCCCATGGTGGGCTCCTGGGGCCATTGTGAGGGACTGAGAGGTGGTCTAGGCCTGGTTCTGCCTGTGGCATATGAGTTGGTGCTGCTGGGAGCAATGGCAATAGAAGCACTTTGCAAACTGAGAAGCACCTTGTATATGGCAAAGGTCAGTGTAAATGGCATTACACTTTGCAGCTGTAGAATGCTGTGGACCTGTGAGCAGCTGGATTTGATGGGGAAGCCTGGTTGTGTTCTGTGACAAACCTCTAATCTGAGGTTTGGTGGCAGCAGATGGGCCACCTCCGTCACCATTCTCCAATGAGTGCCAACTGAGCAAGCCTAGTGGGGAGGCAGGGGGAGGGGAGCCCCACTGCCAACTCTGTGCTGTGTCCCCTAGAGCCATCCTCCAGCAGCAGGGCTCACCCGTGGATGCCACCATCGCGGCTCTGGTCTGCACCAGCGTTGTCAACCCTCAGAGCATGGGCCTGGGCGGAGGGGTCATCTTCACCATCTACAATGTGACAACAGGTGGGCCCACATGTGACCTGCCATGGGGAAGATGGGCTTGTCCACACCACAGAGGAACCCCTTCTCCAGCCAGTCCCATCCACTCAAGACCGCTTCTGGGTGCTCTTGGGCCCCCTGCCCTGCCCCCTTGTCAACTCCTGTCCCCCTGTTAGCCCAGAGTCCATCTCATAATGCAGAGATGGAAACTGAAGCCTGAAGCAGGCCAGGGGCTGTCTGCAGGGTCCATGACCACTCACCTGCCCTGCCCTACTCCAGGGAAGGTGGAGGTCATCAATGCCCGGGAGACAGTGCCAGCCCACCACGCCCCGAGCCTGCTGGACCGGTGTGCACAGGCTCTGCCGCTGGGCACAGGTGAGGCCCCACGGGGGTCCCCCACTCCCACACCCCAGGCCACTAGGACTGACCACAACACCCCCCAAAGGAGTAGTGCCTCACTGACAGGCTGTGACTCCCTGGCACTGGGGGACAGAGAGTCTGTGGGGAACCCCCAACCCCAACCTGCAGAGATTGAGGGATTGGGAAGGTCCCCCTTGGGAATGGGTGAGCTGAGGTGATCCCGGGAGAGCGGCCAGGCTGGACAAAGGCCTGGAAGGTTGAGTGGAGATGGGTTGGCAGGACAGGGTGGGGCTCCTGGGACCAGTTTGTGCAGGGCCCCTTGGGCCTGGCCATGGATTTTGTGGGGAGCCACAGGTGGTCTGAGCAGGGAGGGACATGGTCGGGTGTGGGCTCCAGAAAGCTCACGCTGGCTGCTGTAGCTGGGGGGCCACACGTAGGGGTGATGGCGAACCCCTGGGAAGGCCTGGACCACAGGTTTGAGAGCTGGGATGTGCCACACAGGAGCCCAGTGGATCGGGGTGCCCGGGGAGCTCCGCGGCTACGCCGAGGCCCACCGCCGCCATGGCCGCCTGCCCTGGGCGCAGCTGTTCCAGCCCACCATCGCACTGCTCCGAGGGGGGCATGTGGTGGCCCCCGTCCTCAGCCGGTTCCTGCACAATGGCTTCCTGCGGCCTTCCTTGCAGGCGTCAACCCTGCGGTGAGCCCCACATGGTGGCCCTGGGCTCCTGGGTTCAAGGCCACATCCTGTCTGGGCCCAGTCCACATCCCAGCTCTGCCTCAGTCCCTCCTACACTGGAGCATTAACCCTCGGGTGTTGGGGACCTTAAGGCCCGGACAGAGAGCACTTTCCTGTCTCAGTTCATGGCCTTCCAGCCCCCTGTGGCAGAGCCTAACTCATGGGTGAGGCTGGGGGGAGTTTATCGCCCAAGTGCTAGGACTCCACGGTGTGGATTTGGGCTCTGCCACCCGCCCTGGCCCCGGCCTCCTCCTCCCTCTCTCTGGCATGGCAGGAGGGCTTCAACTGCCACTCTCACCCACCCCACCCAGCCCACTGGCAGCCCCTCCCAGGAGTGAGGAGTTGACAGGCCCTAGGTGGACCCAGGCCCCACTGGGAAATCTGCCCTCCCTGGACCAGGGCCATGAGCGGGGTGGGTGGTGTCAGTCCCACCGCCTCCTAGGGAAGCTGTCCCCCGGTGTCCACCCTAGCGCCTCGGGACCCTGGGTCAGGGCACCCCCACTGTAGGGTCCTGAGGACTCCACCCAAGACAGCCCCGAAGGAGTGTGGCTGCCTCTAGGACCTGCCCCCACCCTGAGGCTCCCCCCATCTCCCAGCCAGCTCTTCTTCAACGGGACAGAACCCCTGAGGCCTCAGGACCCGCTCCCATGGCCTGCGCTGGCCACCACCCTGGAGACCGTGGCCACAGAGGGTGCGGAGGTCTTCTACACGGGGAGGCTGGGCCAGATGCTGGTGGAGGACATTGCCAAGGAAGGTCAGCCTCCCTGAGGTCCCATACCCTGTCCCTGCTGGAGGGAGAGCCAAGTTCTGGGCACGGGGGGTTGAGGGCAGGCTCCTTCCCAGGCCCTGAGGGAGTGCTGGAGGTGCCTGGGACCCCGAGAGGCCATGCACCTAGCTCTGCCAGCCCAAGGACCCCTGTGGTCCAGGACCTCAGAGAGCAGAGCCTGCGGGTTAGAGCCAGCAGAGGGGCGTTACTGATGGTCACAACAGGCCTGGGTAGCCGAGCTAACCATTCTCACAGGCTCTCAAAGGCCAGCTCTCTCTCCCATCTTTGCCTTCACCTCCCCAGCCTCCCTGCCTCTGGTCTCTGTCCACCCCTCCATGCCTGGCCCCAAGGGGCTGGTCCTGAGGCCACCGCCTACAGACCTACCATCACCCTCTGTGTCCGCAAGGCTAGAGCATGAGTGGGATCCCACTGTGTGACCTGACACCAGTGGCTATTCCTCCCTGCCTCAGTTTCCCCATCTGTTCATGGAGCCCTCTCCATCTCACCCCAGGGAGCCAGCTGACGCTGCAGGACCTGGCCAAGTTCCAGCCCGAGGTAGTGGACGCCCTGGAGGTGCCCCTGGGGGACTATACCTTGTACTCACCACCGCCACCTGCAGGGGGTGCCATTCTCAGCTTCATCCTCAATGTGCTAAGAGGTAAAGCCCCTGCCCAGAGCCCTGGCCCCCCACACCCGGGAACTCAGACTCCAAGCCCAGCCAAGGCCCAGCTCAGCCTCCTCCTCCATAAACCGGGTTCGCAGATGCACAGTGTGAAGACCGAGCTGTGTAAACCAGTCATGAGGGTGGGTTTTAGAGCTGACCTCCAGCTCCACCCATACGTGAGGCTTTGCTGAAGGGTGTGACATCATTTGTCCAGAGTCCTCCTCCCGCTAGGTGACCAGTCCCAGACACAGAAGCAGATGGGCTGTGTGGGTGGCGGGCTGCCCGTCAGGGGTTTGCACCTGGGGGAGCGAAACCAGCCCAGCCCAAGGCAGCCTGCAGGGGGGTTCTGGCAGTGCCAAGGCCTGGGGCTGTCTGCGCTGGCTTAATATTAGTGTCCTGTGTCTGCCATTATAAATCACTACAAGCTTGGTGGCTTAAAATAACAGCAATGTGTCCTCTCACAGTTCTGGAAGCCAGAAGCCCGATATCTAGGTGTCCACAGGGCTGCATTCCCTCGGGGGCTCCAGGGGAGAGTCTGTTCTTTGCCTTGTTGACCTAAATGAAAAACAGAACAAGGCTGTTGTTTCTTTGAACAACATTCAGAGAAAATGATGTTTATTCCAGAGTAGGCATCGTGGTGGGAATACCCACGCTACTGTAAACTGTGTGTGTATTCAGGGAGGTGAAGGAAGACAAAGGTTCTCAAAAAGAAAATGAGGAAGAGTATATAATTTTTTTGCTTACAATCAATGATAATTTATTGTATATTTTATTTTTTCATTGCATTGTTATTATTATTATTGAGATGGTGTCTAGGCTAGAGCACAGTGGCGCAATCTCGATTCATTGCAAGCTCTACTTCCTGGGTTCAAGCAATTCTCCTGACTCAGCCTCCCAAGTAGCTGGGATTATAGGCATGGGCCACCACATGCCGCTGATTTTTATCTTTTCTTTTTTCCCTTTCTTATTTTTATTTTTTTGAGACAGAGTCTTAATCTGTCGCCCAGACTAGAGTGCAATGGCGTGATCTCAGCTCATTGCAACCTCTGCCTCCCAGGTACAAGCGATTCTCCTGCCTCAGCCTCTCAAGTAGCTGGGATTACAGGTGCCTGCCATCACACCCGGTTAATTTTTGTATTTTTGGTAGAGATGGGGTTTTGCCATGTTGATCAGGCTGGTCTTGAACTCCTGATGTCAAGTGATCCACCCACCTCGGCCTCCCAAAGTGCTGGGATTACAGGCTTGAGCCACCACGCCCAGATGATTTTTTTCTTTTTAGTGGAGACGGGGTTTCACCATGTTGGCCTGGCTGGTCTTGAACTCTTGACCTTAACTGACCCACTTGCCTCAGCCTCCCAAAGTCCTGGGATTCCAGACGTGAGCCACCTCTGCCTGGCTATTTTATTTTTATTTCATTAGTTTTGGGGGAACACGTGGTGTTCGGTTGCATGGAAAAGTTATTTAGTGGATGATTTCTTTTTTTGAGATGGAATCTCACTCTGTGGCCCAGGCTGGAGAGCAGTGGCATGATCTTCGCTCACTGCAACCTCTGCCTCCCAGATTCAAGCAATTCTCCAGTCTCAGCCTCCTGAGTAGCTGGGATTATAGGTGCACACCACCAAGCCTGGCTAATTTTTGTATTTTTTTTTCTTTTTTCTTTTTCTTTTTTTAGTAGAAATGGGGTTTCACCATGTTGGCCAGACTGGTCTCGAACTCCTGACTTCAAGTGATCTGCCTGCCTCAGCCTCCCAAAGTGCTGAGATTACAGGCATGAGCCACTATACCCATCCTTTAGTGGTGATTTCTGAGACCTTGGTGCACTCATTACCCAAGCAGTACACAGGGTACCTAGTGTGTAGTCTTTTATCCCTCATCTGCCTCCCACACTTCCCCTTGAGTTCCCACGGTCCATTATAGCATTTTCCACCCGAGACAGAGTCTCGCTCTGTTGCCAAAGCTGGGGTGCAATAGTGCATCTCGGTTCACTACAACCTCCGCCAACTGGATTCAAGCGATTTTCCTGCCTCAGCCTCCCAGGTAGCTGGGATTACAGGTGCCTGCCACCACATCTAATTTTTTTTTTTTTTTTTTTTTGTATTATTAGTAAAGATGGGGTTTCACCATGTTGGCCAGGCTGGTCTTGAACCCCTGACCTCAGGTGATCTGCCTGCCTTGTCCTCCCAAAGTGCTGGGATTATAGGTGTGAGCCAACATGCTGGGCACCATTATATCATTCCATTTTTTTTGGAGATGGAGTTTCACTCTTGTCACCCAGGCTGGAGTGCAACAGTGTGATCTCAGCTCACTGCAACCTCCACCTCCCGGTTCAAGCGATTCTCCTGCCTCAGCCTCCCGAGTAGCTAGGACTACCCGTGTGTGCCACCATGCTCAGCTAATTTTTGTATTATTAGTAGAGACAGGGTTTCATCATGTTAGCCAGACTGGTCTCGAACTCCTGAACTCAGGTGATTCACCCGCCTTGGCCTCCCAAAGTGCTAGGATTATAGGTATAAACTACCGTGCCTGGCCCAGTGTATTGTTTTTATTCCTTTGCGTCCTCATAGCTTAGCTTTGGTATATAACTGTTTTGGGCCTGGCTTGGTAGCTTATGCCTGTAATCCCAGCACTTTGGGAGGCCAAGGAGGGCAGATCACGAGGTCAGGAGATTGAGACCATCCTGGCTAGCACAGTGAAACCCTGTCTCTACTAAAAATACAAATTAGCCAGGCATGGTGGTGGGTGCCTGTAGTCCCAGCTGCTTGGGAGGCTGAGGCAGGAGAATGGTGTGAACCCAGGAGATAGAGCTTGCAGTGAGCCGAGATCATGCCACTGCTCTCCAGCCTGGGGGACAGAGGGAGACTCTGTCTCAAACAAACAAACAAACAAAGAAAAAAACATTTTGAAATGATCATCTTTGGTTACTGGGATGCATGGAAAAGTCATAAGGATGGCACTAGTCTGAGGCTGGACAGGCCACTCCTGGGCAGATGTCTCTGCAGAAGTATTTTTTGTGTAAGTTTGTGATGGCCTTTGTGTAAGGCTGTGAGTTGTTTGTTTTTTGAGGCAGGGTCTTGCTCTGTCACCTGGGCTGGAGTGCAGTGGCACTGTCAAGGCTCACTGCAGCCTCAACCTCACCTCAATCCTGTCACCTCAGCCTTCCAAAGTGCTGGGATTATAGGTGTGAACCACTGTGGCGTGGCCACAGCTGTATTTTGACAATTTTCACCACCTCTTATCACTTCCGGTGGCTGCCAGCATTCCTTGGCTTGTGGCTGTCTCACTCCAGTCTCTGTCTCCATGGTCACACTGGTTTCTCCTCTGCTCTGTGTGTCCTCTCCTCTGTGTGTCTGTCTTACAAGGATACTGTGATCACATTCAGGGCATATCTAGATAATCCAGGATCATCTCCTCCTCTCAAAATCTTTTACATACTTTAGGCTGGGTGTGGTGGGTCATGCCTGTAATCCCAGCACTTTGGGAGGCTAAGGCGGGTGGATCACTTGAGGTCAGGAGTTGGAGACCAGACTGGCCAACACAGTGAAGCACCATCTCTACTAAAAATACAAAAATTAGCTGGGCATGGTGGCGTGCGCCTGTAGTCCTAGCTACTCAGAAGGCTGAGGTGGAAGAATCATTTGAACCCAGGAGGTGGAGATTGCAGTAAGCTGAGATTGCGCCACACACTCCAGCCTGGGTGACAGAGGAAGACTCCTCCAAAAAACACAAAAAAGGCGGGGCATGATGGCTCATGCCTGTAATCCCAGCACTTTGGGAGTCCAAGGCAGACAGATCACTTGAGGCCAGGAGTTTGAGACAAGCCTGAACAACATGGCAAAACCTCTTCTCTACTAAAAATACAAAAAAAGAAAAAATTAGCTGGACGTGGTGGCGAACGCACGTAGTATCAGCTACTCAGGAGACTGAGGCACAAGAATCGCTTGAACCTGGGAGATGGAGGTTGCAGTGAGTTGAGACTGCACCATTGCACTCCAGCCTGGGCGACAGAGTGAGACTCTGTCTCAAAAAAAATCGTTAACATACTTTTCCACTTAAGGTATTAGTCACTCTTGCGCTGTATAAGTAGTATCCCCAGGTTTTGGGAATTAGGATGTGGGTGGAGCTCTCTGGGGACGGGGGCAACATTCAATCCATTACATAGGGTGACTCCAACCTGTGCCCCGACCCCTCTCCAGGGTTCAACTTCTCAGCAGAGTCTGTGGCCAGGCCTGAGGGGAGGGTGAACATGTACCACCACCTTGTGGAGACACTCAAGTTTGCCAGGGGGCAGAGGTGGAGGCTGAGGGACCCTCGCAGCCACCCAAAGCTCCAGGTGAGGTTGCTGAGGTTGCTGGGCTGGTGGACTGTCCTCCCCACTGGCTCAGGACTTAGCATGAAAGGAGGGTCAGGCCCAGCAGGGGGAGGTTGGAGGGAGATGTATGTGGTTCTAGGCTGGGGCAGGACTGAAAGGGATGCCGGGGTGGCAGGTACAGGGGTCAGATGCAGGAGTGGCACCATATCTCAAAGGACCTGGAGGGTGGGCAGAGTCTAGACCTAGCCTGGGCTTGAGGGAGTCCTGGCCACAAGGTAGAGGACAGACTAGAGGTGGCCCCCATGGGGGCTGAGCTTGTCCTGCCCTTGGTTCTGTGGATCCCGCCTGGCCCCTCACTGACCCTGCCACCTGCCCACCCCCCCCCGAATGCCCCCCGGGACCTGCCGGGGGAGACCCTGGCCCAGCTCATCCGCCAACAGATCGATGGCCGGGGGGACCACCAGCTCAGCCACTACAGCTTGGCCGAGGCCTGGGGCCACGGGACAGGCACGTCCCATGTGTCTGTGCTGGGGGAGGATGGCAGCGCCGTGGCTGCCACCAGCACCATCAACACACCGTGCGTGGGGCCTGGGGGAAGGCTGGTGGCCTCACTCCTCCTCTCCTAGACCAGCACTCCTGCAGCCCCATGTCCCCTCACTTGTCCCCATGGAGCAGCACCTTGCTTTTGCCCTTTGTCTCCTCCTCTATTTCAAAAGAGGCCCCCACCCCTGACATCTCTGGCTGGAAAGGCTGTTACTGGGGTGGCCCCGAGCCAAGACTTACCTGGGAATGGGCGGCCTCACTCAGAAGGGTGCCCTGATATGGGGGCACAGGTGGGTCTTTGGGGATCCCTCCTGGGTGATGCCAGGGAGAGAATAGTGGCTCCAGCATGCTTCGGGGCAGCTGTAAAATGAGGGGTCCTGCAAGGTGGGCAGGGCAGGCGGTGTCTGGTGGGAGCCCCAGGTCCTAGCCCAGGCTCTGCCTCCACGGCTGCAGCTTTGGAGCGATGGTGTATTCACCACGGACAGGCATCATCCTCAACAACGAGCTCCTGGACTTATGCGAGAGATGCCCCCGGGGTTCCGGCAACACCCCCTCACCTGGTGAGAACAAGGCTTCCCACTCAGGGTCCACAAGGGCCCCAACCAGGGAAGAGGCGGGAGGGGGCTGGGCTGGGGCTGCATGCTGACCCCTGGATGGGTCACTGCACTCACTAAGCCGCTGTTTGCTCAGCAGTGAATGGAGACAGGGTGGGTGGAGCTCCCGGAGGGTGCTGGCCCCCAGTTCCAGGTGAGCGGTCCCCGTCCTCCATGGTGCCCTCCATCTTGATCAACAAAGCCCAGGGGTCGAAGCTAGTGATTGGCGGGGCTGGCGGGGAGCTCATCGTCTCTGCCGTGGCCCAGGTGAGTCTGGGGGGCTCTGGGCTCCAGTGTCTCCTCTCTGGGCAGCATACTGTCTGACTCTCCCTGGAGTGGGGATGTGAGGGCTGATGTAGGGGTAGCAGGTACCCCCTTTCTCCCTGCATCCCTCATCTCTCCCCCAGGCCATCATGAACAAGCTGTGGCTTGGCTTTGACCTGAGAGCGGCCATTGCAGCCCCCGTCCTGCATGTCAACAGTAAGGGCCATGTGGAGTACGAGCCCAGCTTCAGCCAGGTGAGGCTGAGGTCCCAGCTGGATGCCTAGGGCAGAGCCCACTCCCCAAGTCCATGCTGCTCAAAGCCACCTGAGAGGAACTCAGTCACTGAGATTCTTAGGCCAGGTACACTTCAGCTTTGGGGGCCATAGGAGTTGGGGACCTTGATGGGTGAGGCCATCAGTGACCTCCAGGCCAGTTCCGTGGCCTCCAAGACAGAGAGCAGGGTGTTGTCTACACTGCTCCCAGGCTGAGGATCTCAGCACCTTGGCCTCTCTGGTCTGTGGTTGATGCCATTTTTCAGAAGTGAGTTTTCCTGGCTGGGGCCTCTCAGACTCTCCCTCATGGTGACTATTTCCTTGTGTGATTTGTAACTTATATTTGTGACTTTTTTTTGTAAAAGAGGTTGTTTTTCCTGTGGCAGTCTATAAAGTAATTTTCTTCTGGGGCATTGGTGGTAATTTTTACTATATATATATATATATATATATTTTTTTTTTTTTTTTTTGAGGCAGCATCTGGCTCTGTTGCCTAGGTTGGAGTGCACTATTGTGATCACAGCTCACTCCAGCCTTGACTTCCTGGGTTCAAGTGATCCTTCCTCCTCAGGCTCCCAAGGAACTAGGACTACAGGTGTGTGCCACCACACCTGGATAGTTTTTATTTTTTTGTTTTTCGTGGAGACAGGGTCTCTTGCCATGTTGCCTAGGCTGGTCTTGAACTCCTGAGCTCAAGCAATCTTCCCACCTTGGCCTCCCAAAATGCTGGGATTATAGGCGTGAGCCACCATGCCTGGCCTACAAACATTTTTTTGATTCCCCACAAAAGCCCAGGGTGCAGCTCCAGAGGCTGAATTCTCCTGGCTGTGAACCATCCGTAGACAGAGACTCGGCTTCCTCGGAGCATCTTTGGGTTGATGGATGCCCTTTGTTATGACCTATTTAAAAGATTGATAGGGCCAGGCCCAGTGGTCACGCCTGTAATCCCAGCACTTTGGGAGGCAGAGGCAGGTGGATAACCTGAGGTCAGGACTTCCAGGCCAGCCTGGCCAACATGGTGAAACCCCGTCTCTAGTAAAAATACAAAAATTAGCCAGGCGTGGTGGCACACACCTGTAATCCCAACTACTCAGGAGGCTGAGGCAGGAGAATTGCTCGAACCTGGGAGGCAGAGGTTGCAGTGAGCTGAGATTGTGCCATTGCACTCCAGCCTGGGCAACAAAAGCAAAATTCTGTCTCAAAAAAAAAAAAAGATTGCTATCTTTTCAAGGCTCCAAACATGGTGCCTGAGGTCAGTTCAGTTCAGCTAACTGAGGTTCAAGGTCCTCAAAGCTGCCTCTCCTGTTATGAGATTTCTTTGGTCTCAAGTCCACCTTCCAAAGCCCTTAGAACCTGAGAACCATGGACTGGGACCTTAGTGTAGGAACAGAGTGTAGTCCCCAACAGTCTTCGTCTTCACACCTTGAGACTAAGGACCTCAGCCTGTTAGGCTCAAATTCTTGGAGTTTGCAGGCCTCCCTCCCCATATAGGGTCCTTCGCATGACAGGAAGACCCTCTCAGGGCTCTCAGGTTCCAGGGATCTTAGATATGGAGGATTTCAAGATCCAGGGCACATCCTTTGGAGCCCTCCTCCCTTGAGTCTTTTTTTATTTTTTTTTTAGGCAGTCTCACTCTGTCACTCAGGCTGGAGTGCAGTGGCACAATCTTGCCTCACCGCCACCTCCACTTCCCAGGTTCAACCAATTCTCCTGCCTCAGCCTCTGAATAGCTGGGACTACAGGCATGCAAACCAAGCCTGGCTAATTTTTGTATTTTTAGTAAAGACGGGGTTTCCTCATGTTGGCCAGGCTGGTCTCGAACTCCCAACCTCAAGTGATCTGCCCACCTTAGCCTCCCAAAATGCTGGGCTTACAGGCATGAGCCATTGCGCCTGGCCCTCCCTTGACTCTTGACTGAAGGACCTTTGTCCTCGTGAACATCAATTCCCAGGACCTTTTACACTGAGGACCTGAAATGCTGAGAATTTGGGAGATGACAGTCTGAGGACTGGGATTAATGGAATCCAGTGGCCCACGAACCTAAGGTTCTCAGTTCCCTTGGGGAGTTGGAATGTCAGCTATTCAGGTCTAGGGCTTTCCATGGAGTAAATTCTAAACTCTGGGTTGGAGACTTTGAGCCTCCAAGGACCTTCACAGCTAAGGTCCAGGGACTAGGGTGAGGAGAGTCTTTGATCCTCAGAGTCTTGGAGTTTGGCCAGGAGACTCTGAGGAGTGGAGTCTCTGAGCAGTGTAAGTCCAGCTTTGGCTTCAGCAGTGAGGATCTTGGCCCTCAAGTCTAAGGACAGTGGGCAATTCTACGAATTGTCAGCCACGGGGAACTTATAGCCAAATGTGCAGGGCTCCAAAGACCTCATTTGCCCTGTCAGCAGCTCAGGCCATGTGGCATCACCTGATGCACCTAGATGTCTCCAAAATCTCAGGCCCTGCGGGGTAAGGTTCTCGGGCCATTAGTCTTTTTTTTTTTTCTTTTCTTTTTTTGGCTTGTTATTGTTGTTGAGACACAGTTTCACTCTGTTATCCAGGCTGGAGTGCAGTGGCACGATCTCAGCTCATTGCAACCTCCACCTCCTGGGTTCAAGTGATTCTCCTGCCTCAGCCTCCCGAGTAGCTGGGATTACAGGCCCACACCACCATGCCTGGCTAATTTTTGTATTATTAGTAGAGATGGGGTTTTGCCATGTTGGCCAGGCTGGTCTGGAACTCCTGACCTCAGGTATCCGCCTGCCTCGGCCTCCCAATTTGCTGGGATTACAGGCGTGAGTGACTGCGCCCAGCCAAGTTCTCAGGTCATTAGTCTTAAATAGTATCTGGAAACATGGGGCCCTCGTAGCACAGGTGCCTGTACTCTAGGACTTCTGCCCCTTTACAGACTGGTAGTTCGTGAGGACCATAGCCCCAGGACAAGGTACTTGGCACCTTAGGAACAAGCACAAGGCTAGGGGCTACTTTGGTCTCTGACTTCCTTGAAGTCCACAAATTCAGGGTCTCGAGTCTGAGCCTGTAGGCTCCCATGCCCTGAGTGTCTCACACTGTGGGACTGTGTGTGCCTTTAGCTTAGGGATCTAATTTCCCTGGATCCACGGGTATTCACGTCCTTATCCTGGCTGAATTCTCCACCAATAGACACCAGTAGGGCCCTAAAGTTGTGGGTTCCTGGGTGTCTAAGGTCTTGACATCGTGTGTTGAGATCATAGGTCTTTTTTGAAAATTTTTTGAGGCAAGGTCTTGTAACCGTGGATTCATCAAGACAGGGGAATTACAATAGAGAAAGAGTAATTCAGGCAGAGCCTGCTGGGTGGGAGACCGGAGTTTTATTATTACTCAAATCAGTCTACCTGAACATTCGGGGAGTAGAGTTTTTTCGTGTTTGATTTGTTTTGTTTTGTTTTGTTTTTGAGACAGAGTCTCACTCTGTCGCCCAGGCTGGAGTGCAGTGGCATGATCTGTAACCTCTGCCTCCTGGGTTCAAGCAATTCTCATGTCTCAGCCTCCCAAGTAGCTGGGATTTCAGGTGTGCGCCACCAAGCCTGGCTAATTTTTGTATTTTTAATAGAAACAGGGTTTCTCCATGTTGGCCAGGCTGGTCTCGAACTCCTGACCTCAGGTGATCTGCCCACCTCCGCCTCCCAAAGTGCTGGGATTACAGGCGTGACCACCGTACCTGGCTAAGGTGCAGTGTTTTTAAGGACAGCTTGGTGGGTTGGGGGAAGCCAATGAGCCAGGAGTGCTGATTAGTCAGGGATGAAATCACGGGGAGTTGGCTGGGCCCGGTGGCTCATGCCTGTAATCCCACCACTTTGGGAGGCTGAGGTGGGTGGGTCACCTGAGGTCAGGAGACCAGCCTGGCCAACATGGCGAAAACCTGTCTCTACTAAAAATACAAAAATTAGCTGGGCGTAGTGGCAGGCGTCTATAATCCCAGCTACTGGGGAGGCTGAGGCAAGAGAATCACTTGAATCTGGAAGGGGAAGTTGCAGTGAGCCAAGATCGTGCCATTGCATGCCAGCATGGGTGACAGAGCAGGACTCCATCTCAAAAACAGACACACACACACACAAACCTGGAAATCCTAGAATCATAGGGAGTTGAAACTGTCTTCTTGTGCTCAGTCAGTTCCTGGGAGGGGGCCACAAGATCAGATGAGCCAGTTAATCCATCTGGATGGTGCCAGCTGATCCATCAAGTGCGGGGTCTGCAAAATTTCTCCAACACTGATCTTAGGAGCAGTTTAGGGAGGGTCAGAATCTTTAGACTTCAGCTGCATGACTCCTAAACAGTAATTTCTAATCTTGTGGCTAATGTTAGTCCTATGAAGGCAATCTAGTGCCCAGACAAGAAGGAGGTCTGCTTTGGGAAAGGGCTGTTACCGTCTTTGTTTTAAACTATAAACTAAGTTTCTCCCAAAGTTAGTTCAGCCTACACCCAGGAATGAACAAGGACAACTGGGAGGTTAGAAGCAAAATGGAGTTGATTAAGTTAGATCTCTCACTGTCTCAGTCATAATTTTGCAAAGGCGGTTTCAGTCTTGCTCTTTTGCCCAGGCTGGAGTGCAGTGTCAGGATCAAGGCTCACTGCAGCCTCAAACTCCTGGCCTCAAGGGATGCTCCTGCTTCAGCCTCCTGAGTAGCTGGGACTACAGGCACAGGGCCACCACACCCAACTAATTTTTTCTTTTTTCTTTTATTTTTAAATAAAGACGTGATCTCACTATGTTGCCCAGGCTGATCTTGAACTCCTGAGCTCAAAAGATCCTCCTGCCTCAGCCTCCAAAAGTGCTGCGATTACAGGTGTGAGCCACCGGGCCCAGCCCAAATTTTGATTTTCTTGTAGAGATGGTGTCTTGCTTTGTTGTTGCCCTGGCTGTTCTGAAACTCCTGGCCTCAAGTGATCCTCCCACCTTGGCTCCCAAGTGGCTAACACTGTAGGTATGTGCCACCATGCCTGGCCTTTTTTTTTTTTTTTTTTTTTTTTTTGAGAAACAGGATCTTTCTGTATTGCCCAGGCTGATCTCAAACTCCTGGCCTCAAGTGATCCTCCTTCCTCAGCTTCCCAAAGTGTTGGGATTACAGGTGTGAGCCATGTGTCTGGCCTCAGTGTCTAAATCTTGAGAAGCCACGTCCATCATCTAAGGCCCCCTGAACTCAGATTTGCACTTCAAGGCCCTGGTGTCCTTGGATCCAGAACAGACATGAACTTGCATGTGGAGGTCTTCAGGCCTGGGTGGTGTCCTTCGTACATAATCTCTGGAGGCTGACCTTGTCCTCTACGGGCCTTTGGATCTCTTCCATGCTCCCATCAGGTCCTCCCCTCTTCCTGTGTCTTCAGGCCCTCTTCCTCTCAGTCTTGCCTTTTGATCATTTTTCTCATTTCTTGCAGAGGCCCCTCCCTTTGGGAGATGGGCTGAGCTGCCCTCCCCTGTGAACCTGCTTTCTCTCCTCTCCAGGAGGTGCAGAGGGGACTCCAAGACCGTGGCCAGAACCAGACCCAGAGGCCCTTCTTCTTGAATGTGGTCCAGGCCGTGTCCCAGGAGGGGGCCTGTGTGTATGCCGTCTCGGACCTGAGGAAGGGTGGGGAGGCCGCAGGCTACTAAGACACTGCTCTGCCCAGAGCTGAAGTCCGGCCCCACCATGGGTCCTATGTCCAGGCCGGACATGGCTGGGGGACCAAGTACTCTGGCAGGATCTGGACCCCTGGCAGGGGAGTCCAGCTGAGAGTGGAAGAGGTGGCAGGGACCAGCTGGGCAGATGGGAGGCTGAGCCTCTTCCCTGACCCCCTTTCCCAGAGCCCCTGGTGGCCCTGAACTGGCCCCTCTATCCCTCCGCAGGCCTCTTGCCTGGGGCCACTCTCCCACCCGCTCAACCTGTATATCCTCCAGTTCAAGATTAAAGAAGAGGCGGACTGTGGCCTGATTCCATGGTTCTACATGGGGGAGGGGACCATCGGACAGTGCACAGAGGGGCGCCTGCACCAGGCTCCTATGGTTCTCCACACTGCACCACCATGGAGGTGGGGAAACTGATGCTCGCAGACCAGCAGAACCTCAGCCAGGCCACCCCTGGACAGAGACAAGCGCCACCTCTGCCCCCCGCAACACCTCACCACTCTGGTGGCCAGGACTCAGCAGCCTGACTGGCCCCAGTCCTGAGAGCTGGTTAACTGAAAAATCACACAATTCACAAATTTGGAAAAGATACTTTTTTCTTTCTTCTTTCTTTTTTTCTTTCTTTCTTTTTTTTTTTTTGAAATAGGGTCTTGCTTTGTCGTTCGGGCTGGAGTGCAGTGGTACAATCACAGCTCACTGCGCCCTTAACCTCCTGGGCTCAAGCCATCCTTCTGCCTCAGCCTCCCAAGTAGCTGGGACGACAGGTGTAACCTGGCCAATTTTTCCATTTTTTTTTGTAGAGACAGGGTCTTGCTATGTTGCCCAGGCTGGTCTTGAACTCCTGGTCTCAAGCCATCCTCCCTCCTCAGCCTCCCAAAGTGCTGGGATTATAGGTGTGAGCCACTATGCCCGACAAGATTTTCTTTTTTTTTTTTTTCCTTCAACTTGTATTTTAAGTTCAGGAGCCCATAGGTAGGATATGCAGGTTTGTTACATAGATAAACACGTGCTTTGGTTGTTTGTTGCAGATATCAACCCATCACCTAGGTATTAAGCCCAGCATCCATTAGCTATTCTTCCTGAAGCTCTCCTCCCATCCCCCGACTTTCTTTCTTTTTTTTTCTTTGAAACAAAGTCTCACTCTGTTGCCGATTCTGGAGTGCAGTGGCACAATCTCAGCTCACTGCAACTTCTGCCTCCCAGCTTCAAGTGATTCTCCTGCCTCGGCCTCCTCCTGAGTAGCTGGGATTACAGGCGTGTACCATTGCACTCAGCTCATTTTGCATTTTTAGTAGAGATGGGGTTTCACCATGTGGCCAGGCTGGTCTTGAAATCCTGACCTCAGGTGACCTGCCTGCCTTGGCCTCCCAAAGTGCTGGGTGATTACAGGTGTGAGCCACAGTGGCAACTTTATTTTTCATAAAGGGTTACAACCTGCAGGGTGGCCATCCGCCATGTTCAAAAGCATAGCCTCTGGCAGAGACCACAGACAGGCACTTCCCTTTTTTTTTTTTTTTTTTTTTTTGAGACAGAGTCTCGCTCTGTTGCCCAGGCTGGAGTGCAGTGGTGCAATCTCGGCTCACTGCAAACTCTGCCTCCTGGGTTCACGCCATTCTCCTGCCTCAGCCTCCCGAGTAGCTGGGACTACAGGCGCCCGCCACCACGCACAGCTAATTTTTTTTGTATTTTTAGTGGAGATGGGGTTTCACCGTGTTAGCCAGGATGGTCTCGATCTCCTGACCTTGTGATCGGGAGATAGGCACTTCTAAGGAGGAGAGGTTGGGGCAGGAGCTGTATGCTGAGGGGTTGGCTAAACATACATATTCAACAGGCTACAGGGAGAGCTATGAATGTTCATGAAGGCAGTCCTGACATGTGTATTGAAAGAACATGCATGTGACATAGGACTCATGTTCACTGTAGGATGGAGATGGTGGAGGCACAGTGGCTCACACCTATGATCCTAGGACTTCATGGAGCCGAGGCGGGTGGATCACACGAGGTCAGGAGTTCGAGACCAGCCTGGCCAACATGGTGAAACCCCAACTCTACTAAAAATATAAAAATTAGCCAGGCACGGTGGCAGGTGCCTGTAATCCCATCTACTTGGGAGGCCAAGGCAGGAGAATTGCTTGAACTCAGGAGGCGGAGGTTGCAGTGAGCCAAGATGGTGCCACTGGACTCCAGCCTGGGCAACAGAGTGAGACTCCATCTCAATAAAAATAAAATAAAATAAAAATAAAATAAAATAATTACAATTAGGCTCCATCTGTCGAAAGATCTTTTCAGGGCCTGAAGGCCTGCAAGTGAGCAGCCACTGAAAACCAACCAGAGCAGTTTATGGTCAATGATCACTTATCAGGAGAAAGTTACTGACATTGGTCTCTTGTCCAGTCAGAGCTATAGTTATGGCTGGAAGAACGGGGTCAATAAGTCAGCATCCGTGAGCTGGATGAGCTGCCAAGTGTATTAACGTTGCTTCAGGCTGGTGCTTGTTTAGCTGCTGGAGAAAAAGGAGAGCCTCGTTGCTGTTAGAACATAGCTTATTCTTTAAGTGCAGGGTGTATGAATTAACCCTTGCCTGGCTTGGCCTTGAGTCCTCTTTTTAATTTGGTATCTCATTGCCACAGAATCTGTTCTGTCACTTTTTTTGAGACAGGGTCTGGCTCTGTCACCCAGGCTGGAATGCAGAGCGTGATCTTGGCTCACTGCAGCCTTTGCGTCCCTGGCTTAAGTCATCTTCTCACCTCAGCCTCTCAGGTGGCTGGGACTACAGGCACAAACTACCATGCACGCTGCCATACTCAGCTATTTTTTTTTTTTTTTTTTGAGACAGGGTCTCACTTTATCACCCAGGCTGGAGTGAAATGGTGCAGCCTTAGCCCACTGCAGCCTCGACCTCCTGGGCTCAAGCCTCTTCCCACCTCAGGCCCCCAAGTAGCTGGGAGTACAGGTGTGCATCGCCATGCCCGGCTGGTTTTTTGCTTTTTTTTGTAAAGATGGGGTTTCACCATGTTGCCCAGGCTGCTCTCAAACTCCTGGCTTCAAACAATCCTCCTGCTTCGGCCTCCCAAAGTGCTGGGATTACAGGCGTGAGTCACTGCGCCTGGCCCTCATCCATGTTTTGAATGAAGTGATTCTTTGTTGTGGGGGCCGTCCCCACACTGCAGGATGTTGAGCAGCATCCCGTGCCTCAGCCTGTGTGATGCAGTAGCACTCCCCACCATACACACCCACTCATGACAACCAAAACTGTCTCAAGACAGTGCCACATCCCCCTGGTTGAGAATGGCCGCTCTAAACCAACAGGCCCCTAACTTCCATAAACAGCTTTGCCAGCTGCAGGGCGGGTACATGGCGCTCTCTGGGGATCTCGCTAGAGGGATCCGGGACTCCTGCCCCTCACTGGTTCCTGGGAACATCGGCTGTTCCTACATTACCCCAAATGTGCCACAGAGGTTGTTTTAGTCTGCCTGGGCTGCTGTAACAAAAATACTGGAAAGTGGGTGGCTTACAGCATTTTACAGAAATTTATTGCTCACAGCGCTAGAGGCTGGGAAGTCCAACATCAAGGTGCTGGCAGATTTGATGTCCTGTGAGGGCCCATGTCCTCATATATGGCACCTTCTAACTGACATAGTGGAAGAAGCTAGCTAGCTCTCTGGGGTCTCTTTTATTTAATTACTTTAGAGACACGATCTTACTCTGTCACCAAGCCTGGAGTGCAATGGCGTGATTATAGGTCACTCCTGTACCCAAGAGATCTTCCTGCCTCAGCCTCCTCAGCAGCTGGGACTGTAGGTGCAGCCCACTATGCCCGGCTTCTGGGGTCTCTTTTATAGGGCACTAATCCCATTGGTGAGGGCTCTACCCTCATGACCTAACCACATCCCAAAGGCCCCACCTGCTGATACTATCACATTGGTGATTAGCTTTCAACATGTGAATTTTGGGGACATAGTGGGCCCACCTGGATGGTCCAGGATAATCTCCCCATCTCAAAATCCCTAACTGAATCACATTTTCAAAGTCACTTTTGCCACATAAGGTCTAATCTTGGGTTCTAGGTATTGGACATGGACATATTTGGAGGTTGTATGTGGGAGAGGGGCGGGATGGGGCTAATTCCTAATCTGGGCTTGACTGTGTGGCTGGAAGGGGCGGTCTGGCAGACTAGGAGGAAGGTCAGGGAGCAAAAGCTGGCTCACTTTGAGATGAGGGGCCAAGCCGGCCCACCACTCGGGCAGACCTGCCATCATCACTGACTTTCGTGGGCCACTGCCAGAACTCAGGCAGATGCGAGACCACCAGCTTCTCCTGGGATCTGGCTTTGGGAGTCAGCAGAAAACAGATCTTTGAAAGCAGCAGGCCTGGGTCAGGGGTCCAGGGTGCAGAAATGGTGGGTTTAGAGAGAAGGGAGTCTCTGGAATGCTTCAGTGTGATGGGATCCAGAGGCTGAACTCACACCGTCAGGCCCTCTGTGTGGTAGCCTCCCCCTAGATGGGCTCCCAGGCCATGGTCCCAATGGCTTCAGTTGAACTTCACGCCCTGCAGGGTGACAGAGCTTCTCCCCTTGCAGTTTAACCAAAGTCCCAGATCCAGCTCTCAATGGGGCCCCTCTGAGCAGTCTTCATGGGCAGGGGAGGGCTGAGGAGAAGTGGCTGGCTCAGGTCTGTGGGGCCACCTTGAGACCTGTTGGTAGCAGCCACCTGTCCTAAACCCTGTGGGCCAAAAAGGAAAAGGGAACCAAAGAAGGAAGAGGCTGCTAGGCACAAAACTCAGGTGCCCCACGGTGGGAACCTGGCTCTGTGCTCCCAGACCACACCTGCACCTGGGCCGGGGTGCTGGGAGGTTGCCTGGAGCTTGCTTGGGAAGGCCTGGCCAGTCTATCCCATCAGTGCCTCCCAGCGGCACCCACAGAGCATGATAACTTTGTCCCTGCATGTCAGGGAGAGGAGAAGGGGCTCCTGTTCCCCGCAGCAAGGGTGAACCCTGGCTCCCTGGTGCTGGATTCTCACTGCCTGCAGAGTGAGTGTGCACTCCGTGGACCCTTGGCCAACCTTGGGACTGACCTACGCAGAGAAGGCTCATTCACCAAATCAAAATAAATAAGCCAGGTGTGGTGGCTCATGTCTACAATCCCAGCGCTTTGGGAGGCTGAGGCAGGTGGATTATTTGAGGTTAGGAGTTCAAGACCAGCCTGGCTAACATGGTGAAACCCTGTCTCTACTAAAAATACAAAATAATTAGCCAGGTGTGGTGGCTGGCACCTGTGATCACAGCTGATTGGGAGGCTGAGACAGGAGAATTGCTTGAACCTGGGAGGCAGAGGTTGCAGTGAGCTGAGATCGTGCCACCGTACTCCAGCCTGGGTGACAGAGCGAGACTCCATCTCAAAAACAAACAGGCCAGGCATGGTGGCTCACATCTGTAATCCCAGCACTTTGGGAGGCCAAGGCAGGCAGATCACGGGGTCAGGAGTTCAAGACCAGCCTGGCAAGCATGGTGAAACCCGTCTCTACTAAAAAAAAAAAAAAAAAAAAAAAATTATCTGGGCATGGTGGTGTGTGCCTGTAGTCCTAGGTACTTGGGCGGTTGAAGCAGGAGAATTGCTTGAACCCAGGAAGCGGAGCTTGCAGTGAGCTGAGATCGCACCACTGCACTCCAGCCTGGGTGACAGAGCGAGACTCCATCTGAAAAACAAGCAAGCAAACAAACAAAAGAACAAACAAAAATAAATAAATAAATAAAGTATATTATTTAAGAAGTTAGTAAAGGAGGCCAGGCGTGGTGGCTCACACTTGTAATCCCAACACTTTCGGAGTCTGAGGCAGGCCGATCATTTGAGGTCAGAAGTTCGAAATCAGTCTGCCCAACATGGTGAAACCCCATCTCTATTAAAAATACAAACATTAACCAGGCAGGTGGCACGCACCTGTAATCCCACTTATTCAAGAGGCTGAAGCAGGAGAATCACCTGAACCTGGCAGGCAGAGGTTTCTGCAAGCCGAGATCGTGCCACTTCACTCCAACCTAGGCGACAGAGTGAGACTCCATCACAAAAAAAAAAAAGAGAGAGAGAAAAGAAAAAAAAAAAAGTCAGTAAAGGAAAAATAAAGAAAGCGAAAGAACTCAGGAACAACTGAAGCAGAAACTGATAAATCTGAAATCAGAATAATAGGCCTTTGGAAAAAATATATAATAGGCTATTAGCTAGTGAATTGATACAAATGAATACACAAAATAAGAAATGAGAATGAAGAAATAACCACATCTTTAGGGGAAGTTAAAAGATTACTCATCTTTCTTTTAATAAATTGGAAAACTTGGACATAGTAAAAGCCTTTCTAGGATGATATAAATGGAGTTGAGTTGCAATATGTAGGACATACTTAGGCTAAAAACAAACTGTCATTTATCTGACATTCAGATTTAATTGGGCATCCTATATTTTTATTTGTTTATTTATTTATTTAATTTTTCTGAGACTGACTCTCACTCTATCACCCAGGTTGGAGTGCAGTGGTGCGATCTTGGCTCACTACAACCTCCACCTCCCGGGTTCAAGTGATTCTTGTGCCTCAGCCTCCCAAGTAGCTGGAATTACAAGCACCTGCCACCACATCTGGCTACATTTTGTATTTTTAGTAGAGACAGGGTTTTACCATGTTGGCTAGGCTAGTCTGGAACTCCTAACCTCAAATGATCTGCTGGTCTCAGCTTGCCAAAGTGCTGAGATTACAGGCATGAGCCACTGTCCCCGACCGGCATCTATATTTTTATATTCTAACTTTGGCAACCTTAAATATAAGTAACAAATGAAACCAAAAATAATGGGCAAAGATCTAAACACATCAGCGATCACAAAAAGTAATTGAAAACATTGCCAGAACACTGTCCTACCTTAAAAACCCTTCTGGAAAGTTCCACAGGTTAAGTGTGTCCTGTCATTAGCACCTGAGATCTCTTCTGCTAATTAAGCTCCCACACCGTAGAATAAGGAGGAAAATTTCCGCATCTGCTTTACAAAGCCAGCATACATTGACCCCAAACCTGGCAAAGAAAACCACAGACTAATTGTGTTTATGATGCAAAGCAAAATCCTAACAAAATAGGAGAATATATCATTAAAAAGGAGAACCAGTAGTGTATTAAAAAGAACAACGTGACCTACCTACCAGCCTCTGCCTCAGCTTCTTGAGTAGTGAAACTACAGGCACACATCACCATGCCCAGCTAATATTTTGTAGAGATGGGGTTTCACCATGTTGCCCAGGCTGATCTTAAATCCTGAGCTCAAACAATCCTCCCACCTTGGCATCTCAACACTAATATTGCAAGGAAAGTCTTCTCGGTATGTCCCTGAACGTGACTCTTAGCTCTTATCTTTCACCAGAGGAGAAAAATATCACTCCATCAAGACTGAAGATGCATTTGACAACATTTAACACGCATTTTTATTTATTTATTTATTTATTTAAAGACAAGGTCTCGCTCTGTTGCCCAGGCTGGAGAGGAGTGGTGCAATGACAGCTCACTGCAGCCTTGATCTCCTAAGCTCAAGAGATCCTCCTGCCTCAGCTTTTTTTGTTTGTTTTGTTTTGTTTTTGAGATTGAGTTCTGCTCTTGTTGCCCAGGCTGGAGTGTAGTGGTGTGATCTTGGCTCATTGCAACCTCTGCCTCCCGGGTTCAAGCGATTCTCCTACCTCGGCCACCTGAATAGCTGGGACTACAGGCATGCGCCACCACGCCCAGCTAATTTTGTATTTTTAGTAGAGACAGGGTTTTACCATTTGGTCAGGCTGGTCTCAAACTCCTGACCTCAGGCGATCCGCCCACCCTGACCTCCCAAAGTGCTGAGATTACAGGCATGAGCCACCACACCCAGCCTCTGCCTCAGCTTCTTGAGTAGCTGAAAATACAGGCACACATCACCACGCCCAGCTGGTATTTTGTAGAGATGGGGTTTCACCATGTTGCCCAGGCTGATCTTAAATCCTGAGCTCAAACGATCTTCCCACCTTGGCCTCTCAAAGCATTTAGGATTATAGGTGTGAGCCACCACATCCAGTATTAACCCACATTCTTTTTTTTTTTTTTTTTTTGAGATGGAGTTTCGCTCTTGTCCCCTAAGCTGGAGTGCAATGGTGTGATCTTGGCTCCCTGCAGCTTCCGCCCCCCGGGTTTAAGTAATTCTCCTGCCTCAGCCTCCCAAATAGCTGGGATTACAGGTGCCTGCCACCACGCCCAGCTAATTATTGTATTTTTAGTAGAGACGGAGTTTCACCACGTTGGCCAGGCTGGTCTCGAACTTCTGACCTCAGGTGATCCACCTGCCTTGGCCTCCCAAAGTGCTGGAATTACAGGCGTGAGACACTGCGCCCAGCCATTAACACACATTCTTGATAAAAACAAACAGATTAAAAAAAAAAACAACACTGAATAAAATCGGAATGGATGAATACTCGTTTGTGAGGACAAAAGTGACTTTATCTTAAATGCGAATTCACCATGTAACTTCTAACTAACCCTGAGTCTGGGAATGCCTCCAAAATGTCTAGTTGATGTATTACTCATTATGCAGAAACACCTATTCACTGTACGTTTCCTCCAAAATCACCCTTGATGCTGTTGCAGAAATCACAGGCTATGACACCTGTGGCCATTTACACATTCCTTCCAGGGTACATATATTTTCCCCAAGATAAAAGTCCTGGGTCTGGGGGTTTGCAGTGTGAATGATTATATGTCTTGTGGCTGCCCAAGACCATGCTTCTGTCTATAAATTTCCTCGAATTAATTGTGCCGCACCAACAAACTTGATTTGTTGGCCTCTTTCTTCCGTTTCTTGGCTCCTTCAGCATGTCGGGGTCTCCTGGCACATACGATCCTTTAAACAGAACTTCCCTTGACCCGAATATATATCTTAATACAATAGAAACAGCATCTGTTGGGCTGGGTGCTATTCTATTGCTTTATATGTGTTAATTTATATAATTCTCTCCAGAAGGGGAGCTGTGATTATACCAGTTTTATAGATGGGGAGACTAAAGTCCCAATGTTCCAAATGTAAAAATTAGCCAGACATGGTGGCGGGCGCCTATAATCCCAGCTGCTTGGGAGGCTGAGGTGGGAGAATCACTTGAACCTGGGAGGTGGAGGTTGCAGTGAGCCGAGGTTGCACCACTGCACTCCAGAGTGAGATTCTGTCTCAAAACAAACAAACAAACCAAAATGAAACCATATAAATATTACAAGAACACATGAGCAAATTTTATTTATGTTCTTAGAGCAGGACAGGCCCTTTTAGGCATGTCATAAAACCAAAAAGCCATAAAAGAAAAAAAGCTAATAAATATGAACACGTAAAAATTAAAAATTTAAATTTAGTTTAATTTTTATTTTTATTTAAATATTTAAAAAAAAATTTTTTTGAGATGGAGTCTCACTCTGTTGCTCAGGCTGGAGTGCAGTGGCACAATCTCAGCTCACTGGAATCTCCACTTCCTGGGTTCAAGTGATTGTCCTGCCTCAGCCTCCCGAGTAGTTGGGATTACAGGTGTCCACTGCCACATCCGGCTAATTTTTGTATTTTTAGTAGATATAGGGTTTCACCAAGTTGGTCAGGCTGGTCTCGAACTCCTGACCTCAGGTGATCCACCCACCTCAGCCCCACAAAGTGTTGGGATTACAGGCGTGAGCCACCGCACCCAGCCAAAAAGTTTTTATTTAAGAATAATTTTAAAAATAGAGATGGGGTTTTGCCATGTTGCTCAGGCTGGTCTCAAACTCCTGGATTGAAGCAATCTGCCCACCTAAACTTTTCAAAGTGCTGGGATCTCAGGTGTGAGCCACCGTGTCCAGCCTTCACTAGTCTTTTAAGATTTTTTTTTTGTTTTACAGCAAGCTGAACACAATGGTTCCCACCTGTGATCCCAGCACTTTGGGCGCCTCAGGTGGGTGGATCACTCGAGCCCAGGAGTTTGAGACCAGCCTGAGCAACATAGTAAGATCTCATCTCTATTATCAACCACTACAACAAAAGACCAGTGAAAAACCTGGAGAAAAACAGTTTCAATACATGATGTGGGGCTGGTTTTTGAAATATTTAAATACTTAAATATTTAATATTAGAGATCAAGTATCCAGGAGAAACATGAACAGGGATGTGACTCATTGTTCGCAGAAAGAAAACTACAAATGGCTGTTTCAACAGACAAAAAGTTCTCAAGCCTACTCATAAATAAACATTGCCAATTCAAACAACAGTGAGATCCCACAGGGCCAGAGGAAGTGACTCCAGGCCCAGAACTTCCTCAGTGAATTCTTTGAAACCCTGATGAAAGAAAAAATACCAGTCTTACACAAACTTCCAGAGAATATAAAAGAGGAAAGGTTGCTCAACGTCTTTGAAGAAGCAAGCATAACCTTGGAAGCAAAGCCTGGCCAAAAAAATGTCAAGAATGAAAAGTCTAGGGCTATTTGATTCATGATAGAGATGCATAACTCTTAAAACATGAACAAACCAAATCCAGGGTCACAGAAAGAAAAAAAAACAGCGTCACCACTAATTTAGGTTTGTTCCAGGAATGCAAGATTGGCTGAACATTAGAAAATGAAGGCTCATACCTGTAATTCCAGCACTTTAGGAGGCTGAAGCCTATAGATCACTTGAGCCCAGAAGTTTGAGACCAGCTGGGCCAACATGGTAAAAACCTGTCTCTACCAGAAAATGCAAAAATTAGCTGGGCATGGTGGCATTCGCCTGTAGTCTCAGCTACTCAGGAGGCTGAGGTGGGGGGATCACTTGAGCCTGGGAGGTGGAGGCTATAGTGAGCCATGATCACACCATTGCCCCCCAGCCTGGATGACAGGGCCTGACCCTGTCACAAAACAAAGAAAAGAATAAAGAAAATTAAGCAACACAATTCATCACACTCACAGAATAAAGAAGAAAAGTCACTCACCATCTCTGTAGATGCAGAAAAGCATTTGATAAAATTTGCCAACATTCAGTTACAATAAAAACTCTCGGCAACTAGGAATGAAAGGAAACTGCCTTAATCTGATAAATTGTGGCTACAAAAACCTACAGTAAGTGTCATGCTTAAAGGCACAACATAAAAAGCCTCCCTTTTGAGATTGAAACCAAACTAAGAATTATTTCATTATTTCCTTTCAGTAGTTTAAGGGAAGTCTTAGCCAATGTAATAAGGTGAGAAAAACAAAAGCCATGAAGATTGGAAAGGAGGACATGAAACTGTCATTGACAGCGCTGGAGCATCATCACCATCTTGGACAAGCACTGTCATTTTAAAGTTCACCTTGATCAAAAAACGCCTAAATCCAAAGGGCATCAGCCTAATGGCTAAGGTCAGCATGACCATAAACCACAAATAACATCTCCAACCAGAAACATTCTAAACCACTCCCTGACCAGAGACATGCCAGCCCCGAGATAACCTCCCCTCTGGCCGGAGAGATGTTAACCCCAAGATAACCTCCCCTGGGACCAGAGACATTCCAACCCCACCATAAACTTCTCCCTCACACAGAAACATTCCAAGCTTGTGATACGCTCTTTCACCCTAAAAAACCAATAAATACTGTTAGTATTAAAGACCAAGTATCCAGTAGAAATATGCACAGGGATGTGATTCACTGTTCACAGAAAGAAAATTACAAATGGCTGTTTGTAAGAGAGAGCACCCCTGACTGAAATCGGCCAGAAGCCCCTCTCAGGTTTATTCTCCAGAATAAACAAACCTATCTTTGACTGTTGAGCCACTTTTCATGTTTCCTTCCTCTTTCTTTAACTCTTACAGTCATTACTTGTAGATACTCGAGAAACTGTTAGACACAGGTGAATTGAGCAAGGTCACTGTAATACAGAAATTATTAAAAATAATTTTTAGGCAAATAATAAAGGTAAAGGTTCTCAGTAAAAATTTTCCTGTAATAAAAAACAACCCAAAACCATCTCTTTTCTAACAAAAAAGGTGGCTTGAAGGGGTGGGGCCAGCAAGCTTTAATATGCAAATATCAGCCTTTAAAAACTGGGTTCACCCAGTATGGCAATTCCCACTGTCATCTCCTTGTCACCAGGTGTACCAAGTGTCATGGCCACCTCCAGATAACACCATGTGTTCAAAACATGGCAACTTGCATTTGCATATTAAAGGACTAAAGTAAAAGGGCCAGGTTTTTCGCTGGCTAGGTAAATAATGCACCTGGTCAAACCAATCCCCTGGGCCTTATGCAAACCAAACACCGCCTCCTCCAGCATCCCAATAAAAGCAACCACATTTCCGACTCACATTGAGTTTCTCTTTATTCAAATCCCCCTGTTCTGTCTCTTTACAGGGAAGCTGCTTTCTTATTTTTTAAATTTTATTTTATTTATTTATTTATTTTTTTGAGATGGAGTCTGGCTCTGTCTCCCAGGCTGGAGTGCGGTGGCCGGATCTCAGCTCACTGCAAGCCTCGCCTCCCAGGTTTACGCCATTCTCCTGCCTCCGCCTCCCAAGTAGCTGGGACTACAGGCGCCCGCCTCCTCGCCCGGCTAGTTTTTTGTATTCTTTAGTAGAGACGGGGTTTCACCGTATTAGCCAGGGTGGTCTCGATCTCCTGACCTTGTGATCCTCCCGTCTCGGCCTCCCAAAGTGCTAGGATTACAGGCTTGAGCCACCACGCCCAGCCGGAAGCTGCTTTCTTCTTCCTTCTTTTTATCGTGCCTATTAAACCTTTTGCTCCTTAAAACTACTCCACCAGCCTGACCAACATAGTGAAACTCTGTCTCCACTAAAAATACACATATTAGCCAGGTGCGGCAGCACATCCTTGTAATCCCAGCTACTCAGGAGGCTGAGGCATGAGAATTGCTTGAAACCGGGAGGTGGAGGTTGCAATGAGCCAAGATCATGCCATTGCACTCCAGCCTGGGCAACAAGGGTGAAACTCCATCTCAAAAAAATAAAAAACTAAAAACAAAAAACCACTCCACATGTGTCAGTGTCATTAATCCTAATCAGCGCAAAACCAAAACCCTGGTGTTTCTACAGTCGTCAAAGTTGCATCAATTGGAATCAAGGAATATATGCAAAAATCAATGGTATTTCTACGTACCAGCCACAAACAAACAAACCTTTTTTGAAGTAAAAATTGCTCATAGTAGTGTAAACCAAAAAGCATCCGAGATAGGTCTCAATCAATTTAGGAGTTTATTTTGCCAAGGTTAAGGACAATGCCCAGGAGGGGGAAAAAATGGAATCACAGAAGCAGCCTATGGTCTGTGGCTTTCCCCAAAGGTGACTTTGAGGGCTTCAAAATTTAAAAAAGAAGAGTGAGGTGAGAAGATTGCTTGAGCCCAGGAGTTCAAGACCAGCCTAGGCAACATCGTGAAACCCCATCTCTACAAAAAAATACAAAAGTTGTCCAGGTGTGGTGGTGCATGCCTGCAGTCCCTGCTACTCAGGAGGCTGAAACACAAGCATTGAGTAAGCCCAGGAGGTCCAGGCTGCTGTGAGCCATGATTGCCCCACTGTACTGCACCCTGGGTGACGGAGCGAGACCCAGTCTCTCTCTCTCTCTCTCTCTCTCTGAGCAAAGGAACAGGTAGGGGAAGAGTCGATTATGTAATTCCTCTTGTGTAACGGGAAAGAGGTCCCAATCCAGACCCCAAAGAGGGTTCTTGGATCTCCCACAAGAAATAATTCAGGACAAGTCTGTAGCAAATGTATTAAGAAAGTAAAGGAATAAAAGAATGGCAGAGCAGCCAGAGGGCAGCTGGTTGCCCTTTTTTTTTTTTTTTTTTTTGAGACAGAGTCTTGCTCTATCGACCAGGCTGGAGTGCAGTGGTGCAATCTTGGCTCACTGCAAGCTCCGCCTCCTGGGTTTACGCCATTCTCCTGCCTCAGCCTCCCGAGTAGCTGGGACTACAGGCGCCCGCCACCTCACCCGGCTAGTTTTTTGTATTTTTTTTAGTAGAGACGGGGTTTCACCGTGTTCGCCAGGATGGTCTCGATCTCCTGACCTCGTGATCCGCCCGTCTCGGCCTCCCAAAGTGCTGGGATTACAGGCTTGAGCTACCGCGCCCGGCCTGGTTGCCCATTTTTATGGTTATTTTTTATTATATGTGAAACAAGGGACAGATTATTTATGCCTCCCCTTTTTAGATCACATAGGGTAACTTCCTGATGTTGCCATGGCATTTGTAAATGGTCATGGCGCCCGTGGGAATGTAGTAGTGAGGATGACCAGAGGTCACTCTCGTTGCCATCTTGGTTTTGGTGGGTTTTGGCTGGCTTCTTTACTGCAACCTATTTGATCAGCAAGGTCTTTATGACCTGTATCTTGTGCCAACCTCCTATCTCATCCTGTGACTAAGAATGCCTTGACCTCCTGGGAATGCAGTCCAGTAGGTCTCATCCTCATTTTACCCAGCCCCTATTCAAGATGGAGGTGCTCTGGTTCACACGTCTGTGACACTTGTCCTCAGTAAATCAGTAAATCAGCACTTTACACAAGATAAGGTGAACATAGAGTAGAGACATTGAACACAAGATGAACATAGAATGGAAATATTGAACCTTTTTTTTTTTTCTTGAGAAAGAGTCTCACTCCTTCACCCAGGCTGGAGTGCAGTGGTGCTCTCTTGGCTCACTGCATCCTCTGCCTCCTGAGTTCAAGCGATTCTTGTGCCTCAGCCTCCCGAGTAGCTGGGATTATAGGCATGCACCACCACACCCAGCTAATTTTTGTATTTTTAATAGAGATGGGATTTCACCATATTGGCCAGGCTGGTCTCGAACCCCTGAACTCAGATATGCCCACCTCTGCCTCTCAAAGTGCTGGGATCACAGGCGTGTGCCACGCACCTGGCCAGATTTGGGCATTGTTGTTGTTGTTTTCAGACACTGTGTTACTTACTCTGTCACCCAGGCTGCAGTGCAGTGGCATGATCTCAGCTCACAGCAACCTCCACCTCCTGGGTTTAAGCAGCTCTCCTGCCTCAGCCTCCCAAGTAGCTGGGATTACAGGTGTGAGCCACTGCCCTGGACCTGGAACCATTTTTTTTTTTTTTTTTTTTTTTTTTGAGACGGAGTTTTGCTCTTGTTGTCCAGGCTGGAGTGCAGTGGTGTGATCTCGGCTTACTGCGACCTCCACCTACCAGGTTCAAGTGATTCTCCTGCCTCAGCCTCCCAAGTAGCTGGGATTACAGGCGCCTACTACCATGCCTGGCTACTTTTTTTGTATTTTTAGTAGAGATGGGATTTCACCATGTTGGCCAGGCTGGTCTCGAACTCCTGACCTCAGGTAATCTACCCACTCTGGCCTCTCAAAGTGCTGGGATTACAGGCATGAGCCACCACACCCAGCAAAGCCTGGAACCTTTTATCTGTGGCTATCTGCTTAGAAACAAAGGGAAAGGCGGCTGCTTGCATGGCTCAGCATTCAACTTAATTTTTTTTTTTTGGTATAGTGAACTGGGGTCCTGAGTTTTTATTTTCCTTTCACAATAGCATATAAAAATAAAAATCTAGATGTAAAACTAACAAGATATGCAAAACTTCTGCACTGACCACTGCAAAGCATAATTGAGAGAAATCAAGGAAGACCTAAATAAACAGAGGGTATACTCCAATTCTCGCCACATTCATACTCTGATTTGTAACCAGCAAAAGGGTCTGCTGCTCACCTCTTGTAAAAAGAAGCCCAATAACAGGAGTGAGGTGTACAAAAAGAGAGAGTGAGATGTGATTATCCACACTAGCAAGGGAGGAGTGAGTATAATTCTTTCCAAAAATTTACACTCTTCAGTTTGCGGAGAGAATGCAGGTGGTGCTTGTTTGTTTTTTGAGAGGGAGTCTTGCTCTGTCACCCAGGCTGGAGTACAGTGGTACAATCTTGGCTCACTGCAAGCTCCGCCTCCCAGGTTCACACCATTCTCCTGCCTCAGCCTCCCAACTTGTTGGGACTACAGACACCCGCCCCCACGTCCGGCTAATTTTTTGTATTTTTAGTAGAGATGGGGTTTTACCGTGTTAGCCAGGATGGTCTCGATCTCCTGACCTCATGATCCACCCACGTTAGCCTCCCAAAGTGTTGGGATTACAGGCGTGAGCCACCACGCCCAGCCCTGAATGCAGGGGTATTTAAGAGAGGAGTTGGAATGCAGAAGGGGCAGAGGGGCTGGGAGGTGTCAGGTGGTGTGACTGGCTCCAATGGCTTATCTTGAATTATTATTTCATCTGGTGAAAGGGCCGGTGCCATCGTGGCTAGAGGTGTCTGGTCTGTATCAGGATCTGGCCTCTGAAGCTTCTAAGGAAATATATGACCAGATAAGTGAGTGTAGTGTGTGCTTAGCAAGCAGCTGGGTAAGTAAATGTGCATAAAGCATGGGGGCATAGAATGGGAAAAGAGGCCAGGCATGGTGGGTCACGCCTATAATCCTAGCACTTTGGAAGGCCAAGTGTTGCAGGCCTGTTAAGAATAATGTGATCAACCAAGCAGCTGACCAATCGTTACCTCCTCCTCCCTGCTCTTTCTACCCAATAAAAGCAAAGGACTGTAGCAGCGCAGGGCTGCCTTTGCTCACTAGAAGCAAGGAGCCCCCTGACCCCTTCTTTAAAAAATCCTTTTGTCTTTGTTTTCATTTCTATGTTCGTCCCCCTTCGTTCATTCCTGTAGTAACGGTCACACCAAGGCTGCTAGACCACTTGAGGACAGGAGTTTGAGACCAGTCTGGCCAATGTGGCAAAACCCCGCCTCTACAAAAAATTATTTGGGCGTGGTGATGTGAGCCTGTAGTCCCAGCTACTCAAGAGGCTGAGGCAGGAGGATAGCTTGAGCCCAGGAGGCAGAGGTTGCAGTGAACAGAGATCATGCCACTGCACTCCAGCCTGGGTGACAAAGTGAGACTGTATCCGAAAAAAAAAAAAAAAAAAAAGAAAAAAAGAAAGAACAGGAAAAGAAAGGGAGAGGAGGTTCACATTCTGAACATTCCACTGTAGAAACACTTCTGCACTTTGTTTCAAAGTTATACCTTCAGACTGGGAAAAAAGGAGGAAAGAAAGCAAAGTTGTTTTTTTGTTTTGTTTTGTTTTTTGAGACAGAGCTTCTTGCTCTGTCACCCAGGTTGGAGTGCAGTGGCACAATCTCGGATCACTGCAACCTCTGCCTCCCAGGTTCAAGCAGTTCTCCTGCCTCAGACTCCCAAGTAACTGGGATTACAGGCACCTACCACCACATTAGGCTAATTTTTGTATTTTTTGTAGAGATGGGGTTTCACCATGTTGGCCAGGCTGGTCTCAAACTCCTGACCTCAAGTAATCTGTCCACTTTGCCCTACCAAAGTGCTGGGATCACACGCATGAGCCACTGTGTCTAGTGGAAAACAAAGCTTTAAAATGCAGTTTGAGGCGGGGCGGAGCAAGATGGCCGAATAGGAACAGCTCCAGTCTCCAACCCCCAGCGCGAGCGACACAGAAGACCAGTGATTTCTGCATTTTCAACTGAGGTACTGGGGTCATCTCACTAGGGAGTGCCGGACAATCGGTGCTGGTCAGCTGCTGCAGCCCGACCAGCGAGAGCTGAAGCAGGGCGAGGCATCGTCTCACCTGGGAAGCGCAAGGGGGAAGGGAATCCCTTTTCCTAGCCAGGGGAACTGAGACAAACAACACCTGGAAAATTGGGTAACTGCCACCCCAATACTGCGCTGTAAGCAAACGGGCACACCAGGAGAATATACCCCACACCTGGCTGGGAGGGTCCCACGCCCACAGAGCCTCCCTCCTTGCTAACACAGCAGTCTGCGGCGATCTAACCGCAAGGCAGCAGTGAGGCTGGGGGAGGGGCGCCCGCCATTGCTGAGGCTTAAGTAGGTAAACAAAGCCGCTGGGAAGCTTGAACTGGGTGGAGCTCACAGCAGCTCAAGGAAACCTGCCTGTCTCTGTAGACTCCGCCTCTGGGGACAGGGCACAGCTAAAAAATAACAGGGGAAGCAGCAGAGGCCTGTGCAGACGCGAATGACTCTGTCTGACAGCTTTGAAGAGAGCAGTGGATCTCCCAACACGGAGGTTGAGATCTGAGAAGGGACAGACTGCCTGCTCAAGTGGGTCCCTGACCCCTGAGTAGCCTAACTGGGAGACATCCCCCACTAGGGGCAGTCTGACACCCCACACCTCACAGGGTGGAGTACACCCCTGAGAGGAAGCTTCCAAAGTAAGAATCAGACAGGTACACTCGCTGTTCAGCAATATTCTATCTTCTGCAACCTCTGCTGCTGATACCCAGGCAAACAGGGTCTGGAGTGGACTTCAAGCAATCTCCAACAGACCTACAGCTGAAGGTCCTGACTATTAGAAGGAAAACTATCAAACAGGAAGAACACCTATACCAAAACCCCATCAGTACGTCACCATCATCAAAGACCAGAGGCAGATAAAACCACGAAGATGGGGAAGAAGCAGGGCAGAAAAGCTGGAAATTCAAAAAATAAGAGCGCATCTCCCCCTGCAAAGGAGCGCAGCTCATCGCCAGTAACGGATCAAAGCTGGTCAGAGAATGACTTTGACGAAATGAGAGAAGAAGGCTTCAGTCCATCAAACTTCTCAGAGCTAAAGGAGGAATTACGTACCCAGCGCAAAGAAACTAAAAATCTTGAAAAAAGAGTGGAAGAATTGACAGCTAGACTAATTAATGCAGAGAAGGTCATAAATGAAATGACAGAGATGAAAACCATGACACGAGAAATACGTGACAAATGCACAAGCTTCAGTAACCGACTCGATCAACTGGAAGAAAGAGTATCAGCGATTGAGGATCAAATGAATGAAATGAAGCGAGAAGAGAAACCAAAAGAAAAAAGAAGAAAAAGAAATGAACAAAGCCTGCAAGAAGTATGCGATTATGTAAAAAGACCAAATCTACATCTGATTGGGGTGCCTGAAAGTGAGGGGGAGAATGGAAACAAGTTGGAAAACACTCTTCAGGATATCATCCAGGAGAACTTCCCCAACCTAGTAGAGCAGGCCAACATTCAAATTCAGGAAATACAGAGAACGCCACAAAGATACTCCTCCAGAAGAGCAACTCCAAGACACATAATTGCCAGATTCACCAAAGTTGAAATGAAGGAAAAAATCTTAAGGGCAGCCAGAGAGAAAGGTCGGGTTACCCACAAAGGGAAGCCCATCAGACTGACAGCAGATCTCTCGGCAGAAACTCTACAAGCCAGAAGAGAGTGGGGGCCAATATTCAACGTTCTTAAAGAAAAGAATTTTAAACCCAGAATTTCATATCCAGCCAAACTAAGTTTCATAAGTGAAGGAGAAATAAAATCCTTTACAGATAAGCAAATGCTTAGAGATTTTGTCACCACCAGGCCTGCCTTACAAGAGACCCTGAAGGAAGCCCTAAACATGGAAAGGAACAACCGGTACCAGCCATTGCAAAAACATGCCAAAATGTAAAGACCATTGAGGCTAGGAAGAAACTGCATCAACTAATGAGCAAAATAACCAGTTAATATCATAATGGCAGGATCAAGTTCACACATAACAATATTAACCTTAAATGTTAATGGACTAAATGCTCCAATTAAAAGACACAGACTGGCAAACTGGATAAAGAGTCAAGACCCATCAGTCTGCTGTATTCAGGAGACCCATCTCACATGCAGAGACATACATAGGCTCAAAATAAAGGGATGGAGGAAGATCTACCAAGCAAATGGAGAACAAAAAAAAGCAGGGGTTGCAATCCTAGTCTCTGATAAAACAGACTTTAAACCATCAAAGATCAAAAGAGACAAAGAAGGCCATTACATAATGGTAAAGGGATCAATTCAACAGGAAGAGCTAACTATCCTAAATATATATGCACCCAATACAGGAGCACCCAGATTCATAAAGCAAGTCCTTAGAGACTTACAAAGAGACTTAGACTCCCATACAATAATAATGGGAGACTTCAACACTCCACTATCAACATTAGACAGATCAACAAGACAGAAAGTTAACAAGCATATCCAGGAATTGAACTCATCTCTGCACCAAGCGGACCTAATAGACATCTATAGAACTCTCCACCCCAAGTCAACAGAATATACATTCTTCTCAGCACCACATCACACTTATTCCAAAATTGACCACATAATTGGAAGTAAAGCACTCCTCAGCAAATGTAAAAGAACAGAAATTATAACAAACTGTCTCTCTGACCACAGTGCAATCAAACTAGAACTCAGGACTAAGAAATTCAATCAAAACCGCTCAACTACATGGAAACTGAACAACCTGCTCCTGAATGACTACTGGGTACATAACGAAATGAAAGCAGAAATAAAGATGTTCTTTGAAACCAATGAGAACAAAGATACAACATACCAGAATCTCTGGGACACATTTAAAGCAGTGTGTAGAGGGAAATTTATAGCACTAAGTGCCCACAAGAGAAAGCAGGAAAGATCTAAAATTGACACTCTAACATCACAATTAAAAGAACTAGAGAGGCAAGAGCAAACACATTCAAAAGCTAGCAGAAGGCAAGAAATAACTAAGATCAGAGCAGAACTGAAGGAGATAGAGACACAAAAAACCCTCCAAAAAAATCAATGAATCCAGGAGTTGGTTTTTTGAAAAGATCAACAAAATTGACAGACCGCTAGCAAGACTAATAAAGAAGAGAGAGGAATCAAATAGACGCAATAAAAAATGATAAAGGGGATATCACCACCGACCCCACAGAAATACAAACTACCATCAGAGAATACTATAAACACCTCTACGCAAATCAACTAGAAAATCTAGAAGAAGTGGATAATTTCCTGGACACTTACACTCTCCCAAGACTAAACCAGGAAGAAGTTGAATCCCTGAATAGACCAATAGCAGGCTCCGAAATTGAGGCAACAATTAATAGCCTACCCACCAAAAAAAGTCCAGGACCAGATGGATTCACAGCTGAATTCTACCAGAGGTACAAGGAGGAGCTGGTACCATTCCTTCTGAAACTATTCCAATCAATAGAAAAAGAGGGAATCCTCCCTAACTCATTTTATGAGGCCAACATCATCCTGATACCAAAGCCTGGCAGAGACACAACAAAAAAAGATAATTTTAGACCAATATCCCTGATGAACATCGATGCAAAAATCCTCAATAAAATACTGGCAAACCGGATTCAGCAGCACATCAAAAAGCTTATCCACCACGATCAAGTGGGCTTCATCCCTGGGATGCAAGGCTGGTTCAACATTCGCAAATCAATCAACGTAATCCAGCATATCAACAGAACCAAAGACAAGAACCACATGATTATCTCAATAGATGCAGAAAAGGCTTTTGACAAAATTCAACAGCCCTTCATGCTAAAAACGCTCAACAAATTCGGTATTGATGGAACGTACCTCAAAATAATAAGAGCTATTTATGACAAACCCACAGCTAATATCATACTGAATGGGCAAAAACTGGAAAAATTCCCTTTGAAAACTGGCACAAGACAGGGATGCCCTCTCTCACCACTCCTATTCAAGATAGTGTTGGAAGTTCTGGCTAGGGCAATCAGGCAAGAGAAAGAAATAAAGGGTATTTAGTTAGGAAAAGAAGAAGTCAAATTGTCCCTGTTTGCAGATGACATGATTGTATATTTAGAAAACCCCATCGTCTCAGCCCAAAATCTCCTTAAGCTGATAAGCAACTTCAGCAAAGTCTCAGGATACAAAATTAATGTGCAAAAATCACAAGCATTCTTATACACCAGTAACAGACAAGCAGAGAGCCAAATCAGGAATGAACTTCCATTCACAATTGCTTCAAAGAGAATAAAATACCTAGGAATCCAACTTACAAGGGATGTAAAGGACCTCTTCAAGGAGAACTACAAACCACTGCTCAGTGAAATAAAAGAGGACACAAACAAATGGAAGAACATATCATGCTCATGGATAGGAAGAATCAATATCATGAAAATGGTCATACTGCCCAAAGTTATTTATAGATTCAATGCCATCCCCATCAAGCTACCAATGAGTTTCTTCACCGAATTGGAAAAAACTGCTTTAAAGTTCATATGGAACCAAAAAAGAGCCCGCATTGCCAAGACAATCCTAAGTCAAAAGGACAAAGCTGGAGGCGTCACGCTACCTGACTTCAAACTATACTACAAGGCTACAGTAACCAAAACAGCATGGTACTGGTACCAAAACAGAGATATAGACCAATGGAACAGAACAGAGTCCTCAGAAATAATACCACACACCTACAGCCATCTGATCTTTGACAAACCTGACAAAAACAAGAAATGGGGAAAGGATTCCCTATTTAATAAATGGTGCTGGGAAAATTGGCTAGCCATAAGTAGAAAGCTGAAACTGGATCCTTTCCTTACTCCTTATACGAAGATTAATTCAAGATGGATTAGAGACTTAAATGTTAGACCTAATACCATAAAAACCCTAGAAGAAAATCTAGGTAGTACCATTCAGGACATAGGCATGGGCAAGGACTTCATGTCTAAAACACCAAAAGCAATGGCAGCAAAAGCCAAAATTGACAAATGGGATCTAATTAAACTAAACAGCTTCTGCACAGCAAAAGAAACTACCATCAGAGTGAACAGGCAACCTACAGAATGGGAGAAAATTTTTGCAATCTACTCATCTGACAAAGGGCTAATATCCAGAATCTACAAAGAACTCAAACAAATATACAAGAAAAAACAAACAACCCCATCAAAAAGTGGGGAAAGGATATGAACAGACATTTCTCAAAAAAAGACATTCATACAGCCAACAGACACATGAAAAAATGCTTATCATCACTCGCCATCAGAGAAATGCAAATCAAAACCACAATGAGATACCATCTCACACCAGTTAGAACGGCAATCATTAAAAAATCAGGAAACAACAGGTGTTGGAGAGGATGTGGAGAAATAGGAACACTTTTACACTATTGGTGGGATTGTAAACTAGTTCAACCATTATGGAAAACAGTATGGCAATTCCTCAAGGATCTAGAACTAGATGTACCATATGACCCAGCCATCCCACTACTGGGTATATACCCAAAGGATTATAAATTATTCTACTACAAAGACACATGCACACGTA
>NC_045452.1:4826155-5015028 GCF_002776525.5 Piliocolobus tephrosceles
ACAGGAAACAACAGGTGCTGGAGAGGATGTGGAGAAATAGGAACACTTTTACACTGTTGGTGGGATTGTAAACTAGTTCAACCATTATGGAAAACAGTATGGCGATTCCTCAAGGATCTAGAACTAGATGTACCATATGACCCAGCCATCCCACTACTGGGTATATACCCAAAGGATTATAAATTATTCTACTACAAAGACACATGCACACGTAAGTTTATTGCGGCACTATTCACAATAGCAAAGACTTGGAATCAACCCAAATGTCCATCTGTGACAGACTGGATTAAGAAAATGTGGCACATATACACCATGGAATACTATGCAGCCATAAAAAAGGATGAGTTTGCGTCCTTTGTAGGGACATGGATGCAGCTGGAAACCATCATTCTTAGCAAACTATCACAAGAAGAGAAAACCAAACACCGCATGTTCTCACTCATAGGTGGGAACTGAACAATGAGATCACTTGGACTCGGAAAGGGGGACATCACACACTGGGGCCTATCATGGGGAGGGGGGAGGGGGGAGGGATTGCATTGGGGAGTTATACATGATATAAATGATGAATTGATGGGTGCTGACGAGTTGATGGGTGCAGCACACCAACATAGCACAAGTATACATATGTAACAAACCTGCACGTTATGCACATGTACCCTAGAACTTAAAGTATAATAATTAAAAAAAAATTAAAAAAAAAAAAAGATAAAATGCAGTTTGAAGCCATGCTGCTGGCTTACAGATTCAATGCAAATCTAATCAAAATCCTAACAGTTCGTTTTTTTAAATCAGCAAGCTGATTGTAAATTTCATCTGAAAATGTCAAGGACCAGAACTAACCCAGGAAATCCTGAGGAAGAGGGGGTCCTAACGGTGAACTCATACTACCAGAGGTCAAGAACAAACTATGGTAATGAAGACAATTTGGTATTGGTACAAAGATAAACAAACTGGCCAGTGGAATGGGACAGAGGGTCACCTGACTTCTGACAGAGGGGATACACCAGTGCAGTGGGGAAGGAATGTGGCTTTGGGGTATGGAGCTGAGTCATTTGGCTATCCACAGGAAAAAGTGTACCTTGAGCCAACCTCACACCATGCACAAAAATCTATTCTATTTGGTTTGATGATCTAATTATAAAATATTAAGCAATTTGCCAGGTACAGTGGTTCATGCCTGTAATCCCAACTACTTGGGAGGCTGAGCTGGGTGGATGGATCACTTGAGCCAAGGAGTTCGAAACCAGACTGGGCAACATAGTGAGACCCCATCTCCATAAATAAATAAATAAATAATCAAATAAAATATTAAGCAGTGTTTACAGAAAAAAAGAGAATATCTTTGTGACTTTAGGCAAATGCTTCTCTTTTTTTAATTGTTTTTTTATTTTGTTTCATACCAAAAATTGTTCTTAAACAGGACACAAAAAGTACTAATTATAGAAGAAAAAATTAATAAATCAGACTATATGAAAATTAAGAAATTCTGTTCAACAAAAGACATCACTGAAACAGTGAAAAGGCAACTCTCAGAATGGGTGAATATTTGCTGCTGACAACAAACTCTTATCCAAAAACTCCTACAAATCAATTAGAAAAATCCTGCCAATAAAAAATGGGCAAGAGACTTTAATAGATGTCTCACAAAAGAGGAGGTCTAGATGGCCAATGAGCATCTGAAAGCCTGCACAACTTCATTGGCTCAGCCTTGTAAGAAAAGCTCAAATCAATTCAACAACATGCTGTCATTACACGCCCATCAGAATGGCTAAAATGAAAGAGACCGGCCAGGCCTAGTGGCTCACACCTGTCATCCCAGCACTTTGGGAGGCGGAGGCGGACGGACCACCTGAGGCTAGGAGTTCCTGACCAGCTGGCCAACATGGCACAACCTCGTCTTTACTGAAAACACAAAAATTGGCCAGGCATGATGGCACACACCTGTAATCCTACCTACTCAGGAGGCTGAGGCAGGAGAATCATTTGAACCTGGGAGGCGGAGGTTGCAGTGAGCCGAGATCATGCAATTGCACTCCAGCCTGGGTGACAAGAGTGAAACTCTGTCTCAGAAAATAAAAAAAAGAAAAAATGAAAGAGACCGACAATAACAAATGTTGGAAAGAATTTGGCACAACAGAACTCTCACATGCTGCTGGTGCAAATATTAATTGTAAAACCACTTTGAAAAACGCATTTGGGGCTGGGCGTGGTGGCTTATGCCTGTAATCCCAGCACTTTGGGAGGCCAAAACAGGAGGATCACCTGAGGTCAGGAGCTCGAGACCAGCCTGGCCAACATGGTGAAACCCCATCTCTACTAAAAATACAAAAATTAGCCAGGTGTGGTGGCGCATGCCTGTAATCCCAGCTACTCAGGAGGCTGAGGAAGAAGAATCACTGGAACCCGGGATGTGGAGGTTGCTGTGAGCTGAGATTGTGACATTGCACTCCGGCCTGCACAACAAAAGCGAAACTCTGTCAGAAAGAAAGAAAGAAAGAAAGAGAGAGAGAGAGAGAGAGAGAGAGAGAGAGAAAGAAAAGAAAAGAAAAGAAAAGAAAAGAAAAGAAAAAAGAAAAGAAAAGAAAAAAGAAAAGAAAGGAAAACTGGCATTTTCAGCCAGGCACGGTGGCTCACGCTTGTAATCCCAGCACTTTGGGAAGCCAAGGTGGGTGGATCACTTGAAGTCAGGAGTTTGAGACCAGCCTGACCAACATGGTGAAACCCTGATCCTACTAAAAATACAAAAATTAGCCAGGCATGGTGGCACATGCCTGTAATCCCAGCTACTCAGGAGGCTGAGGCAGGAGAATCACTTGAACCTGGGAGGTGGAGGCTGCAGTGGGCAGAGATGGCACCACTGCACTCCAGCCTGGGCAAAAATAAATAATAATAATAAAATAAAATAAAATAAGAAAAAAGAAAAACGGGCATTTTCTTTTCCTTTCTTTCTTTCTTTCTTTTTTTTTTTTTTTTCTATAGACAGGGTCTCACTCTGTCACCCAGGCTGGAGTGCAGTGTTGGGATCACAGCTCACTGCAGCTTTGACATCCCAGGCTAAAGCAATCCTCCCACCTTTGCCTCCTAGAGTAGCTGGAACTGCAGGTGTGCACCAGCTTGCCTGGCTATTTTATTTATTTAGAGACAGTCTGGCTCTGTCACCCGGACTGGAGTACAGTGGTGCGATCTCAGCTCACTGAAACCTCCGGTGGGTTCAAGCGATTCTCCTGCCTCTGCCTCCCGAGTAGCTGGGACTACAGGCGTTGCCACCACACCCAGCTAATATTTTTAGTAGAGTTGGGGCTTGACCATGTTGGTCATGCTTGTCTCAAACTCCTGACCTCAGGTGATCCACCCGCCTCAGCCTCCCAAAATGCTGGGATTACAGGCATGTGCCACCATGCCCAGCTAATTTTGTATTTTCAGTAGAGACGGGATCTTACTTATGTTGGCCAGGCTGGTCTTAAACTCCTGGCCTGAAGTGATCCTCCTACCTCAGCCCCCCAAATAGCTGGGACTACAAGTGTGAGCCACCACGAGTGGTCCTATCTTGTTGCCATGGGTGACAAGGGTTTCCTGAAAAGCTGGGACCTTTTGTCACACATGTGGCCCAGGAGTCGGCACAGCTGAAGGCAGATCCAAGGAAAGGCAGAACAGTTGCAGGCCTGGCCTCTGCCTGTGACTGGAGAGCGAGCTAAGAAAATGACTTGTGTTTCACTTCTGCCAAATCTTGCACAGGAATCTCTTGTGGCTCACCCTAACCAGAAACATGCAGGAAACGGAGTTCTGGGAAATGTCACATCACCCAGCAACATGCTGAAGGCTCTTCCTATCTGGCAGAGCAAAAAATGTGAAGGCTCCGAACGCCAGTGACTGCGTGGGGACCCAGGCTCTCTTGTAGGTTGGTGGTGGCGTCAACTGGTACAACTCTAGATAGAAAATGCTTGTGCCATTTAACCAGCCAATCTGCTTCAGCGAATTTCTCCTCCAGGTTAACCTGAACTTATTTACACAGCACAACAGTGTTTAAAGAAGCAAAAGGCTGAGCACAGCTTCAATGTCCCCTAGCCAGGGGCTAGTTCCCTGCATTGTTCTGTTTAGATTTTTTTTCACCTTGCACACACAGTATTTATTTTCCACACTAATGAAAAAGGTAAGACCATGTTTTTATACCTATGCCTCTGGTGTATTGTTACAGGGACTGTCGTCCTAAAGAAAGAAACTGGCCAGGCGCAGTGGCTCACACCTGTAATCCCAGCACTTTGGGAGGCTAGAGTGGGTGGATCACCTGAGGTCAGGAGGAGTTCAAGACCAGCCTTACCAATATGATGAAACCCCGTCTCTACTAAAAATATAAAAATTAGCCAGGGGTGGTGTCACACTCCTGTAATCCCAGCTACTTGGGAGGCTGAGGCAGGAGAATTGCTTG
This sequence comes from Piliocolobus tephrosceles, assembly GCF_002776525.5. Taxonomy (NCBI): domain Eukaryota; kingdom Metazoa; phylum Chordata; class Mammalia; order Primates; family Cercopithecidae; genus Piliocolobus; species Piliocolobus tephrosceles. The sequence goes on from NC_045452.1 coordinate 4,830,585, forward strand.
AATCTGGGAGGCGGAGGTTGTGGTGAGCTGAGATCGCGCCATTGCACTCCAGGCTGGGCAACAAGAGCGAAACTCCATCTCAAAAACAGAAAGAAAGAAACAGAGGCAAAATTAATATAGAGAGTTTATTTGGTTCAAGGTTGAGAACGGTTGCCCCAGACACACTTCCAAGTTGCCTTGGGGAGTACTTCATTGGACCTTTGTTACAAGCAGATTTTTTTTTCTTTTTTTTTTAAAGAGATGGCATATCGCTGTGTTGCCCAGGCTGGCCTCCAACTTCTGAAATTAAGTGATCCTCCCAACTCGGCCTCCCAAAGTGATGGGATTACAGGCATGAGCCACCGTGCCTGGCCCAAAAGCAGTTTTTGTTTATTTATTTATTGAGACAGAGTCTCGCTCTGTCACCCAGGCTGGAGTGCAGTGGCGCGATCTCGGCTCACTGCAACCTCCACCTCCAGGGTTCAAGCGAGTCACCTGCCTCAGCCTCCCGAATAGCTGGGAGCCAGTTCAGAAGGTCAGCCTTCTGAACGCCTGGCCAAAAGCAGTTTTTTAAAAGACAGGATAAGGAAGTCAGGCATCATCGCGCACGCCTGTAATCCCAGAACTTTGGGAAGCTGAGGCGGGCGGATCACCTGAGGTCAGGAGTTCGAGACCAGCCTGACCAATATGGAGAAACCCCAGGAGAATCGTTTGAACCTGGGAGGCGGAAGTTGTGGTGAGCTGAGATCGTTGCCATTGCACTCCAGCCTGGGCAACAAGAGTGAGACTCTGTCTCAAACACACAAAAAACTCCACCAAAACAGAAATGAGCCGGGAGTGGTGGCATGCACCTGTGGCCCCAGCTACTCGGGGGGCTGAGGCAGAAGAATACCTTGAACCCCGGAGGTGGAGGCTGCAGTGAGCCAAGATCGTGCCACTGCACTCCAACCTGGGCGACAGAGCAAGACTCCATCTCAAAAAAAAAAAAAAAAAAAAAAAGGATAAGGAGTGGGCTGATACAAAGTTGTTTAGCGGGAATTGTCACTGGTTTACTAACCGCAATGGGTTCACCTTGCCAGCTGCCTAGACAGAGTCTATTTATCAAGACAGGGGAATTGCAGTGGACAAAGAGTAATTCATGCAGGGTCGAGTGGAGTTTTACTATCACTCAGATCAGCCTCCCCAAGGATTCGGGGACCACAGTTTTTTGTTTTTTGCCTTGTTTTTTTGAGACGCTCACTGCAACCTCCATCTCCTGGGTTCAAGTGATTCTTGTGCCTCAGCCTCCTGAGCAGCTGGGCCTACGGGCGTGCACCACCACACCTGGCTAAATTTTGCCCTTTTAGCAGAGACGGGATTTCGCTGTGTTGGCCAGGCTGGTCTTGAACTCCTGACCTCAAGTGATCCACCTGCCTCAGTCTCCCAAAGTGTTGGTATTACTGGCGTGAGCCACCGCACCCGACCAAGGGGATCAGAGTTTTTAAAGATAATTTGGAATTTGGTGGGTAGGAGCTTGGGAAGTGGGGAATGCTGATTGGTCAGGTTGGAGGTGGAATCACAGGGGGTTGAAGTTAGTTTTTCTTTTTCTTTTTTTCTTTTTCCTTTTTTTTTTTTTTTTTTGAGACGGAGTTTCGCTCTTGTGCAAGCTAGAGTGCAATGGTGCAATCTCGGCTTACCGCAACCTCTGCCTCCCGGGTTCAAGTGATTCTCCTGCCTCAGCCTCCTGAGTAGCTGGGATTACAGGCATGCGCCACCATGCCTGGCTAATTTTTGTGTTTTTAGTAGAGACGAGGTTTCTCCATGTTGGTCAGGCTGGTCTCGAACTCCCGACCTCAGGTGATCTGCCTGCCTTGGTCTCCCAAAGTGCTGGGATTACAGGCGTGAGCCACCATGCCCAGCCCGCAGTGATTTTTTTTTTTTTGCTGTCTTCTGTTCCTGGCTGCAATGGCAGAACTGGTTCAGCAACATTACCGGTCTGGGTGGTGTCAGCTGATCCATGGAGTGCAGGGTCTGCCAAATATTTCAAGCCCTAATTTTAAGTTTTACAATAGTGATGTTATCCCCAGGAGTAATTTGGGGAGGTTCAGACTCTAGGAGCCAGAGGTGGCACGACTCCTAAACTGTAGTTTTTAATCTTGTAGCTAACTTGTTAGTCCTGCAAAGGCGGACTGGTCCCCAGGCAAGAAGGGGGTCTCTTCGGGAAAGGGCTGTTAACACTTTTGTTTCAGAGTCAAACCATGAACTGAGTTCCTTCCCAAAGTTAGTTCAGCCTACACCCAGGAATGAAGGACAGCTTAAAGGTTACAAGCAAGATGGAGTTGGTCACCTCTGATTTCTTTCACTGTCATAATTTCCTCAGTTATACTTTTGCAAAGTCAGTTTCAATAACATGGGTTAGTGATGGGCTACACTTTTTTTTTTTTTTTTTTAGAGATATGCTCTTGCTCTGTTGCATAGGCTGGAGTGCAGTGGTGCCATCACAGCTTACTGCAGTCTCAACCTCCAGGGCTCAAATGATCCTCTTGTCTTAGTCTCCCGAGTAGCTGGTACTACAGGTGCAGGCTGCTATGGCTAAGTGTGTGTGTCTGTGTCTGTGTGTGTGTGTGTGTGTGTGTGTGTGTGTGTGTGTGTGTGTAGGTAGGCTCCACTATGTTGCCCAGACTGGTCTTGAACTCCTGGCCTCAAGCAATCCTCCTGCCTTGGCCTCCCAAAGTGCTAGGATTACAGATGTGAGCCACTGCTCCTTGCCTGGGTGGTTACTGCTGAACTATGGAGTATGAGTTATTGCTGGGGCTCAGAAACTGATACCTCAAAATATGGCACTGAACTGAAGAAGAAGCCACAAGGTGTCTCTGACCTCTCCCCGCCTCGGTCTCAATCTGTCAGCCAGAGCTCAGGATGAAGTTGTTCTCTGAAGTTCCTTATCTGCCTGAAGTCTGGACCTGCCAAAGAAGAAAACGATGAGCTCTGGCCCCTCCTGTCAGTCTCCCTTAACTGAACTCCTGTCACAGGAAGAAAGACTGAAATCTGTCAACACACCTGGACGGACTTGTCACAATCTATTGCTTACTCTTCAGGCCCAACACACTTTGTCCCAGGGCATTATATGTTTTTTTGTTTGTTTGTTTTACTTTACTTTATTTTTTGAGACAGAGTTTCGCTCTGTCGCCAGGCTGGAGTGTAGTGGTACAATCCGGCTCACTGCAACCTCTGCCTCCCAGGTTCAAGTGATTCTCCTGCCTCAGCCTCCTGAGCAGCTGGGATTACAGGCGTACACCACCACGCCCGGCTAATTTTTGTATTTTCACAGATGTGGTTTCACCATATTGGCCAGGATATCGATCTCTTGATCTCATAATCTGCCTGCCTCAGCCTCCCGAAATGCTGGGATTACAGGCATGAGCCACCCGGCCTGGCCCACTGTATGTTCTTTAAACCCATTAAATCCTCCCCACCCAGGCCAGGGGCAGAGGCTCATGTCTGTAATCCCAGCACTTTGGGAGGCCAAGGCGCATGGATCATCTGAGGTCAAGAGTTCAAGATCAACCTGGCCAACATGGTGAAACCCCATCTCTACGAAAAATACAAAAATTAGCTGGGCGTGGTGGTGGGCGCCTGTGGTCCCAGCTACTTGGGAGGCTGAGGCAGGAAAATCGCTTGAACCCGGGAGGCAAACGTTGCAGCAAGCCGAGATTGCGGCACTGCACTCTAGCCTGGGTGACAGAGGGAGACTCTGTCTCAAAACAAGAGAAAAAAAAATCCTCCCCAGCCCAAATCATGTAATGTCCTCCTGAAATCATCCTCACTCCCATCTCCTGCCAGCCCAGGGTGATCAAGTGCCTGCTGTGGGCCATCAGGAGACCCCTCCCCTCAGGGTCCAGTGCTGCCGAGGAGGAGGGAGTGGCCAGGGTAGTGCGTTGTAGGAGTGGGAGGTCAGGGGGGCTTCCTGCAGGAGTCTGGCTGCAGCTGGGTATCAAAGGAGAGATTCCCATCTCCCTTTCCCATAAGAAGCGGGGTATATAAGCATCTTTATCCCATTGGGATATTCGGCTATGACTCTATGATTCTCCCCAGTGCACGCTAATAAATTTGTATACCTTGTTTTCCAATTAATCTGCCTTTTGTGAGCTGATTTTTCCTTGAACCTTCAGAGGGTGAAGGGGAAGTTTTCCTTTGGCCCCTACATTATGGTGTCCAGCATATGGCATTTTACGGCTACTTGACATCGATTAGTCTAGAACCCACCTAGCAAGTGGCATCAAGGTGGGAGTGAGGCACGACTGCTGTGACATCCCGTCACATTTCAATGCCTCTCTGGGCCTGATAATTAAAGGGGGCGCTCATTCCTCAGATAAAAAGTTTATTTTTGGCCGGGTGGAGTGGATCACGCCTGTAATTCCAGTATTTTGGGAGGCCGAGGCAGGAGGATTGCTTGACCCCAGGAGTTCAAGACCAGCCTGGGCGTGCCTGTGGTCCCAGCTACTTGTGAGGCTGAGGCAGGAGGATCACCTGAGCCTGGGAGGTTGAGGCTGCCATGAGCTATGATCGCACCACTGCACTCCAGCCTGGGTGACAGAGTGAGATGTCATACAGACTAACTGATGTCAACAAAAGTTTCTTTGCCTCCTCAGCACCAACCAACTGCTTAAACAAATGGTCCCTGAAACGTATTAAGACTTAATCACAAAAGAAATGTATTTCCTGGTCCTGGAACAGCAGTGGGAGATCAGGTCAGCAAGGACTTGGCTGGCATGGCTTCCAAAGTCAGTCATCCTTACATCCTTGCAACAAAGGGAGCTGGTGAAAGCCTGGAGGGGGCCTGTGGGAAGCCAGACTCCTCCAGGATGCCTCCCTGACTTCCCACTCCTACAATGCGCTGCACTGACCCCTCCCTCCTCCTTGGCAGCATTGGACCCTGAGGACGGGGGGTCCTGATGGGCCTAGCAGAGGTCTGGCCCACAGCAGGCACTCGGCCACCCTGGGGCTTGCAGAAGGAAGCAGTGTGGCAGAGGAGGGGGTCCCTCGCTCCCCACCTGTGCCTGTACTAGACTGTACTGAGTCAGCAGACCCTGGCCCCCAGGTCAGCCGCACCCACTGTGCTCAGCCAACAAGAGACCTAGAGGGAGGCTGGAGGGCAGGGGGCACAGAGAAGTGGGGCTTCCCTGCTCTAGCCAGCGGGGGACCTGCAGCTGGGCTGTCACCTCTGTGACTCCCCTCGGCCCACAGGCCTGTGTGACGCCCACGGGGACCTGGACCTGGTTCCCATAGCACACTCCTTCCTCCCTTTGCCCTTCTGCCCAAGGTGTGTCTTGGGATCCTGCAGGGACCTCATTGGCTCCTGTTTGATCCCCCAGCTCTCTCATCACCTGTGTTTCCAAAGCCCTGGATTACCATCTGCCCCACTCAGATTGGTACCACCACGACGGTACAGGCCACTGGGTGACTCTGATACTCTGTCATTTCAACCCCACCGTGGACCACCCGCAAGCTCCCATGGCTGCCCGTCCTGCAAGCCCTGGGCTGCTGTTTGGGAGACCATCTCCCTGAGGCAGAGGTCACCGCCTTTGATGTCTCTAGAGAGTCTGCACCGGCTCCAGGCCTTCCGCCTTTGCACAGGCCCTGCCTCTGTCTCTTTCAGGCCCCAGGAAAAGCCCCTGGCAGGTGGTGGGGCTTCCCAGCCTGGCCTGCCCCTGGCACTGGGAATGTCTGATGTCTGAGGGGCCACGGACAGGGCACCCTTTCTCCTGCTGGAAAGGGGAGGTGTGGGGGCAGACCAAGGGCCCATCGGGGGGGGGGGGGGGGGGGGGGGGGGGAGCCCGAGGCAGGGCACACTTTGCTCTTAGGATGAAGTCTAAATGCCTTGGCCTGGCAGGGGAGGCCTTGGCTGGCCCCCGCCCCTGCCATTCCACAGACACCTCTGCACTTCCTCTGAGCCTTTGTGTAGACTGTTCCTCTACCCGGAACACCCTGTCCAACCAATCAGAGCTCTGAGAATCCAACCTGTTTCGTGACTTCAGTTCGGGGGCTGCCCTTGTCTGGGACACCCTCTGGTGGACCTGATGAGCTGCCAAGCTGCCCCTGACCCTCTTGGGCCCCCTGTAAACCTATGCCTGCTCCCTCATGTCCAGGCCTTGACCAGGAAACTGACCTCTCACCCACTGACACGCGGCTGGCCCAGGCCTGGCGTGGCACAGGGTGCGCTGGGGACTCAGGCAGTGGGAGGGGAGCCCTGCCTTACCTCATCTGTAGGGAGGAAACTGCCTGCCCAGCTGGCCAAGCGGCTGGCCCTCAGCCCCACCGTGCCCGGAGGTGCAAACCCGGAGAATGGGGAAGCAACAGAGTGAGGTCTAGAAAGACAGGAAGCCAGACCCCATTCCCGTCCGCTAGCCTCCTGCCACCCCGCCCTGCAACCCTCTCAGCTCTGTTCCCGCACACGTGCCCCATCATGCACATTCCCCTCCTTCAGGAAGGCCTCAGATGAGACCTGCCTCTGCCTCCCCAGCTCTCCCATTCGCCAAGGGCAAGGCTGAGTAGGTGGGAGGCCTGGACTCCCACCCTATGGTCAGTGCCTGCTGAATGACCTGGGGCGACCTGTGCAACCTCTTCAACACTCTTGAGATGGGGGGATGACCCAGGTGAGGGGAGGCAGAGGGGTGGGCTGTGCACAGACCTTGGCTGAGGTTGTGACCAACCCTGTTGATCCAACTGCAGGGCGGGGCTGACTGCCCTCCCAACCTCCCGCCACCCAGACTCGCTGTTCCTACACTCTGCTGCCCCCATGTGGCCACTCCCAGCGCTGCAGGCCACACTGAGGCTCCTCAACTCTCCACCTGGTGTTCTCCACCCAGCTTCCAACCTCCAGCCTCACCCTCTCCAGCACTTTCTCTGAGACCTAAGGGGCAAATCTGACCAATGCTACCCTGCCTGAGCCCCCATTCAGGACCCTCTCCACAAAGGTTGATGGGCCCTGGTCATCCTCCAGCAGCCTCGGGGGCTGTGCCTCCATGCCAGGCCCCACAGGAAGTGCAGAGGAGCTGCTCAGGTGGGCCATGGTGGCCTGAGGCCTGGGCTCTGTGCCCAGATTCTGGACATTCCTGGGCTAAGGAGCCTGGGCGCTGGTCTAATGTGGACTTGGAGCTGACCCTGCCAGTGACTGCCCCCAGCCAAGGAGCTGAGGCTGCAGGGCAGTGCTTGCCAGAGTGCGCCAGGGCGTGGTGAGGGGGTGGCACCTGTGCTGGGGGAGGGCCGTCCCTCTCCATCTCTTGAGCAACCCAAGTGAGCCCTGTGCTGTGTTGGCGGCTTCCCCACCCCACGAGGCGGCCATAGTTCTCCATCCCACTGCACACATGGAGAGAGAGCCTGGGGAGGGAGCATCCCCGGCAACCGGCGTGTGGAAGAAGCAGGCAGGGCTCACACCCGCCTCACTCTGGATACGGTTGGTGGTGACCCCGCAGGGGGGTCATGGAACTCTCCGGAACCAGGGCGCGGCATGAACACCAGGCGACCAGGGAAGGAAACAAGGCGCTTGTTTTCTCCTTGCACAGGCAGGGAGGGTGTTCCTGAGTGACCTTCCAGAGAGTTCGAAATTACAAGCCTGGAGTCCCGAGGGAGGTCTCTGCCGCTGGGGGTCTTGCTGTCTGCCCTGGGGTTCTGGGGCCTGTCCTCACCCCATCCGGAGTCCCAGGCTGGGCCCAGGGGTCCAGGAATCAAGGCAGCACTGCACTGGTGCCCGCACGGTCAGGGAGCAGGCCTCCACAGATCAGCGGTCAGGGGCCCTGGCATCAGGCTCTGGGGAGTGAGGTATTGGAATCTGAGGCTCAGGTGTGGGCGTGAAAGGGCTCAGGACACAGGTATGAGAATCCCAGGGTATGAAGTTTCAGGTCTGGGGATTAGAGCCGTGAGTATTTGGGGAACAGCACGGAGCGCTGCTAGCAGGGGGCTTGGGTGTTGGAAATCTGGGCCTCCTGCCTGGGGTCTGAGATGACAGAATAGGGGGTTAAAGGCCCAGGTATCAAGTGTCTGGGTCCCAGGTGTCTGGTCCTGGGGATGCGGGAGTCGCAGGACTTGGGTGTCTGTTCTCAGGAGTCTTGGCCTGGTGCTCACAGCCGAGCTGCTTCCATCAGGGCTGTGTGCCCCAGATGTGCCTGCAGCAGAGACGCAGTTAGAAGTAGGCTTGGCGGTCCCACCGGCTGCCCCGGGGTCTCGGGACAGGGGCTGGGGGGTCTCACATGTTGCCCTTCCTGCGTCGCAGCAGCACATAGACAAGCGCAACCGCCGCCACCACCGCGAGGCCCCCAAAGATGATGCCCAACAGCACCGTGTAGCTGCGTCCTGGTGGGGGAGCAAGTGTCAGCGAGGGGCCCTTTGGGGTGATGAGTGGGGACAGGTGCAGGCAGGTATATGAGCAGGGTGTCCTCACCTGGCTGGCACTCCGGGGTGGGTGAGGACCAGGTGCCATCAGCCTGGCAGGTGCTGGTCTCTGCCCCGGCCAGGCTGTAGCCGTTGTCACAGTGGAAGTAGATGGTGGAACCCGCCAGGTACCTGTTGCCCTCCTTTTGTCCATTGGGAGGTGGGGCCAGCCAGCCACAGGACACGACTGGGATGGGGGCAGAGTGCAGACAACAGGCCTGAGCTGCCATGCATCCACACATCTGGCCACCCCGGGGGGTCCTGTCCCAGGACAAGGTGCCCACCTCCCCCGCCCGCCCTCACCTGGCTGCAGACTCCGCATGCGACGCTGGTGCAGCTGGTGGGCCACCCGAGTGGCATTGCCCGTGCTCAGGCTCCCAGTGGCCGCCACATCGAAGTTGCAGAAATGATCGTCGCCGCATAGCTTGGCTGCCTCTTGTGCCTGGCTGGGGTTGAGGGTGGTCTCACTGGTGAAGAGGGGCTCGAAGGTGGGGTCGTGCTTGGGTTGGTACAGGAAGTTGTGGACCAGGAACCAGGAGTCGTAGGTGAGCAGGGAGGACGCGTTGTGCACAGCCCCTGGAAGATACACGACGGGGGCCTGGCTGGCGTGGCTCCCCTTGGTCCCCAAGCCCCGCCCGTGCCGTGTTTCCCCCAGTCCCCGCCCCGTCTGCCCCATATACTCCACGGTCACCCACAGTCGGCCCCAAACAGGAACAGCTCCTGGGGACTGCTGCCCGGGGGCAGGACGCGCCCGCTGCGCAGGGTGAAGTCGTCAGTGGGGTCGTTGTTCAGTGTCCCAAGGAGGCCGTGGGTGTGGGTGAGGAACTTCTCAGGCAGCAGGACGGACACACTCAGGAACGGGCCCTGCACGCTGACCTCCAGGCCGGCCCCTGATGCCAGCATGATGGAGACCCTGTCCCTGGCAGCCACTGACAGGAACATTCCTGGGCACAAGTGGGACGGGTCAGGGTCACCCGCTGTAGACACCATGTTCTGCCCTCCCGCAGCCCCAGGAGAGGGTGGTTGGCACCCAGGGGCTGTGGGTGAGGGCACCTGCAGGGGAAGGGGGGTGTCCAGAGGGCCAATTCTGCTGACCATGACCCTCCACCACCCCTGCCATGCTTGTGATGGAACTCCCAGCGGCACCTGAGGTGCAGCCCCTGCGGTGAAACCCCCATGCTGAGATGCACGTGTGGGTCCCTCTGGCCTTGGCTGCAGCAGCCACACCTGCCTGGGCACGTCCCGAGGGTCCTTGCACCCTCAGTGCTGACAGGCCCCTCCCAGGTCCCCACGCATCCCAACCAGCAATCATTTCATTCGCTCAGTTCCCTAAGGCAAGGGGTTCGGATGCTGCAGCTACCGCTTGCCAGGGACATCCTTAACCGTGCAGGACTGGCGACCTTGCAGTGGCTTTTGAGGACTGAGGGAGCGACAGGAGCACAAGAGTGGCTCTGTGCAGGCCAGTGGTGAACGTTACCGGGTGAGTTCCCTCCAGACGGCTCCCGGGATGTTCCGTAGGGGGACATGTCTCCCCGTCCTGGCCTCTTGGCTTTTGATCAGGTGGGTACAATGTGGGCACCTCGGTGGGTGTGAAGGCCTGAGGTCGGACCACCCAGGCCTCTAGCCAGGGCTGGGAGAGGCATGAAGGCCCAGGGCTTCCCCTCAGTCTCCCTGCAGGAATGGGGAGGAGGTGAGGGCAGCCCGCAGCCTCGCGTGGCTGAACTACTCACCCTTCAGGTCCATCCAGCTCTGCTCGGCGAAGCTCAGCACCTCCTGGTTCAGCAGCACCTCCAGACCGCTGGTCCCGCTGGCCAGCCTGACCTCCACCACGTCTGAGTTGTCTTCCTGGACGGCTACTGCGGTCAGCCCCGTGCCACGGGTCTGCGTGCCTGCAGTGGTGGGAGCGGAATGGGCGCCACTTGGCTCCAGCCTCCCACCTTGGATCTACCCCATGCCACTCAGAGCAGCCCCTAGCCCTGGCCTCACCGTTGGACATCCTCCCGGGCTGGGCCCGCGCCTGCACCCTCAGGTCAGTCAGTACTGCCTCCAGCAGCACGTACTCTCCACGCCCATTGAATGTGAAGTTGGTGCCGTCAAAGGTCACAAAGTGTGGGTCTCCGAAGGCGGAGGCTGGGGTGAGAGTGGAGGGTCAGGTGGGATGCACCCCAGCCCAGCCCGATCTTTCCCAGGGTCTGAGGCACAGGATGGCACCCACCCAGTCGCGGGGGCTGGTAGTTGCGGCAGTCATTGGAGGGCCGCCGTTGCATGTAGCGGGGGCAGTCGGGTGCCCAGAGGCAGCAGTAATAGAAGCTGAGGACATCGTAGAGCCAGTGAGACATGCCGGGCACTCGGGGTGGCGTGCGGAATGGGGGTGCGCCCCAGTCATGGCCACGGTCGGGAGTGCTGCCACTGCTGGAGTCGGCCGTCAGGAGCTGCGTCCCATCCGCTGTGTAGCAGCACTGCTGACCCGAGCCGTACCGAGGGCTGCGGGAGCCAGTGGGTCAGGGCCAGGCCACTGTTGGGAACCTACCTCTGTCCCCAATCCCCACCCCGGCCCCAGCCTGGGGGCTCACCTGGCCTGCACAGAGCGCACACAGTGCACGGCCCCGGGGTGGTAGGTGCACACGCTGCCCTGCTCCATGTCACAGCCGTAGTCCGTCTGCAGAGCAGCAGGTGGCCGTCACCCAGTGGCCTCCGGTTCTGTCATCCCCTTCCTGAAGCCAACCCTGCAGGGGCCCTGAGACCCCCGCCCCACCCTCCAGGACACCTCTGTCTGCCTCCCCTGATGCTGGCCTCAGTGGGGAGGCGATCCCCTCATCCCCACTCCTGGGCCCTGATGGGAGGCTCACGAAGAAGCGGCCGGAGTCAGCCCAGGCCTGGGTCAGGGTGCAGGGACAGTCCGGCAGCTCCTCCAGGAAGTTGGGCAGCTGATCCTCCAGCTCCTCCCAGGCCTGGCACTGAGTGCGTGCCCAGGCCACAGGGTCCTCTCGGAAGTCATCGCTCAGGTGCCAGGCCAGCGCGTGGTCATTGGTCCAGAGCGCCTGCACGTCCCTGTGGAGACAACGATGCTGAAGCTGGGGCCAGGCCACACCACCCCATGGTCGCCCACTCTCCGCACCCCCGACCCGGGCTGCCCAGGCAAGCACGATGGGCCGCAGGCAGCCGGGCCCTCCGCCCATCACCTGCGCCTCCACGCCTTCTTACTTCTGCCCCGCGTAATTTTTGCTGTCGATGATCCGAAGTGCACCCACTTGCCATCTCTGGTAGCTGGGAGGAGCAGGTTTTGGGGTGAAGGTGAAAGAGCCGGAGTTGGGGATGTGTGTGGCCAGGGGGTACAGGTACGACCACTTTGCAGTCCACTCCTGTGAGTAGGGCATTCCTGAGGGAGAGGAGGCCTGGTTAGCCCTGGGGCTCCTTGGAGGCCTGGCCCCAGGCCTTGGCACCTACAGCAGCCTGACAGGTGGGTGGATGGACCGCCAGGCAGTCCCCTTAGGAGGGGTTGTTCTAGCAGGGACCCTGGCTTGGGTGACCACCACCTCCTGCCACACTCCAGGATCCATGTCCCTGCTGGAAGCGGGGCCCAGGGCTATGCCAGCCGTGCAGGGGTTCCGCATGAACCTCCTCCCCGGGAGCCAGGCCCCACGCAGCTGCCCCTTCCCACTTGCCTGACCCCCCTGGCCTGCACTTCCCTCCATCCGAATCCTCAGTCTCTGCCTGGAATCCCCTTCCCTCCTCAGCCCCACCTGGAAACTCCTCTCCTGCCCCCACACAGCTGGAACTCCCTTCCTCCCACCTCTGGGGGCCCAAAGCTCTGGATGCCACTCCAGCCCTCAGCTGGCCTCACCTGTCTCCTCATAGCCCCACAGCTCGATGGTGACAGTCTGCGTGGGCAGCGCCTCGACGTGCCAGGTCAGGCTGAGGTTGCCTGAGGTGTCGGCGGTGCCATAGTATTGCCAACGCGTCTCGTTCACCAACTCGCTCTTTTCCGTCATTGACACTTTGTTGGGGTGCACTGGGCAGGGGAGGTGAGGGGTGAGTGAGGACCTGGGCCCGGAGTGTGCAGGGAGGAGGCCCTAAGGCTTCAAGGGCTGTGGGAGCCCCCAGGGCCAATGCATGGCAGCAGCTGGGTGATGGTCTCTCCGGCCCTCACGGCAGAAAAGGACACTGAGGCCGCAGAGGCCGGGGCCTGCCCTCCCTCCACTGCCCACGCCTCTAGCCTCCACCCGGCTTCTCCCCTGCCCTGGCGTGGCAGAGCTCGGTGGATAGGCACCGGCCCACCTCGCTAGGGACCCCTGCAGCTCCCACTCACTCTGGGCTGGGATCGCTGTCTGGATGCCAGGGAGTAGAAGGAGCTGAAGGAACTCTCGCAGGCGGGCAGGCCTCCTAAGGGACTGGTTCAGCCAGAGTGGCAAAGCACGGGCGGGCCAAGTCTTGGTGTGCATAGATTAGCGCTGGGGAAAGTCCCCGTGGGGGCAGACTGTGGGCAGGGAGGAGGGCTGAGGGCTCACCAGCCAGCCAGGTGCCCGCGCGAGGGAAGGAGTGGCCGTTGTCCAGTGAGACGGTGAAGGGGACGCGGCCGCTCTCATAGAGCAGGGGTGACACACAGTGCACTTGCCCGGAGGAGTCCACATGGCCGAGGGTCTGGATGCTCTCCTTAAACCTACGGGCACGATGGTGGTAGGAGGGGCTGGGCCATCGCAGGCTGAGCCTCTCGACAGTCCGGGCCCCCGACCTCCCTGGGGAACCCAGCCAGCCAGCCGTCCCTGTGCCCTCCTGCCTGTCCTGGGTCCGAGGGGCTCCACTCAGCCAGCCAGTGGGTCTGAGCCCTCAGCACGCACGGGGATGGGGGTGTGGGGCCCCGGTGCCCGGCGTCCTGGGCTTCCCAACCTGCAGATCACACTGGTGTCTGTGGGGCTGGACATCTTGAAGTGCCGCACCACAAAGTCCTTGCCGCCCATCATGGAGCCTGAGTAGGGCAAGATCTCCAGGCAGAAGTCCCGGAAATCTAAGCAGCAGGTGCCAAGGCCGGAGCACGTCGGGTGGCAGGAACACGGACCGTCCAGGGCGCCACAGCGCATGGAGCAGCTGTCTTGGGCATCTGGAGGAGAGGATGCTAAGGGCCTGGGCCGGCAGGTGCTGGACTGGCTGCCCCACATGCAAGGCCTGTCTCTGTTCCTCCCACAGCCCATTGGACAGCAGCATCCCAGGAGAACGCTGGCCGGGAGCTGCACTGGCCACCACATGGACATGGTAGGAAGGCACAGGGCCCATGGGGATGGGATGAATCTTAGCACAGACCATCTGGCTGTTGCCCCGATGGGCTAGAATGCAGCGAGAAGAGGCAAAAGGCTGCATCCGCTCAGCCCTGCAGGGTCAGGAGAAGTCCCTGGGCATTACTATACTTCAGCCACCAAGTCCTCTATCCCACAGGTGGGGGTCCTCAGAGGGCCACGGTAGCCGGAGCCCTCGACCTCTCTTGGCTCCCCACGGTGTCTGTGGACAGCGTGACTTCTGAGGGGCCTGAAGCCTGCAGAACCCCTCTTGCTTGCCTGGACTGGGGTGGGGGACATGGCTGCCAAGAGTCCCATTCGAGGCCTGGTAGGCAATGATGCAGGGTCTGAACTTGACCCTTTTCGCTCTCCCAGGGACTGTAATTGAGACCCCAAAGAGAACCCTGCCCTCAGGGCAGAAGGCCAGGGCTGCTCCCCTCCTTTTTGGGGAGAGGAGGGACATTTCAAGCAGGGGTCCCAGCAGTGGGGAAAGGGAAGTGGGGGTGCACACTGTGAGGGGCTGTGAGCGCCGGGCCCAAAGCATCTCCTATGGGCCATGAGACCTGCGGCAGGGCCGTATTTCCAGGGGCTGGCATGAAGGAAGGGTTGCAGGGAGGGACTGGGGCGGGTACCTGCACCCAGGCCGGAATCGCATGTCCCTGGCCCTTCCCCATCCCCCGTCAAAAGAGGCCAGTCGAGGGCCAGGCCTGGGCCTGAGCCACCCCGCTGGCCCCACTCTACTAAGTGCAGTGCCTGGCACTTAAGAGCAACAATAAATATGTACTGGCCAAGGCTGTGGTGGCGCACAGGGATTAGAGAAGGAGGCCGAGAGATGCTTGTAAGTGAGATAAGTGGCAGGAGGGTGAATGGGAAATGGGGTGGGGAGTGGCCTGTGGCCAGTGTCCTGGTTCTGGAGTTTGGGGCTTCCCCTAGACTTTCCCGGATTCAGCCCCACCCTGATGAGGACCCACAATCCTGGCTCCCCCTCCACGGTCCCGCCCTGTCAGGGCTGGGGATGCAGGCTGAGGCCTCTGCTGGTCTCCCCCGCCTCCCTCCTAGCTCCCAGTGGGTTTAGGGTGGGCCTGGCTCAGATCTCCCATCCCCATGGGCTGTCCCACCACATGGACCCTCAGAATTTCTTCCCACCACCCCTAGCACAGCCACAGATGGCCTGACAGATGGACAGAGGCTGAGCCCAGAGGGGCGTCTGCCCAGGCCTGGCTGCAGCCAGATGGACAGACAGATGGGGGCACAGAAGGGCAGGGAGGCATACCTGCTGTGGGTCCAGGGCCTGGGCCGGGGGCTGTCGCCAGCAGCAGCAGGGCCCAGGGCAGGAGGGCTGGCTTCATGGTGCAGTCTGTGTCTGCAGCCAGCAGTGCAGTGGCTCTGAGGCGAGTCGGCCAGAGAAGCTCACTCCCCGCCAGCCTGGCCCCGCCCGCCCTGCACTCTGCAGCACCGCCCCGCCCCGCCCCTCCTCGCCCCTCCCCGCCCCTCCCCGCTGGGTCCCCTCTCAAAGTCCACAGGTGCCTGCGTGGACCAGCAAGGCCCAACCTGCCCCGTTAGCACATTCCTGGCCCGCAGGCATGGGTCGGCCCTGGGACCCTGTGGGAGGGTGAGGAGGCTGGAGCCTCCAGCTGTAGGGCCTTTGGCAGGCGATGAGCTGGATGTCCAGAGGCCAAAGCTCAGACCCCGGGTCCCAGCCCCGCCCTGCGTGCAGGGTGTGCCAGGCGGGGCTGCAGCAGAGGATGGGATGCACAGGGTGGGTAAGGCAGGGCTGTTTAAGCTCTAGGCAGGATTCCAGCCTCTGTGGCCCTGACATTGACCTCCATCTCTAGCCCTCATCTTCCTGCAGGAAGGAGGTGCTCCCAACTCATCCTCCAGGGGATGCGGGAGCTGTTTGGGTCAGACACAGGCTGAGCCCTGGGGCCGAGGCAGCTCTGCAGGGGACCCCTCCGGAGGGAGGAAGGAGGGAGGGGAGAGGAGATACCCAAGCCCAGCTGGGGGCCCAGAAGGGAGACAGGGCCCATCCCCGGGCTCCAGAGATGCCACCACACTGGGGAGCCTTGGCTCTCCCAGTCACACCTAATCCTGCCACTCAGAGTTTGCATAATCTAATCAGTGTTTCCCTCCCCTTCTTGAGCAGATGAGGAAACTGAAGCTCAGATGTGGACAGGCAAGGCTAAGCCAGGCCCTTGGTGGCTTCTGGGAGCCCCTGCAGCCAGGGTGGGCGGTAAGGGCTGTGGCCTGGGACTGGTCACTTGGGCCCTGCCACCTGGGCTGGATGTCCAGACAGGCGGGTGGTCCTCTCCCAGCTGAAGCTTCTCAAGGTGTCCAAAAGGGACTCTTGCCACACTTGCAGGGAGTCAGAGCTGGCCCCAGGGCATGAGCTCAGGCCATCTGGTCTGTGATCTGCCCAGCACTTGGGGCCAGGCCAGCCCATTGTTCCCCAGCCTGTTCTCTCTCTTGCCTGGGTGGTGCCTGCTGGGAAGCACAGGGTGTTGGCAGCCACCTGTGGCTCCAGAGAGGTGGCCCCACCTGAAGGTGTTAGAGGCGTGCGCTGGGGGACTTGGCTCCTGAGTCCCCACACACAGCTGTTCCAGGGAAGCCACACCCGCATTTGATGTCTTCCCACCTCCCAAAGACATTTGGTGAGAGGCTCCCAAGACCTTCAGCTTCTCAGGGACTGTTTCCAGAAGGGAGAAAGTCCCTTAACCCACAACGGCGCTCAGGGCACCTCTGCAGGTGAGTGTCCTGAGTGGACACTGAGGTGCTGAGCCAGGGAGAGCCTGTCTGCTGATCCCAGGCTGGCGAGGGTACTCATCCCAGGCCCAGGGCTGAGGTTGCTCCCTGCAGCACTGGGTGCGGGGGAGGGTCCGAGGTGTCCGTCCTCCTGTAGGTGAGGCTCCGGGGAGGGGTGTTGGGGGTCGACTGAGATGGTTCCTGGGAACTGGAGGACGAAGAGCTGCTCCTTCCTGTTTCTGGCCTGGGCACCCTTGCTGTGCGTGTCTGGAGACGATGGAAGTGCGGTAGGGGCTAGGTGTGCAGTCTGGGAGGCTCCTTACCCCAGGCCCTGCAGGGAGGGGGTGTCAGCTGAATAACTGCGGCCAGCCGGCTCATCTCAGCCCTCCAAAGGCAGGTTCAGCCAGAACCATCTAGGGCCGCCAAGCCTCTGGTTCCACAAGGGCGGTGCCTAGCCCTTTACATCTTCCTTCCTGGGTGGTGGGTGTGTCCAGCCCATGAGTGGCGCAGGGCAGTAAGGAGGGTCCCCATCTCCATCCTGGACAGAGAGCCTGCTCCATAGGCCGTCCCAGGGGCCAGGAGGGCCCCTGCGGTGCTGGGAGAGGAAGAGAGTGGTGAAGGGTGGGTTTGGGCCCCTGGAACCTGTGCATCCCCAAAACAGATGGGCCTGGAGCCTTCCGGGGCGGGGCCAGCTTTAGGGACTTGTTTAATGCTCTGTGGGGGCTGCCTTAAAATCCTTAATCATTTTTGATCAGGCATGGTGGCTCACGCCTGTAATCTCAGCAGTTTGGGAAGCCAAGGTGGGTGGATCTCTTGAGGTCAGGAGTTCGAGACCAGCCTGGCCAATATGGTGAAACTCCATCTCTACTAAAAATGCAAAAATTGCCGGGAGTGGTGGCGTGTGCCTGTGGTCTCAGCTACTTGGGAGGCTGAGGCAGGAGAATCGCTTGAACCCAAAAGGCGGAGGTTTAGTGAGCTGAGATCGTGCCACTGCACTCCAGCCTGGGAGACGGAGTGAGACTGCTTCAAAAAAAAAAGAAAAGAAAAAAGAAAAAAAGAAAAGAAAAAAAAAAACCCTTAATCATTTTTGAACAAGGGGCTTCATATTTACGTCTTGCACTGAGCCCCACAGCTATTCTCTGACCGGCCCTGTTAGGGCAACGGTGTTGGGACTAAGTGTCCTCCCTGCCGGCCCCATCCCCCCTTTCCCTCCCTGACAGACCCTCCTCCCAGCCTCTCAGCAGCCCCAGCCCTGCCTGCCCTCCCACCATACAGCCTCCCACCCACCGACAGCCGGGGGAGTTCTGGGGATGTACCTAATGCCCCTTTGAGGCCCGGCTCCAGCTGCACTGGAGGCGTCTGCCCGGCCCAGCCCCAAACCGGCACTCTTCTTACCCCACTGGGCACCTCCAGTCACTGCTTTGGTTGCCTGGCTGATCCCTGAGATGCTGGAGAAGGAGGGAGGCTGGGCCCTGCCCTATGGGCTATGGCAGTAAAGGCCCAGGCCCAGAATCCCTGGGGACAGCAACCCTCCACCCAAGACTCTGCCGGATTGCCCCCTAGAGGTGAGCAAAGAGGCAAAGACAACTGTTCCATCTTTATTAGAAAAGCAACCAAAAAAAGTGAGGGGCGAGCCTGGCCCTAAAGGACCCCTCCACTGTGACACAGGCACAGCCGGCTCATCCCGGCGTCGAGGGGTGGACATGGCCAGCTGGGTGTGGGCAGATTTACAAAGTCAACATTTCATAGAAAAGGATGCCGCCTGGCGTGCAGATGGCGACCAATCCACTTTCACATGGCTAAGGTGGGCCCCTCCTCCTCTGGGTTCCCACATGGTGTGGACAGCCCTGACCTGGGTACAGGGAGGATGCCATGAGGAGGTGGACTGGGCAGGCCTGCGGGCTGTGCGAGGAGTGGCATCCCACGTGGGCCTCTGGCCCTGCCCAGGGTCCAGGCTGAGGGGGCATTCCAGGGCATCCCAGGCCTGGCGGGTCTCCTGGGGCGTGGCGGTGCGGCTGCAGGGGCCCCTCAAATGTCCATGTAGTCATCGTCCTCGTCTGTCTCGCTCTCCAGCGAGGACTCCTGGCTGGATGTCTCCAGGACCTCCAGGGCCGGCTGGCACAGGCTTTCCTTCCTCACGTTGGCAGCAGACTGGGCAGAAAGGATGGCTGACTGCAGAGAGGGCCGAGCGGGGCACTAGTCAGGGATGGTTGGGCTCTGCCCCAAACCCCTCTGCCACCTTCACCCCTGCCCCAGGCTCCCGATTCACCCTTACCCCTGCCCCAGGCCCCTATGCCATCCTCACCTATACCCCCAGGCCCTCCTGCCACCCCCACCCCCGCCCTAGGTCCCCTTGTAACCTGTGCCGCCCACCCACACACGTGGCTCCAGCCCAGCCCCTGAGGTCACCTTCAGCTTCTGCTTGGTCTCCTCCGAGATGCTGCCTTTGGGGGAGAGCAGGGTTGGGGTGGGTGGCGTGACGGTGATCTCAGGGGGGAACTTGGTGGCGGCGGAGGGGATGACCAGCTTTGGCATGTTGGGCAGGGGGCGGGACTTAGCCCGGCTGGGCTCTGCCTTGCCTGGGTGACCCTCTGGTGGCTGGGCACTCCCACCGCTGGGGGCCTCGGAGCTGGCGGCTGTTGGGGGAGAGCTCAGGGGCTGAGTCTCACTCGCAGCCTCCTGAGCCTCCCCTTCCCTTCTCGGCTCAGGCCTCAGTTTCCCCTCTGGAAGACAAAGGGACCAAGAGCACCTCCTGCCTGCTGTATCACACGGTGAGCACTTTATCTCGTCCCCACTGGTCCTGGGTCTTTATGCTGTGTAGTTTGTGCCGGCTGGCAGGCTCAAGGCTTCTACCCTGGGCAGATACTTGGCTCAAGCCTGCAGGGACCCAACTCTGGCCCTGGGCTGTGGGGAGCTGGGACTGTGAACCTCACCCAGTAACACCATGAACTCAAAAAGCCCAGGGCCTGAGACTCCCCGAGCCTTGCTGGGTTCTGCAAGACCTCCAGACATCATGCTTGCATGAACTGTCACATCCCCACAACCATCCTAGGATCCATGTCCTATTGGTGTCTATGCCCCAGGGAGGACACTGAAGCCCAGAGCTGGTCACTCAGCCAGGCATGGTCACTGGGCTGGCCCCAGGGCCTCCACTTTCACCTCATCCTCCAGGGGGAGCAAGGGGCTGAGTTTGCCCAGAGCCTGAAGGCTGGGACAGTTGCAGGCCTGGCAGCCTCTAGGGAGCTGCATGAGCTGGGAGGACCCGGCTGGCCTGGCTCGCCTCCACATTCCTCTGCAGCCCCATGGCTTTAAAAGGAATGGGGTTTACACAGAGCCCATGCCTGGCCCCCAGGGGCTGGCGCCAGGTCCTGCCATCCCGAGTGGTCTATGGGAGGCCCACGCCAGGAGGAGTCCCCAAGGGGCCTGCCTGGTTGGAGCAGCTGGTGGGAACAGGCCGGATAGAGGCCGGGGCTAGAATCTGACGTGGTTGCCGACAGGGACTCCTGCTTGGCCCAGCCCAACCTGTCCACCCTTCTGCCTGCTGCTGCTGTCCCTCAAGTGTCTGTCATGGGGACCATGCTCCTCCCTGTCCATGACTGCCCCTCTTTCCCCACTCTGGGCTCAGCCTGGGTTTTGCAGGGCGCCCAAGCAGGCTGCCTGCCCTCGCTAGTACCCCTCCATGATGCCAGGGACAGAATAAGTCTCTGGTGTCCCTCTTTACCCAGCCCCTGACACAATGGTCCACGCATTAAACTCTTCAGCCTGGGTCTCTCCCTTGGCTCCCCTCTCCGGCCTGCACTACCCCCATTTCCCCCCCATCTCATTCCACGGGGCATCCCCAGGCCCTGCCCTCCAAGGCCAGGCCAGGAAACCCACCCTGGCTGCCAGTTGTGAGGCAGCCTCCTGCGGGCTGGTGCTGGGCTGCTCCCAACTCGCCTTACCCTGGCTGCAGGTGGGCTCGGTGCCTGTCCCTGGGGCAGCCTCTGCTGGCCAGCAGTGTGGCTCTGCTGGGGAACTTGTGGGGGCCGTCTTCACTTGTGGACTGCGCCGTGGCTCCTGGGGTGGGAAGCCCGTGCCCTCTGCCACTCTCGCCAGCTCTTCTCCCTCTGTGGGGACATGGGCTCACCGCGGGTAATGGATTCATCCACCTCACAGGCTCCTATGCATCTGTGCCAGGTCCCATGGGCCCAGGCTGTGTCCTGGGACACTGGGCAGGGGAGCATGGCTGATGCTGGGATCCTGGCTGAGGCGTCTCTCCCCTCCACAGGGCAGCCCGGGTTGGTGCTGCCAAGAAATCACTCACCACCCAAGAGGACACTGGTGGGAGCTGGCTCCCCAGCCCCAGAGGGCTGCCCGCCCCCGAGAGGGCTGTACACCTGACCCAGTGGGGCCACACCTGAGTCTTCGAGGCCCGGCCTCTCTAAGATCCCATCACAAGGCAGTGAGAGGGGATGCAGGGTGGTGTCCACTCTCCCTCCAGCTCACATAAGCAGCATTCAGAAACAAGATCAGGACCAAAACCCAAACAACCCAACTAAGACCACAGTGGACGCTGGCACTGTGGCTCCTGTCCAGCCAGCCACACCTTTCCTGGCCTGAGGCAGGGGCCAGGAATTGGGCTCAGTTGTGTCAAGGCCAGGATGGGCCTAACAGGCAAATGCTGTCCATATGGTTGCTGGTCAGGCGGTTACTCAGCATCGGTCCCCGGTTTCCAGGCCTCCAGGCCCTGCCCCCACCCTCCACACAGCCCTCACTTCCCTTGCTGCTCCCCGTCTTCTCACTCAGGCCTGGACTCTCCCACCACACTGTTCAACATCCACTGCCTTTCCAGCCCGCCCCCGCCTCCCTATCCCACTCCTCTGCCAGGAAGCCCTCTGTCCTCTCCAGCAGGGGGTGCCAGCTCCCCTCCTTGGTCAGCAGGAGTGACAGCTCCCAGTACAAAGCTGGGGCCAGCAGGAGACTGCTGGGCTAGGCAGAGGCCTCAGGAGCCATGGCCATGCCCATCGGGCTGCTCTGCCTGAGGCTCCTGCCCCAGGCTGGCTGAGGCCTTGTCTCAAGCCTCCACCCCCTTGGGCCACTCCCTCCTATGCTCACTGTCATTCCTAGGTCCAGCCCCAGAAACAATATCTGGCAAGGATGAGTTCCTCAGAAGGCTCCTCCTGCCAAGCTCCCAGCCACTCCCCTACCTCCTGCAGGCAGGTCAGGGCTCACCAGGGCTGGGTACACACCCACCAAGCAGGCCTTCTCTCAGTCCTGTGGCCCTTCCACAGGCCGCCTGGCTGGACACACCCCTCAGTGGGGGTGGAAGGGCAGGCACCTGGCTTTCTTGCTGTGGCATTCTGCAGGAGGAGGCAGGGGCAGGCACCCTCCCTCCCCAGGCTACCTGGCTGCCTTGTGAGGAGCACTATGGTTGGGGGGCTGAGGGGAGGGGCCTACTTAGGGGTCCATCTTGCAGAAAACGGCTGTCTGGAGCTCCCCCAGCTACCCCACGACTTGAGTTCTCTGTGGGAAGCAGGTGGCCAGGCCAAAATCCTGTGCCACCGGGGCAACTCTCCCTGCTCCTCATCGCAGACCCATGAGCCAGGTGCCAGGTCTGGGCTGGTTGTCTCCCAGGCCCTATATCCCAGGAGGCTCCTGGGCCTGGCTCTGTCTCCCCGTGGCCTCTAGGGACCTGCATGAGGCGAGCATTCCAGCCCCCTTCACCATGCTCAGGGGTGGTGCCCTTACTTGAGTCTTGATTTGGGAACCCCCATTCCACCCTCCCGCCTTGCTCCACTCCCCTCACCCTCGATGGCCTGACTGCCTCAGAGAGAGGGGTCTTCCTCATCTAAGTCCAGGCGCTGCTCTAGCAGCTGTTCATGGAACCAGATCCTGGGCTGTGGTGGGCAAGCACGTGGCAAAGGAGATAAGCACATGCCCAGAGGAGAGAGATGCCTGGACAGGCAGTGGCAGGGTCCCTCTGGGGACACAAGAGCCCTGACTGACCCCGAGCTCTCTGGGTGCAAATGCTGCATGGGGTCACGGCCTGGTCAGCACAGCCTGGGCAGATAGGTGAGCTCTTCCCTAGGGACCAGGCGCACCTGAGAGCACCCTGCCTGCCTGTTGCGGCCACCTTCCCCATGGAGACAGGGCTGCCTACCCTGGGAACAGTACCCACCAGGGGCCCTGCTGCACCTGCCCTCCTGGCTCCCTCACACGTTGAGCACAGCATCCTTAGAGAATCCATCCTCAAATCTGCCCTCCCAAGTGGCTCAGCCATTGCTCAGCCCTGGCTCCCAGCCTCATCCCCAGCCCAGCTGTGGCTCCAGGCCTGGACACTCTCAAATTGGTGGGCGCCTCTGCAGGCAGAACCTGTTGTCCCCTGCAGCAGCCGGTTGCAGCATGCCTGGGGGCCTGGGCCCTGCTGAGGCCAGCTTGTTCCTGGTGCTTCCCCCTTTCTAGAGGTGGTGGGATGGGCTCTGGGGGGACATGCCTGTTTCAGCTTGGCTGTGCTACCACCCCAGAAAGCTCTGAGGACCCTTGGGGGACGCCCACTCCAACATGACTAGCCACACGCCCTCTGCTTGCGGATCTGCGGCAGCCCTGAGGCGGGCAGGTATGGAAGCGGAGCGGGGCTGCTCAGGGAATGCTGAGCACGGGCCATTAGGAAGAGGCCAGGCCTACACTGGCACATTCTCAGCTGAGGGCTGCTCCCTGCCCCCAGTGTCATTCAAGAGTTTCATCCTGGCAAAACGCCATTTAATTTGGTTTTGGGAATGGGAATAGAAAAGGATCAACTCTCCAGGCTGAGGAAGGTACGCTAGGAAACAGATCCTCTTTCTTAGATCTAACTGTTAGAGGAGAGAAGGACGTGAATTACAGCTTTGGCCTGCTTGGGGGTGGGACAGGCAGGCAGAGGGAAAGCAGGCAGCCTCCAGCCCGCTACCCCACTACCCCCGGCCCTGGCATCCACCGGGCCCTCCCACACCCCGGGGAGGTGTGTGTGGCCTACAGCGATCTCAGTAGCTCCTGAGATTAGGTTATAAAAGACACCGAGGCTTCCTCTGTGTTCTCTCCGTGGGGTCAATGGCTCTGGGGAGAACCAGTCATCACAACACAGGGACACTCAGCTGTTTATAGACAGGCCCACGGGAGGAGCCCAGGCCTCTGGCCAATAACCAGTGAGGACCTGAGGCTGCCAACACCCCAAGAGAGCTCAGATGCACTGATGATAGCTTGACTGCAACCACGTGGGAGACCCTGAGCCAACTCCACCCCACTAAGCCATTGTAAATTCCTGACCGTCAAAAATGACAAGATGAGAGCATGAGACGGGTACAAGGCAAGACAGCCCGAGACAGAGGGACAGGAGCTGGGTCTTCATGGGAGTGAGTCAGCTACCGACACTGACCAACTGATTACGGCACCGGGCTCCCATCACCCCCGCACCTTGAAATCACCATCACCAGGCGGGGCGTGGTGGTTCACACGTGTAATCCCAGCACTTTTGGAGGCTGAGGCAAGTGGATCTCCTGAGCCCAGGAGTTTAAGATCAGCTTGGGCAACACGGTGAAACCCCATCTCTACAAAAAATACAAAAATTAGCCAGGCGTAGTGGCCTGTGCTTGTAGTCTCAGCTACCTGGGAGGCTGAGGTGGGAGGATCACCTGAGCCCAGGGAGATTGAGGCTGCAGTGAGCCATGATCACACTGCTGCACTCCAGCCTGGGCAACAGAGTGAGACCCTGTTTCAAAACAAACAGGCTGGGCATGGTGGCTCATTCCTGTAATCCCAGCACGGGAGGCCGAGGCAGGTGGATCACCTGAGGTCAGGAGTTCGAGACCAGCCTGGCCAACATGGGGAAACCTCTGTCTCCACTAAAAAAAAAAAAACAAAAAACCCATGCCAGGTCTCTGCTTAATACCAAGCACCATTCCAAATCCTGCAGTGCCATTATCTTCATCTTATCCATTTTATGCAGGAAACTGAGGCAGAAAGAAGAAAAGGGATGGCCAAGGTCACATGGTGGTAGAACCACTACAGTTCTTTTTTTTGAGATGGAGTCTTGCTCTGTTGCCCAGGCTGGAGTGCAGTAGCGTGATGTCGGCTCATTACAACCTCCACCTCCCAGCTTCAAGCAATTCTGCTTCAGCCTCCCGAGTAGGTGGGATTACAGGCACCCACCACCACACCCAGCTAATTTTTGTATTTTGAGTAGAGATGGGGTTTCACCATGTTGGCCAGGATAGTTTCCATCTCTTGACCTCATGACCCACCCACCTCGGCCTCCCACAGTGCTGGGATTACAGGTGTGAGCCAACACGCCCAGCTAGCACTAGTTCTTTTACTGCTTTTTGTCCTGAAGCCCTCACAGCCTCCTCTGGGAACAAACGGCCACAGGTTCTGACCCAAAGGGAAGTAATTCTTTGTCCCACAGGGCCACAGCCAGTGCAACCGAGGCTGACTGGGCTAGAGGATGCCTACAGGTTCACAATCCTCAAAGCAGTGTGGATGGCACCAGGTGAAAACATCAGCACCTGCTGGTTGAACCACCATGGGAAAGAGCTGAGAAGGACTTCTCAACCCAACCTCCACTCAGGCCCACAGTCTGTGGGGGCTCTCGGGCCTGCCTTCTGCTGGGCACTTCTGCAGTCGCTGTCTCATTGTTCAGATGGGCGGGAAATTCAACTGGGAAGACCGGTGAGCCTCCGGGGGTGACACAGTCTATGGGCCAGTGCCGGGTCTGGGGCAAGGAAACAGGCTGGGTCCCTGAGGCAGGGAGGGAGAAGCAGGCCAGGGCCTGAAAGGGAGGGTTGCGGAAACTGGTCCATCGCTGGATGTCCCCAGGGGCACACGGAACCCTCTGACCAGGCTGGTCTCTCCTGGGGCCCCACCAGCTGGGGAGATGAATTAGTTAGGGAACTTCCCTGTCCTATTATAGGGTCTTCAGAGCCTGGCCACGTGGTCATAGAGTCCTGGGAACCATCAGCGAAGGGTCCCCTGCCCTGGGTGGCAGATGGAACCTGGCCCAGGACTGAGCTGAACCCAGTCTGGCAGAATTGCAGCTGCCAGAGCTGCTGGTGTCAGGACCAGCGAGGGGGATGGTGCCTTGTCTACTCCCCTCTCACTGGCTGTAGCAGTGCTGCCTCTACATCCCCTCCCCGCAGGAAGATCTGTGGCCTAGCTGTCTGCTCTGCATTTGCCCTGCAGGCTGCCATTCCGATGGATCCTGGGTTTTAGAAGGAACAGGAGCTTTCACTGACGAGGTCAGCAGGGCCCTCTACTGCCTGCACCTTTGTCCTCTCTGTTTTCCTTCACAAGCCCCCTGACCTGTCCCTGCCCTCATCCTGGCTGCCTTCTGTCTTGCCCATGAGGCAAGATGGGGTTTGAGCAGATCTGCTGGCCCTGCACGCAGTAGGGCCTGATATCCAGGAACTGTTTACAGGTATCTGAGGCCAGATACCAGTGGCCTTGCAGCATGCTGAAGGTCAGGACCCCTACCAGTGCCCCGAGAGAGGCCTGGTGTGGGCTAGTATCCCTTTTTCTTACCTGACCAAGCCGTCCTTCCTACTTACTGTAAGCCTTTGTGGGGAGGAAACCATGACAGCAGCAAACACGTCCGTGATGGTGCTTGCTTCCTCCCTCCTCACCACCCCCTTTCACAGACAGGGAGACTGAGGCACCCAGGTTAGGTTAAGAGTGGTAGATGTACGATGTGCTGACCAGGGCCACAGAGGCTGCCAGTGACTGGTGAGTGGACCCGCGGCCATCTGCCCTGCCACCCCGTGGGATCGACTGGGCAGGTGGGCACTGCTTGTCTCCCTTACCCACACTCACACTCTCCATGCAGGGAGGACTTGATGGTGGCAGTGGCATGGGCCCAGCTCTGGACTGGGATGGGACTCACCTGGGCCCAGAGAGACCATGCTGGGGGTAGCTTCAGGCCTGTGTGGCCTGAGGTCCTTGGACGGGTCCAGGGTGGAAGCTGATGCTGAGGGAGGGCAGGTGATAACAGTTGTGGCAGCAGCTAGTGCAGGGCGAGGCTTGGTGTGAGCATCACTGGGCCGCTGGGCAGAGTCAGCTGGTACAGGGTCAGGGGCTGTGGGTGCCACTGTCACAGGAAAGAAATTCTCTCGGCTGTCTTTCGGGTGCTTTGGAGTGGTGGGGGTATCCCCCGAGGCCTGTGAGGACAAATGAGAGGTGAGAAAGGCTGGCAAGGCAGCCCTGCGCCCACGCTGCTCTGCCCGCCAGCCCACCAGTGCTGTCCCACAGGACACCCTGTGTGCCTGGGGCTGCCAGCACTGCCCATATGACACCACTGAGCCCCCACAATGCTGCCAACAAGGTCCATCAGAGAGGCACCCCATCAGGATCCTGCTGATGCTAGGACACAGCTGGGGACCCAGAAGCCCTCCCTGGGAGGATGTCCAGGCCATACTGGTGGGGACTCAGTGGAAGGACCTCCAGCTGGCCTTGCCCTCACATCATAGGGTGCCAGTCTGGGAGGATTATGTCCAGCAGGACCCTAGGCACAGAAGCAGCTCCCAACCCAGGGAATACAGGAACAGGTGGTCAGTCTTGGAGGGTGACTTCCTAAGGGCCACTCATTGGAGAGTCCTGAGGGAGCTAGTAGGATGCTGCAAGAGTTTCCTTCCTGGGCTTGATACCACAGCCCACTGTGACCTACTGCCACGGCACCCAGTGCTGCCCCCAGCTTGGCCTCTCCCTTGCAGCCTGGCCTTGGCAGCTGCTTCCACCATGGGCCTTCGATTTCCAGGTGAGCCAGGCCCTAGGGCCCTCCGAGTCTTCAACCACACAGTTCCCTCTTCCATGAGGCCCTTTTGGGGCTCTTTTCACAGGGCTACTTTTGCTTCCACTCCCAGCCAGCCCTTCTGGGACAGGTGTGAAGGCTCCAGTGCCCTGATAGCATGTCTTGAGGTGACGTGAGGTAGCCCTGAGGCAGCCTCTCACAGCTGAGCAGAGGGGCTGGGCCCATCCTTCAGCCCTCCCCAGCACCAGGCCAACTGTACTGTGGGAGCTGGCTCACATGGGGCTGGCTGGCAGCACCCCCACCCCCTCGAGTGTGGGAGAGTCACACGCCTGCAGGTGGATACCTCAGTGCATGGGGGCGGGCAGTCTGCTACCACCGATGATCCCGTCTCTTCTGACATTGGTTTTACTAAAATGCCCTGTTCCCCAATTCCATATGGTTCAGGACGGGCCCCTGTGGACTCTGCTACATACTGAGTGTCTGGGATGTGCCCCAGGCCAGTGCTCTGGGGCCCAGCCTGGTCCTGTGGGAGGGCGGGGCAGGAGGACAGACCTGTCTCTCTGGCCCCGAGGGCCTGTGGCGGTGCCAGTGGTGTTGTAGCAGCCTAGCTGGCAGCATGAGCAGACACGCTGGAGAAAGGTGAGTGCAGTGTCCCTGTCCTCGCTCAGGAGCGGGCCTCAGCCGTGGACTCTGAGCCTCTAATTATTTCACAGTGCCCTCCAGGCGGGTTCAGGGCTGCCATGGCAACCAGGACATGCCGTGAGCAAAATGGACACTCCCTGAGGAGTGGCAGCTGTGGGCTCTGATGGCAGGAAATGAGCCTCCAAAATTGGGCTTGAGGGAGGAGAGGACCAGAGGATGGCAGCAAGCCCCCACAGTGCCATCTTCTCTGGGACGAGGGTAAGAATCCTGGGTAGGAAATGCAATGAGAGGGCCCACGGCAGACACCAAGGCACCCCCACCGCACCACCAGGGTCTGGGAAGCAGGCAGGTAGGTCTGAGGGTCATTAGGGCCTCCTCCCCACCACTCTCCTCCACACCCTGGGAGGGGACTGCTGGGGCCTGGCCTGGCGTCACCCAGCAGCAGGTAACCTGAAAGGTAAGGACCTGGGTCCCCTTGCTCTGGCCACCCCCATAACCCAGGCTGTGTCTTCCAAGGTCTCTGACGGAAACTTCTGCCCACTCAGCCCTCAGGTGCCCTGATATGCATGTCCTTGGCAAAATGGGGTCTGGCCCTGCCCTGACTCCTGCCAGCTCAGCAACCCTTTCTTCTCACACTATGGTGTGGGGTTGTGGGGGGGTTTCCTGTGTGGGTCTATCTTTTAAAAACATCAAAAGCAGAAACAGCACTCCTGTCTCCTGAGTGGTCACCACTCACATGTCCACCTGCTTCACTTGGGCCAGTGGAGGAGGCATGGCACCCTGGTGGACCTGGGCCTGGGCCTGCGCCCAGCACTGGGACCCAGGCAGCTGTGCTATGCACTCTGCCCAGCTGGACAATGAAATGGTGGGGACTGCTGGGGGTTGGGGCACTCCCTGCCAAGGACTCTGGCCCTTAGCTGGGGACCAGGCCCACCTACTCCCCACAGCATGCCCTGTCTGGCCCACAGCCTGCTTGGTCAAAGCTGAACCTCCCAGGCTTCCGCTGACATAACAGCCCAGGCAGGTGGTGGGGGCCTGAGGCCCCATTCCACTGAGAGGAAGCCCGTCTGGACCCCAAAGGCAGCTATCAGCCCTCTGCTAGGGGACCTGGAACAAAGGGACCTGGGGCGACGCTACCCGGGGCATCGGGCCACCCCTGGGGACAAGAGGCTGCACCTACTCAAATGGCATGCCACCAACCCTCTGGCTTGGAGGCTTATGTTTTAGACAGAGCACACCTGCTCTCTCTGTCTGCCATGTCTGCCCCTCCCTGCCTCATCATCTCACTGAGATCTGATCCCATCCCTCCCACTTCTTCGGTCATGGAGACCCCACCCCAACTCAGAGCCAGACCCTGCCCACTGGCTTCAAGCTGGACTTCTCCCATGGAGACTTCTCTCCTCCAGACCCAGCCCCTTACCCGCTCCTGCTCAAGCCCTTTCCAGCCTCATCACTTCTCAAAAACAGCCCTGGCCCCTGGGTTCCCATATCCATCAGGCCCCCATCCTCACTGCCCTGGCATTGCTGACCAGCTGGCCCCTGGGAACACTCTCCTTCCTGGCTACTTCCCTGTCCTGCCCAAGTCTCTTCTCTGTGCCTGTGACCTGGCCAAGGTCCTTGGCCCCGCCTGTGCCCTCTCCTGGCCTCCGATGGCTTCAGGGGCACTTACCCCAGGTCTCTGGCCTGGACTGCCCCTCCAGGTGGGGGCCCCTGACCTTCCTGACCACTTGGCCTCTCTCTCTTAAAAGAGTCTCAGACTCAACACAAACCCAATCTCAACTCTGGCTTGGGGTCCTCCCAGGAGGGGCCTCCCCCACTCCCTACTCTCTGCCATATCTTGGACCCTGCTCCAGCCCTGGCCTGGCCCCTGAACCAACCCCTTCTTCCCCACTCAGGAGCGTTGCTGCCTTGCTTTCTCCCTGCTTAATAAACTTCAGGACTCCTGCCTACCCTCTCTTAGGACACCTTGCTCCCTACATGCCCACCCCTCGTGGAGGGGGGGTCCCTGTATAGGCTGCATCTCCACCTTTACCCAGCCACCTGGCTCCTAATCAGCCTGGCTCTAACACTGTTTCTTCTACTTCTGTCCCAGAAGGAATGACCTTCCCAGGTGAGGTCAGCTGGCTAGGGGTCATCCTCCTTGTTAGAGAAAAGGTGGCTGAGGTGAGGGGACCCCTCGGCATGTCTGAACTGGGGTCTGGGCCCTGTCAAGTTCCTGCCCACCACGGCCATGGGCTGGAGGCTCAGCTGACCCCTGCTCATCTCCCCTTGGCCCAAGCTGACCACCACAATAACAGTCCCAAAAGTGGACCTGTTTCTCAGCCTGCATCCTAGGGCCTTGACATGGAGCAGGCTCCGCAAGATGAGGCTGGCACAGGCTAAATTGGGCTTACCTGTCTCTGGGCGGCAGCCCCAAGATGGACCTGGCAGAACTTCACAGCCTGCTCCAGCGCAGCCTCCTCATCCACCTTAACAGCGAGATGCCGGAGGTCAGGGGGCCCAGGCCATTGTGGTTAGCCTCCCCCAGCCCTGTCTGTGTATGTAGCATGGACCAGCCTAGGTAGGGGGCATGCCCTGTGGCTCGGGTACCCCCCACCACCCGAGACTCTACTGAAGAGCCAGTTGTCCCCACTACTGTCCACACCCAGACCCCTACCTCCCAGCTCTTCATGGGTAGCAGGGGCAGGTGCCCATCCATCTTCCAGGTGGGGGTGCCTGTTCAGGTGCCACAGCACCAGGTTCTGGTGCCAGGACTAGACCCAGCCATTCCTTTGAGCCCATCTGGCTCTACCAAGTTCATTTCTATGGCTGAGTTACTTACATCCTCACAAGCTGAAGCTGGCAGGCAGACTCAGGGCTCCAACCAACCCTTCAAATTGAGCTGAGGCTCAGCTGCTAGGGGATGAGGGGAGTCTTCTGAGCTAAAACCTGCCCCATAAGTGGGCAGGATGGAGGGCCGTGATTAGAGTGGGAGAAGCCTTTTAGAATCCCAGGCCTGATGGAGATCGCCCCATGCTGTGTCAAGTGTGTCTGGAGATTCAGTGCCCAAGGTCCATACGATATGGGGCAGTTGGGGGTGGGTTGCATTGCAAACTGACATGATTAGAGGGAATACTGTATGTCAGGGATGGTCATCCCATCTGAGCCAGTCACTAAAGTTTTGGAGATTCTTCCTATGGGAATAATTTTAAACGGAGAAAAAGGAAAGTGCTTGATACATTAAAATAAAATGTTTTAAAAAAGAAGGCAAACTGAGAAGGGGATCTCTGGTCACTGCAGCCATCTTTAGATGACAGCCACAGAAGTCTTGAAGGAAATGCCCTAAGATGTGCCCAGAAGCCCGGCACAGCGGTGGGAGCAGCGGTCCAGACTCCCTGCGCTGGTTGTGATAAGGTTTCTGTGATAGGCTCTCACTTCCTTCCAGGCTGAGTATCAACTTTTTAAAGCTCACTGCAGAATGTGAACAGTGTGGAATGGGGTGGGAAGAACACCTAAAACCCAGCCCAAGGGGAGGCCCGGGAGACCCTCCTTGAGAATAGAAAGGCAAGAGTGGGGATGCTACCAGCACACAAGTGTCCCCAGGCCTCTGCCCACCACCCACCTGCTTGATGAGCATGTAGGTCTCCGACATGATCCTCTCCACACGGCCAAGGTCGTAGGCCACGCCCTTCTGGCCCTGCTGCCACACACGGTAGGCGTCCAGTAGAAGTGTCTTGCCTGACTCCGTGTCCTCCAGGAGCTTTCTCTTGCGGCTGAGCCGGGGGAGCGGCTCCTCGGGGTGGCCTCCTGCCCTGGTCCCTATGGTGGTGGCAGGGGCAGAGGCTGGCTGGGCTGGGGTGAGTGGAGTGGGCTGCTGCCGGGCACTGATGCTCAGCTCCTCCAGGGACAGCTCAGTGGGCCGGCTTTCGGGGCCCCGGTCCCTTGGGGGACGACCTGGCAGCAGGGGTGGTGTCCGCTCCAAGTCTGAGTGGCGAATAGTGGCCTCACTCGTGTCCATGGGTTCAGTGGGCCCTGCCCGGGGGGTCTCCTTGTCCTTCCACTCCCCGCTTTGGTCTGCACTGTCTCCTGCATCCATGGCCACAGGCCGGTGGTTGAGGAGGCCCACTTTGCCCCCTGGCTCGGGCCCTGGCCCTGAGCCATCAGCCAGAGGGGGCTTCTTCGGCTGAGGGAGGCCCTCCTGGCCATCCTCAGGACTGGCCTTGTGTGAGACATCGGTGGTCATCCTGGCTCCGGGGAGGCCACAGACCTTGGACCCTGGGCGTTCTGACCCCTACAAAGAAACCAAAGGTAAGATGCTGTGTTGTTGGTGTCTCCACTGCAATGAATCACCTCTGGGGGCTGGTGAGCCCAACCTGGGCCTCTCCCACCTGACATCTGTCTGGCTCTGGACATCCGCCAGCTGGCCAGGGCTGTGTCTCAATTATCAGAGAAGGATACTGGGCACAGAGACCTGCCTGAGAAAGGCCTTCCCTCCTCTGCACCTCTGGCTGCCCTACCACACTCTCCCAGGTAGCAAGGGGCTGACGGGACTCTGGAGGTGGCATTGCTCCTGAATAACAGGCCTGGGTTCAGTTGGGGCAGCATTGCCCAGCTCTCCTTTGACTCCATGATGTGACCTCTGGGCAGCACTGGGCATTTTATGGGATGGGACTTGCCCAGGTCCACCAAGTGTGTTTGCTGCAGAGCCAAGTCTTCCTGGCCCCTAAAGCATGAGGCCTGGGGTTGGGGGCTGGCAAGGATTCCTCCCCAACAGGCTCAGGCTGATCCCCTGCACCAAGCCACAGCCAGCCCTACCAGGCATAAGCTCTGGAGGCAGTCCTGGCTCAACTCCCAACAGCCCCACCTGCTAGGCTGGCTGCTTAACCTCCCTGGCCTCCTTCAGGTGCTCAGCTGTGAGAAGGAGGCACTGCTACATCAGCCTCGAGGCTGAAAAGGCACCAAGCACACACACGGTGTTCTCACAGGCCTTGGTCAGCCTGCCAGGAAGAGGTCTTGGGACCCCACCCTGGGTGGTGCACGCCCTTGGGGAGCTCAGTTTCGTGGAGTCACTACAGCGCTCACTAATCACCAAGTGCATCCATGACTCACTGAATTCACGTGCACTCATTACCACAGCTGACCTTCCCTGCCTAGGCAAAGGCGGGATGGAGCTACCCCACAGATGGGGACCCTTAGGCACATCCTGCCTCGGGGTGTGCAAATGGTGGGATCGGGCCTACCGCCTGGGAAGGGCTTGGAAGTGTGTTCATGGGCTGTGAAGGAGAGGGGGACACAGGTGGCATACCTCTGCGAGCTCGCTCAGTGTGTCTTCCAGCACCTTCACAGTGAGGATGAAGGCCCGCTGCGCCAGGACCTGGCGGTCAGCATCTCGAAGATACTTCCTGCGGTCATACAGGGGTAGTCAGAGAGGATGGGAGGGCATCTGACACCATATAGCACTGCTGGATGGTGGTCACTGCTCATCCCTGCCTTGAGGATGCCTGTTGGTTCCTCAGTGTCCCAATTAACCACCTGTTGGGGCTGCTCCCCTAGAAGCTTCCCCTGAGCTCCTTCTATCCACAGAGCTGGTAGGCCTCTGACCTGGCTCCAGCCTGTTGCCCTTGGACCCTCTGCAGTGAGCCCACCCTGTGTGCTGTGCTCAGTGACAGCTAGGGAGGGCCTATAGCTGCTCCCTCAGGTCTGGCTCCAGGGTGTCCCAGGCCCCAGCTGGAGGCCCCTGAACTCCTGGCACATTGCCTGGCAAATGGAGGTGAGACAGCCAGAGGGTGAGACAGTACAGGCATGGGAGGAGGCCCAGCCCAGCCAACGGCATGAGGCCTCCAGGCCAGGCCCATCTGCATCTGAGCTGCATCTCTTCCAGGATCCCCCCAACATCCCCCACAAATGGCAGCTGTAACAGATGGTTCTGTTGTCTGTCCTGCCCTCTCTGGCAGAGAGCTTCCTGTTTACCACTGAGGCCCAGGCACCCCTATCGCTCACCCCACTGTTACTGGCCTTTGTCTGGGGAACCATAGCTATCTTCTGAACATCTGTTTTCCCTACAACCTGACAGCACCCTGAGAGCCCTGAGTTGAGGGAAGCAGGAGGAAAGGAAAGGCTGGGTAGTCCAGAGGCTCAACGTGCAACCAGGATCAGTGGGGACAGCCTGTGTCTGCCCCAGGGTGCCTGGGGACAGGAAGTGTTGCTTAGGTTCTAGTCACTGGGACAGAGAGGCCCCCAAGGAGAATGAAGAGCTGGTCCAGGCTCCCAGCCAGTGGTCCTCACAGCTGGGCCAGAGCGTGGAGAAGCTGCCTGGGGCGGGTGTGCCCCTGACCCACACAGCATGCCAGGCTATGTCCAGGGTGGCTGCACTTACTTGCCCTGGTCTGGGGTTCGCTGAAGCATGGAGGACACCTTCAGCAGGGTGCTGTGGTCCCGCAGCTGGGCCAGCACCTTGAGCAGCAGCACGATGGAGCGGTTCATGTGCCAGGCAAAGCTGCCTGGCCGGTCAATCTCGTCCACGGGGATCCGCCAGATGCCCTGTAGGGTGGACGGCACAGGTGTGTGAGGCGGGTGGTTGCCCCAGGGGGGCGGTTCCCCACAAAGAGGCACCCTGTCTGGTGTCTCCACAGTGCCAAAGGAGACACTGCCCAGCCAGGGGCTTCTTGGACCCCTCTCACTGTCCCAAGGAGGACAGAAGTGCATCCCCACCCCCTTCCTCCTCATGAGTGGCAGCAAATGATCGATAGACCCACTGCTCTGCAGCCTCCTCTTTTGTATGGCTGCATCGCATATGTTTGCTGGACCTCTCCCCTACGGGACGCACTCAGCTGGAGCCTGTTCAAACATACGGACAGACAGTGAGAGGCCCAGCGTGTACACCTCCCTGCACAGGAGCTTACCCAGCCACCAGACCACTTGTTAGAGGTGGAACTGCTGAGTCAAAGCGGGCTGCAGGGAAGCTCTGGCAAAGTTCCTCCCTCACCCACTCCCTTCAGCAGTGCCCAGAGAATCATCTGCAGCTCCTGGGATGCCTGGGGTCCCCCTCCCTCTTCCCACTTCTTGCCATCCTGCCCCACTCCTCTGTGAAGGCTTAACCAGGACAAAGTTGACTTTGGGGACCCCCTCGCATCATCTCCCTTGGCCCTTGCTCTACCTGCTGTGGCACTGGGCATCCCCTACCTATCACTAGCTCCAGGGTCTGGTTTGCTGCTGTGTCCTAGTGACCAGCATAGCATCTGACACCTACTCGGGGTCCAGGCAGGATATAGGGAAAGTGCAGATGATGGAGGAAGTGAGTGATGAGGAAACAGGCATTAAGGAGGCCTATCTCTGGGGTGAGACCTCAGGGGCCTGGAATAAGTAAACTGGCTCCCAGATGGGTCCCTGCAGCCAACATGCTGAAGGAACGGCTGCCCATAAGGGACCAAGGTTATGAGTGACATCGCTTTCTCCCTGGCATGGGGCCTGGCCCACATCATGCTGCAGTCAGGATTCTGGGGACCTGGACCCCCAGCTACAGGGACCTCTGCAGGATGTCTAGTTGGTGCCCCTCTCAGGGCCCTGTCCCTGTGGGTCCTTGCTGATTGTCCACAGTATCTGTACACGTGTGGGCCCACCCTGCTCTAGCAGCCCTGGAAGGGAAGCCAGGGCACTGCCAGCCCTGAGCTGTTAAAGGCCTGAAAGGAGCTTAAAACTCGCAGCCTTGAGCCCCTGTGGCCTCTACACTGGCTCCTGTTGTGACATGGAGGGTTCAACCCGGAGGCTGGGGGACTGTGTGGAGGCTGGCAGCCACCTTCTACCTCCTGGCAGTGCCTGAAAAGGACAAAACCAGGGTACTGAGGCTATCCACACCCAGGGCAGCAAATATCAACGCTGCATCTTCCTACCATGCAGACGTGGATCCTGAAGCAGCTTATGAAAAGACATCTGCTTTCCAACAGACAGAGTCTGTCTACAGTGGGCGCGCCAGAGTGGGCAGACATTGTCTCCTGGGTCTCCATTTGCTGCAGCAGTATGTCCCGCTGAAGACCCTCCCATCCCTGCACCTCCCAGGGCACCCAGACACCAATAGACACACCCGTGAGGACGGGTCTAGTTTGCATCACACACGCCAGCACAGTTTGGATCCCTATCTCCCTTCCACTTCCTTTCGTAACATAACACCGCTCATTTCAGAAAGGATGGAAGACCAAACAAATCAGGCAGTGAGTCCATGGAAAACCAGAGGGAACTATAGACGCTGCCGCTCGCTTGGCCACCCCCACACTATCGTGATTCTCAAAACTTCCCCAGTCAGCCCTAAGAGGCTTGAAAGGCAGCATTTTACATTTGCATGTGCTCTGGTTTCATTTTGGCATCTTGCTTGGCCTTTTTCTGGTAACAGTGCGCTGAAGGGCATGTTTCCCGGGCAGGGTCAGGCCAGCTAGTGTGCCCTTGTTCATCTCTTCACCGTATCTTCACTCACATGCCCCAGTATGGGGACTCCTATCTTTATCTACCTTGCACTGGGCACTATTCCCAGAATAGTGTTGTGGGCTTGTCCTTTCCCTGCCCCCAGGATTGGCCCCCTTGCCTGCTCAGCCAGGCCTGAGACCCACCCACCAGCCATGGGAATTCAGCCAGGATCCCAGTCAGGCTTCCCCTCCTAATGACAGCCTTTAGGAATAACCTCTCTTCTCTGTGGCCTGGGGCGGTATGCAGATGGACATACATCCCAAAGGGTGGGGGGACCTCCTGTGGCCATGAGGCTGGCCTCCAGAGAAAGCTGGTCTGAAGAGTGAAGCTACCAGGCAGAGTTACGAGCCGGCAGGGTGGGAGCAAGCCAACTGGCTTTCTGCCTACACCAGGTGGAGCTGGGCTTCTGTGTTTGCAGCAAGAGACCCAGTGAGAAGGATGATACCGGCAGCCCCAGAATGACCTGGCCATGGCGGTTCCCCACAGAGCGGCAGTAGCCATAGCAGCCCTCTGCCTCCACTGTCCCTCTAACACCAGGCCTGTGGAGGGCTATGAAGCTCCTAGAGAACCAGGGTGCTGAGGATCTCCTGGAGTGGGACAGGTGCAAGGGACGGCCCCTGCTTCACCTGGTTTTCCTCACCATGGCCCACACAGGAGGAAGGGGGATGGCCAGGTTCCAACTGCA
Source organism: Piliocolobus tephrosceles (assembly GCF_002776525.5). Taxonomy (NCBI): domain Eukaryota; kingdom Metazoa; phylum Chordata; class Mammalia; order Primates; family Cercopithecidae; genus Piliocolobus; species Piliocolobus tephrosceles. Next base: position 4,867,495 of record NC_045452.1, read on the forward strand.
ACAGCAGAAGCCCCACTGCATTCAGCCCAGGGGGCACATGTTCAGGCCTCAGGGATGGTGTGGAGAATGTGCCAGGGGTGAGCTCGGGTAAAGCTAAGCCAGCGCCAGAAAAGAAGGGCATGGGCAGCAGTGACCAGGAGCTCTGGCTGAGGGCAGGTGGAGGGAGCCAGCACCAGGCCAACACCCCCATGGCATCTGAGGGAAAGGCAGAGGCAGGATCACAGATGGGCAGGGGCCACGAGTAGCAGCTGAGAGAAGCTGGGGTGCCACGAAGAGGGTCTCCTCTGGCTCTCTCCTAGTTTTCCTTCAGCCCTGGGTCCCAATGCTCTGGCCGTACCCCTTGCCTCGCCTCTCCCAGCTCCACAGGCACACATGTTGTCTTCAGATTTGCCTCACTTGATTCCTGGGCCCTGGTGTCACCAGGGCTGGGTTCCGTGGTGGCCAGAGTGGCTGGAATAATCCTTGCTTAGAGAGTTGAAGGCAGCTGGGGGTGCACACCAGTAGCCTCCGAGGACTTAAAGACACTGAGATGGTGCTGAGGCTTCCCCTCCTTGCCAAGCATCTCATTCCAAGCATCTCAGTCAATGCCCCAACTCTTCAGAATGGCTCTGGGCTCCTTACTGGCAGATGAGGTCAGAGAGACAGATTTTAACAATCTGAATAATTTATGGAGCCCCAGACTCTAAGCTGAGTGCCTGATACAAGTTACCAAACCCTGCCTACGGCCTTAAGACTTGGTTGTCTTCCCACTGCTCTTGAGGAAACACAGCTTCAAATGCTGAGTCCCATGGTAGGGTGAGCCTAGGGGTCCACAGAGGGAAGGCATGACTGCTATGATTTGGGAACCCATGAAGACTTTCCCAGGGGAACTGAGAGCTGGTTAAGTGGAGGTGGTGGGATGCTGCCGGGCCAGCCTGTGCTCTTGCCCTGTTATTTTATGAGGGGGCTGGGAAGCTGGGTGAAGTGCCTGGGGGCAGAAGGGCTGTGCAATCTTGGCAGGTGGCACCACTTAGAGGTGACAAGTGTCCCTGAAGGTATAGAACACTGCTATTCCCAGCCAACAGGCCAAGGCCACGCCCAGGCCCATGGCTCATGGCTCATGCTGTCTCCAGCACACTGTGGTCTTGGGGGAGCTTACTCCTGGAGGGGCATGGGCTCTCTTTTCTGCCAGACACAGCCTTTCACTCAGCCAGGGCCAACCCTGAGCTTGACAGCCTGAGGCCACAGATTCAAACACAGTTCTGGTTCTCATAGTAAACCCCACTGCTGGCTGCTGGGTCACTGCTTGGGCCATTTTTAGTGGCACAGCCCAAGGCTGTTCTGAGGCTCCCTAAGCTGAGGCTTCCCAGCTCTATCTGTCACCTTTGTGGACCCCAACTTTCAGTCATGAATCCTTCTAGAGCTTCCTCCACTTCAAGGGCACAGGCAAAGGCTCTTCAGGAAAACAAGTGCCCCTGGAAATTCCAAGGCAAGAAAGAAGGGTGAGGAAGAGGAGCAGGCCAGTCAGAACAGTACTCAGAACCAAGGCACCAGCTTGTCACAGAGTGGATGAGGGTCAGGTGTGGGCTGAGTAGGGACATAGAGATTCATCCTACATCTACATTCGGAAGGACAGCCTGAGTACGTAATCAACTCACCCCTCATTTTCCAGAGAGGGAAACTGAGTTCAGGTGACCTGCCAAGGCTGCCCAGTGACGCAAAGTGGGACCAGGACTCAGGGGCCAGACTCGCCCACCTCACGTCTCTTCCTACACCCCTGCTTAACACTCAGAGGAACAAGAAATTGGCAGCCTCCCTGTTTTACAGATGTAGAAATGGAAGCATGGAGAATGCAGCGATGCCAGTTCACCTCAGTTTTGAAAAGGTGCCTCTTAAGACTTGGAAAAGTCTGTCGCAGGGGCAGGCTGTCACTGGAATGCCTGCCTGTGGACAGGGTGGCTGGCAGGTGGCCAGTGTCTTCCACCAGCACCATGGGTGCCTCAGAGTGTCATAATTAAGTCCCTTGGGCAATGTTGCAAGAAATGGCCTCTAAGCAAGCTCTCTGCTGGCCTTTTCCAGCTGTCCCCTGCTGCCACACCCACAGGATTCAGATGCAACCCCCTGTCCCATTCTGTCATTCCCAGGGCCATGCCCAGTTGGGATGCCAGGTGAGGCTCAAGCAAGGGGGCAGAAGAGGGAAGAAGCATACTTGGGAGTATCCAGAATGGCTGTAAAGGAGCTGCCTAGGCACTGCACAGAGGTGCAGAGGAGGGAACAGGCCGTGAGGTACCAGCAGCCATCTGGGAGACCCAGGGCACCTGGCCTGACAAGGGAGCAGGCAGGCAGCTGGGCAGGTGGTCATCTGCTTCACACAGCAGTCTCTTTCCTCGCCAGCTCACCCAGGTGGTCCAATCCAAACTAGCCTGAGTCTGCTAGGGGCCTTCTTGGGCTTGGCCTGGCCTGGTTAGCTTCCCAGGGTTGCCCCTAGCATCTAACGTCAGCAGCCAGTTTCAAGGGCCTGAGTCTTGGATAGGAACAGCTGCCCTGCCACAGTCCCCTGGACTCTGGGCTCCCCAGGGTGGAGCAGATGGGTGGGGCAAGCAGGAGGGCTGTATCTCTCTGGCTCACACCTGTACCTCAAGGCCTTTGAGCAGAGCCTGGCCTCCTGGGAGGCTCAAGACCTGTGAGCCAAGATGAAATCTTAGCGAACTCCTGAAGCCCCTGGGGAGAAGAGAAGCCCACAGACAGAGAGAGTCAGGACAGACAGGGACACGGGCCCTTGAGTCCTGCCTGCAGACTGCCCAGAAAAGTAGTATTTCAGGTACAAACCACAAATCCTGGCCTCCACATCCCTTTGCCCTTGGTGTAGCCCTAAGGTGACTCTGATTCCCAAGAGGGCAGGGAAAGTGTCTTGTTCTCCCTCATGTTCCTAGTGCCACATCCAGGCTAGTTAGCCCTGAGTATGCATTGGAGAGTTTATGCCAGAGAGAAATCCCCTTCAAGAATGCTGTGGAAGCCCAACTTCCCAGTGATCCAGGGTGAGGGGAAAGGAGAGAGGCTGGAACAAGAAGTAATGGGCTAGGAGAGCAAGGGATATGGGGGGCTTTTGAAGAAAGCCAGAAAAAAATCAGGATGCAGCTGGTGCCAGAGAAGAAGTGTCTGCCAAGCAGATGATGAAATGGGCAGCCGAGTCAGGGGTAATAGTAGTGACTCCCTCAGAGTCTTACCCCATCACCCACAGCAGAAAGTGTGTCATTTTAATCCTGACTTTTAACTCAGCAAATACAGTACATGTATTTTCCTGCATCACCAAAAACATTATTCAAAATGACCACAGAGCACTTCACTGCACAATGAAGTGGGCTACTGGTGAGCATCTGGCTCTGAGACTTAAGGATTCTGATGAAGAATGCTGGGCTGAACATCCTTCTCCACAAAGCTTTTCTCCCACTCTTCGAGACAGATCACCCAGAGGGGAACAAGAGAGTGGGCAGGCAGCAGCAGGCTGGTCTCCAGGAGGCAGGGCCTGGGTACCTGAGCTGACACAGTGGGTGAGTGTCCTGTCTTCCTGGGCCCTCCTAGCCCCAAGCCAGCCCTGTATGCCCATGGTAAGACGGGTGGGCAAAGCTTCCTAGAGGAGCTCAGCTCTGCCAGCTCTGTTCACAGAAAACACGGCACTGTGAGCAACCAAGGGAGAGCCCGTTCCCCTGGTGGAGGGATTCCTCCAGCATCCCCCGTGGCACGGGTGTCGTGGTGACTCAGTGCTCCGAACAGGCAAGGGCGGGGAGCCTGTTGGCATCCCATTCCCAAGAGCAGTGGGCACAGGGTGTAGGAGCAGACTGCACTGAGCTGAGGGCCAGCTGCTGAGTGGGTGGCTGCAGCTAGAGAGCGATGGAGCCTCTCAGCAGAGAGGGCTGCTGGGAGAGGAGATTAGGGGCCTCCCCGCCCCCCAGAAAAGCATAAAAACTTCCTCCTGGTTCCAGCCTATTCTTAAGCACCTCAAGCAGAGCCAGGAAGGGGACTGAATCTGGCCCTGAGGTCAGGAGCAGCTGTGGGGAAAATACCAAAATCCTCCACAATCCTGGGGAGACCCCTGTCACCCACAAACCCACATAAGTCACCAAAATGGCAAAACAGCTTAGAGGAAAAGGAGAGGATGGCGTGGGGCGTGTAGGGCAAACTTCATCTCCTGGGGCCAACCATCTTCACAGGCTGCCTGCCCAGCTCCTTTAACACATGATTTCACTTACACCTTGCTGGGGGAGAGATTTGTTCCAGGGCAGCCAGCCAGCAGGGAGCCAAGACTACAGTTCAACTAAGCCTGCCATGCTCTTTGCACTCTACCGGGCTTGTCCCCAAGGAAGATGAGCATCACAGACAGAGCCAGGCCGGCTGGGCAGCACCCCTCCGAGCCCTGGCCCAGATTGCTCCTTCTGGAGCCTCCCTACTCAAGAGTCCCGAAGCCTTTAGAGGCAGGACTGTTTCCAGACCAGCAGCTCCCTATCTTCCTGATGCCCTGAGGAGCCGAGGGCCTGGCCCCTCCCGCAGTCCTGTTCCTCCCCTAAGGTTGGGAGGAAAGGGGCCCCAGAAGCAAGCCAGGTTGAACACCCCTAGGGACAGGAAGTTCCTGCAGCTTCTACCACAAACCTATGAGGGCGGGCCTCTCCGGCCGCAGGGTTGTACACAGGCCACCAGGGGCGCCCTGACCTCCACCCACTCCTACCCCCCACCCCCCACAACGCGGTCCTGGCTCTCCAGGCGGGGCTACTGAGGGCAAGGGATTCCCCGCGCCATCCACAGGTAATGAGTTCTCTCTGCAGGCAGGGGCTGGGAAAGCCTGCAATTTGCCTGCAGCTGGCGCCCGCTCGTTTCCAGCCTCTCCTGCCAAATAAGACATCGAGCGCTAGGTCCCCAGAACTGCCGGGCTGTTCCTCCCCTCCCCCTCCCGGGAAAAGCAGAAACGACAAACAATCAAGTGCATGGGGAGAGCCCCGCCGCCAACTCTGGTGTGGGCTCTTTGTGCCGTACGCCGCCCATCCCCCGCCGTCCCATGCAACCCTTTCCCCCAAGCCCACTCCTCCTCCCACTCCGCTGCGGGGCAAGGTCCTAGCCCAGCGCACATAACGGGCCGGTGCTTGTAAAGCGCTGGAACCATCTTCCTGTCCCCGCACAGCAGCTATTTATAGCTAGGGAAGCACCAAGCCCGGACACGCTGCCCACCCGGCCGGGCGGCCAGCTCACCATCCCCAGGAGCGGCACGGCGCAGCTCCTCGTCGGCGCCTTCCGCCGCAAAGTTGCTCTGGCGGGTGGCTTTCGCTTTCGCGCAGCGCACGCCCCCACGAGCCAGCTCCCAGCCCCGGGCTTGGTACGGCTGGATGCGCTGGCGCGTGTGCGGGCTTCACCAGCGCCTGCCGCCCCCGCGCGCCGCCGCCCAAGCCGGCCTGGCCGCCCACCTGACGCTGAACCAGGCGCCAGCCGGGCCTGGGCATGGGGGCGCAGCACCCCGCCGCGGCCGATTTCCTCCGCGGGGGCGCCGGGGAAACCACAGCCCACGGGCTTCCTGCTGCGCCAGGCGCGCCCAGGCGCAGGGCGGCCGCCAGAGCCCACCAGGGGAAGATAGAGCAAAATCGCAGCAAAGTGGAGACCCAGGCGGGCAGCGGCGGTCGCGCAGCACCCCCAGCCCCGGCCCCCGCCCCCGCCAAGTTCCTACCCGCCGGCTCAGCCGTGGCATCTGTGCAGTGGAGCTAGGGCGGGCGCCGGGCCATGGCCGCGGAGGCTCGTTCGCTCTCTCGCTCGCGGCGGGCCGGGGCGGGGCAGGCGCGGCCGGACGGGGCGCCGGCACTCGCCTGGAAGCGGGCCCAGGAGCGCAACTGACTTTTGCCGGCCAATCCTCTCCGGTTCCCCGGCCTGGCCGCTGGTGGCAGGCAGTGGACCACTGCCGTGCAAAGTGGGTGCAGTCCTCACTGCAGGAAGCTGTGGGGCCCCAGAGAGCATGGTGTAGGGGTGGCCAGGAGTGCGGCAGGCTGGGATGGCAGTGGCCAACTTTGTGTGAGGGTTATCCCCTCTCTGAAGGCGGTGCCTATGTGAATGGCGCCCCCTGGAGTTGTGCCAGTCGTGCCCTGTAGCAGGCAGAGGTGTAGGAGTGTGGGGGAAACGACTGGCCACAGCCGAGCTGTTCTTGCTGTTACAGTTGGGCAGGGGAGCTGCACTGAAGACCGCTGGAGTAAACGTCCTCAGGGCGGATGGCAAAAAAGAGATGCCATGGCTAGTGGGCTTTATAGCTGGAAGGGGCCTCATTTTCCAGCTGGGCTCTGAGGCCCAAAGAGAAAGCGCTGGGTTTGAGGGGTACGGTTGGGAGTGGTAGGGCTGGGCGGAAGCCAGGCAGCTCTCAGGACACCCCTTCCCTCAGCTTCTGTAATCCAAGAACAGCAACAGTACCCCATCCCCAGGACATGAGCACCTTTCCAGAGCTCAGGGAGGGTTGCTCTCCTGCCTGGAAACCGGTACTGTACCCTGCTACAGACGAGGAACAGGCTCAGAAGGGGAGGGCCTCACCCATAGCGTGCGGCCATGCCCCCGGCACTCACAGCTCCAGTGTGCACACAGCATCTTCCTGATTTCCCATGAAGGCAGGCTGCACTGGGACAGTTTACCAACTCCCGGCTGCTCCTCCCGCTCCAGCTGAGGGGAGGCCGAGGAAAGGCAGGGATGGGCCAGTCTGCAGGGGCTAGATGAGAGAGACGCTGTCCCAAGCCCTGGCTTACCCACCCCCAACCCTTTGCCCCCATGAGCTTCTCTCTTATCACATAGCGCCGTTCCTCCCCCCACAGACACCAAGGGCCCTCAGACCCACTGGGCCCCTATCCTGGTGACACCTGTCCTAGTGACATCTCCTCTCTGAGCTGGCTGGTTTCCACCTGGCCTACCCCTGGGCTGGCTCCTGGAGCCAGCATTCGGAGGCTTACTCTGTGCACCTTCCAGGTACCCCTGGTCCAAATCTGCCCCAGGTCCAACCTGCCCCTTCAGCCTGGCTAATGTCACACTCTCTGCCCTCCTTCCCTCCCTCCAGGGGGAACTCAAGAGGCAGTGCCTCAGCATCCCCTGGAGGGATCCTGCTCCCTGCCAGGCACTGGACTTGCTGCTGGGGACATAGAAGAAGCAGGCTAGGGTGCCTAGAGATCATTCACTTGCAGGGGAGTCACAATGAGCACAGGCTGTGCAAGGACAAGGGGCTCCTCACCATGGTCAGGGTCTTAAGCAAGGAGTTCTAAATCTGCACGTTGCTCAAGCCACAACAGCCCCTTGCCATCTACATTCATGTAGTCATTTGACAGACACACATAGGGACAGGTTCAGAAAGGCTGGACACTGGTGCAGTCACACAGCAATAAGGCCACTATGGCTGGGACCTGTCCCCAAGGCCCGACTGGCTCCAGAACTAGTTGGGCCACTCTTCCCAGTTGTCCACAGGGCTGGAGCAGACATGAGGACCAAAGCGACACTCACACCTTGCACAGCTCATGACCTTACTTCATACCTTATCTACTTCCTGTAAGATCAAGTTGGACCAAAGGAAGCTGAGAACATCTGCTCATCACACCCAGGCCAGGAAGAAACTGTGTTGTCTGTGTTGAGTGTGTGGCTCTCTGGAAACTAGTCCCCTGCATCCCAGAGGCCTGCAGGTCCATCATGGGCAGCACCTAGCTCTCCCCAGCACGCATGCCTTCCCACACAGAGTAGGGTGGAGAGGTGCCCTCTCAGACACATCGCAACAGAAGGGATACGCAGGCACCACTCCACCTACCAGCACAGATGAATACACTGAGGGTCAGAGTGGGCTGGGCAGCTTGGGGTCCCAGTGCCTGGCTATCACAGCAGGAGGGAGTCCTGTGGTGGAAGAGGGGAGCTCAGGGCTTTTGTGCTAAGCCTCTGCCGAGTAAAGCCTCTGAGGAGACTTCCCTGGGAGAATGTTGTTCCAGCTGGGCTCCGAGGCCCTGTGGGTTCCAGCCTCCTTGGTCCCACTCCCAGCACCACACAATGCTCTGCACTCTGTGCCTTTATCTGTGCCAGCCCTCTCCAAAGCCCCGTCAGATGGATATTGCCATGTCTGTCAGGTAAAAACACTCAGGCCCTGAGCATGGAGGTTCCTCACCAAGCTGAGCCTTACTCTGCCCCCCCCCCAACCCCCCAGGAAGTGCTTGTATGCATACCAAGAGGTCCCCGGAGCATCATGTGATAGTGCTATGACAGTCAGAGACTGGGAAGCCTGCCTGCCCTGATCCTTGAGGATTCTTTGGGCTCAAAAAGCTGTGCTTACTGGTACTGTCAGCACCCTATGCAGGAAAACCCTGTGGGTCCTAATTACCCACAAAGCACCTGGATGTCTAGGACACAAGCCTCTGACCACTGCCCCAGAGAGAGAACTGCTTACCCACCTCAGGACCACACCTGAAGGTCTATGAAGCTGCAACTCTCTGCCAACCTAAGGAGCCCAGGAGACCAGGCCACCCCAGCCATGCTCACCCATAGGCCAGCAGGAGCCTGCTTAAGTGGTCACACCCTCCTTGGAAATATATGCTTGGTCTTTGGCTCACGTGGCTGATCCAGGTAAGCACCTTCACACCCCCACCCCAGTGGTAGTGGGCTTCTGGTCCTGCAAATCCAAGGCCCAGATCCCAGAGTTAGGCTGCTGCCAAAGGTGCTATCGGTTGAGCTGCCAAGGGGACCTCACAGCCCCAGTGGCACCCTATAGCCATCCCTTCCAAGGCTTGAGTGGGTACAGACCTGTAGATTTCTCCTGGTTCCTATTTTTTCTCCGCTCTGTTGCCCAGGCTGGAGTGTAGTGGTGTGATCTTGGCTAACTGCAACCTCTGTCTCCTGGGTTCGAGCAATTCTCCTGCCTCAGTCGCCCAAGTAGCTGGGATTACAGGCACACGCCACCACGTCCAGCTAATTTTTGTATTTTTAGTAGAGATGGGGTCTCACCATGTTAGCCAGGCTGGTCTCAAACTTCCTAATCTCAAATGATCCATCTGCCTCAGCCTCCCAAAGTGCTGGGATTACAGGCATGAGCCACCATGCCTGGCCCTGGCTCCTTTCTTGCTGTGGCAAGAATGTTCCTCAGCCCAATTAACAGTCCCAGTTCTCAGTCTGGGAGCTTTGAAGCTTCCAGTTGGTTTGGAGGCACAAGGCCTTGCTGCTGCTTACCTGCCTCCCTGCTGTGGGACACTGGCTCTGTGTGACATGTGTCTGGCAATTTTTCTACCTAGAAAAATTGTGTGACAAGCGAAGACTGCTGAGTCGTACAGTTCCAAGTCAGCCAGTTTCCTCTACTTTTCCCAACAGCCGAGACAGAGTGAAGTGCGTTTCTCCTCCCTAGACTCACAGACCCCCAAAAATCAGATGCCCACAGCCCCACTTGATTCTTACAGGCTAGAGCTTCTGCTACTCAGAAATTGTCCAGCCTGTGCTGAACTTTAGATGTCACTGAGTCCAACTGCTCTGTGTGAGCCACGAGTGAGGATGCAGAGAAGAGGAAGAAAGAAATGACCTTCCTAGGTCAGCCACAGCAGGGATCGACTCAAGGATCCCCGTCCCTCAGTCTGGGGCTGCCTCCATCTCAGTGGACACCTGTGCCTGGATCACGTGCACATCCACAGGGACGGCACTTGCGGCACCTGGTGTGCACAGGGCTGTTGTTGCTACCAGTGCCCTACTGAAGGGGAAAAGATGCCCCAAGATGGCTTTCCCCACAGTCCCCCATCACCAGGAGGCAGAACTGGGATCTCAGTCACCAATGCCAGGGCTCTTGTGGATGGGCAGTGACCCAGCCACAGCCTGGGGACTGAGTGGAGGAAGGATGGGCCACTGGAAGATGGCAAGGATGGCAGGAGCCTAGGACAGGAGAATGAGGAGGGCAAGGGGTGGGTAGGCAGTACATGCAAAGGGGGTACATGTCGCAGTGGGTACCATATCTGGGTAAGGGCCTCTGTGGAGAGGGAGGGGTTGCAGGGGACCTGGGGAACAGGTTGAGCAAAGAAGACTGGCCAGCAGGATCCAAGGCCTCTTGGTGTAAGCTAAGGCCTGAAGTGTGATCTGATGGAATCAAGAGCCTCCCTGAGGCAATAGGATGCTTACACTGGGCCCCTCTGAGCCCCACCCCCACCTTGCTGCCCAGGCTTCTAGAATAGCCCACTCTTTGGAAGACTGCTGAGCTGCTTCTATTTCATCTCAGGAGGGGAGCCCGGATCTTAGAAAAGCCACAGCTGACATTCATATGGAGAAAAGTAGGGCAGTCGATCCATCTGCTGACCCCTGGTCCCTAAAAAATGGCCTTTGTGGGCTTGTGGGGATCTGGCTCCTCTGGCTAGGCGGCAAGGTAGGGAAGGTCATGGGGAAGCAATCGGGGCAGGGAGCATTCCCTGGGACCAAACTGTGGTTTTAGGCCATGAATGGTGGCAGTGGCCATGGTCTGTGCCAGGTGTCCTCCCTGGATGGCCTGCACAGGATCTTTGTGCAGGCAGGGGGCCAAGCTGAACAGGTAGCGGGAACAGGCACTCTGGTGGCATGGGTTGGCCTGACCACAAGCCAGAGGTGAGGTCCTAGGCAGAGCTGGTACCTCCAAGGGCGTTCAGGTTCCCAAGCAGGCTCACATCCCACTACCTCTTACTGCCTCATGACAGCTCTAGAGAGAAATCCTTCAATCCCCTGTGTTGCCTCAGAAAGGGAACAAACTTGCCCAGGCTTGTCCTACAGAGCAGGGCTCAGTCCCAAATCTACAGAGCCACCCCCAAATCAGAGGAACAGATTTGAGATGTGACCAGAAAGACTTGACCCAAGCATAGTACCCCTCCATTATGGCATCAAGGCCTACCACCCCTTATGTGAGGGAATGGGACAGGGGTCCATCTGCCAGGAATAGGGTCACTGGTTCGGACCAGCTCCCACACTGACAAGATGCTCCCACTGGAGAACAGCAGAATTTAGCTTAGGTCTAACTCCAAACCCAGCACTCTTCCACCAGCAAAGCCAGATGTGCCTCTGATTATCTGTGGCCAAAACATACTCTCTCAGACATCAGGGTGTGGGGTCTTCTCAATCCCACCTCAGCACTCTTGGTCTCTCTAGCCCCCTGTCCCTGTCCTAGGCCTGCACTCTAAGCGATACAGTCCACTGCTCTCAGAGATCCCTCCAGCAGCCACAGCACTTGGGCCTCCACACCCTGAGTTGGTTTCACTGCCTAAGGCAGAGCCAGCCTGCTGATGGTGGTGGCAGGCAGCCCTTCAGGACTGGCCTAGTCTGCCCTCCCCACTGCTGCCTCCCTCTACCCCATGAGGGACCCTCACGCTGCAAACTGACTCTCTTGGTTTTCCCTCCTGGAATGCCTTCTCCTGAGTCTGTCTGACAATCTGGCCAACTGCAAGGTCGGACCTCCAGGAGAGCTCCCAAGCACACTTGCTAAGGATTGGCAGCCACCTCTTTCGTGTACCTCCAGCGCCCTGAGACTCAAACAGTAGTACATTCAGGGCACCTGCTAAGAGCTGGAAGTGGTGCTTATAACCAGCCTCACAAAAAGTAAAGCTAAGGGTGGTGGGCTCCCAGCCAGTTGGAGCCCTCCCTCTTACCACTATTTCCCGAAGCGCAGGTATCCCCTGTCTCCCAGGAGAGGAGCGCCTCATCTCTAGCCCTCGGGAGCCAGCTTTCCATGTCAAAGGCCTCCACAACACAGCCTCTTTCGGTGCCCCACACCCCTGAGGCAGGGCCAGGTTCCTTCCCCATCAGGCTCAGGCCTCATGTGCCTGCCTGGCTGGGCTGTGTGGAGTCTGGGCCTAAGCCGAGGCATAGACAGGAGTCCAAGGCTCCTCCACCCCTCCTCTAAATATAGCCAGGTAGGTTCCTCACTGGAGATAAAGCTCAGAGCTGGACCTATGGACCTATGGTGGCCAGTTCCTGCTGTGTGCTCTCTCCAGCCTGGGGTTCCCAATAGCAGGCTCTGAGCAGTCTAAACAAATGACTCAATATCCCTATGCAGCAAGGGAGTTTGGAGAACTCTATAGAGTCTGTGCCCACTGATGGGGTGGAGTCCACGGGGAAGAGCCATGAGGCTCTACCTGCTCTGACCTAACTTAATTCTAGACTACTTATTCATATTTAGAGATCAGCATTTCAAAACTTGTATTTTGAATCAATCAAATTCCTGCGATTCCTTCATGTGGCCTTCTCAATTGGCCCTGATTCATCTCACCTTCTCCCCCACTGACCTCAGTGAGCCCTATCTGTAGCCTGTGTGCCTTTATCCACAGTCCTTTTCCCTATCACAAGTCCTCTGGACACAATGGCAGTGTTGTGTGCCGGACAGGCCCTGGGGGCCCATGGTAGTAACATGCTTTCCCAGAGTGCTCTCACGTGACCCTCCCCATAACTCTAAGAGGTGGGTCTGGTCAACCCCACTTTGCAGATAAACAAGCTGAGTCTTGCAAACACTGACCAGCTTGCTGAAAGCCACTCAGGTCGGGAGTGGAGCCTGAGGCTGGCTAAGGTGATCCTCCTCGGGCTCACAGGTGGGTACAGGACACCTGTCACAGAGGCCCGTGTGTGAGGGAGTCCTTGGTCTGCTCCTTCTGGTCCCCAGGAGCACCTGTCAACTGCAGCCTGTCATCATGGTAACCAGGCACCGAGCTCTGCTTTTGGATTTCAATCCCAATGCAGCTCTCTCAGAAGCAACTTGGTCAAACTTTCCAAATAGGAAAAAAGTTGTGTGTGGGGTTGGGGGAAGGCAGAGGGAGGAAAGAGGGAAGAGAAGGGGAAAGAGAACAAATTTCCAGACTGAAGCCACCCCAGAAAGGAAGCCTGGTCACTGAGCTAAGGGTTGACTTCTCTGGGATGGCTGCTGGTGGCAGGGCAGAGGAGAGCCCACATCCTCCACTGGGCTCACACCCCTCCTGCTCAGGAGCCTAGGCTGCAGGGGGGTGCAGCCTGAGCGGGTGGGGCCTGGCCCTTCCTGCCTCTGCTGGAACAGCTGCCCTTTCATCTGTTTTCCATTTGGGCATGACAGAAAGGCTTCTTTTGGAAAAAGGACTGGAAAACCACTGACCTCATCCAACTGGCCCACCTTTGGAGATGGAGAAACTAAGGTAAAAGGGGCCAAGACCAGGAAGTCACAGCAGGACTAAACTCTGAGGACAGGGCAGTGTCCACCCCTGCATCAGGCACACAGGGAAGATCAGAGGATTATGCTGGACTTAGACCAGGTGCTATGGTCTTCAGAGCCCCTCCTGCTGTCTACAAGTCCCAGCCACACCTACTGAGGCTCCTGCCACACAGGGCAACCCCAATGACATACACAGCAAAGGATGGGAGCCCTCAGGACTGCTTGTGCCCTTTAACCCTGGGGCTCAGCCAGAGAGGGCCCTTAGAGAGTTTGGGGGTAGCCCCAGGCTCTTGGCTGCCATGAGAATGAATCATAAGATAAGCCGGTGGCCCTGCCATAAGGGCACACCTTCTACTGGAATGACTCCAACAGTGTCCATCTCTGGGCCATGGGAGGTACCACCGGGGCCCCTTGCTTGGACTTCCATGGGCAGTACCCATGTGGAGTGAGCACCCACTGCTCTGTGGGCTAAGAGGACAGTGTAGTGGTGGCACTGCCAAGTCTTCTCTCAAGAGGGAAACTTCTAACAGCAACCCCCTCTTCCTTTTGGCCCCAAGATGGGGTGCTTGTGGTCCCTGCCCCTGCCAGGTCCTGCAGCCTCTTGTGGCCACAGCCCTCCCTCAGCCTCTTCCTGCCTGCTCACACCCAGACTCTGCCTTTGCCCAGGCTTTCCTGAGTGTGACTGGGCCACCTGCTTAGTCTACTTTCCAAAGCCTTGCTGAAGGTCCCACACCTCCGTTTGGAAGTGTACCTCCCCCGACAGACAGCGCACCTGGGCCCAGAGCAGTGTCCTAGGAGGACAAAGCATGTAAAGCAGGAAGCTCTGCTCGAGCTGAGACTGCCACACACAAGTCTGAGACAGATGCGGCTCAGGCCAGGCACACTGGCTCATGCCTGTAATCCCAGCACTTTGGGAGGCTAAGGCAGAAGTACTGCTTGAGCCCAGGAGTTTGACACCATCCTGGGCAACATAATGAGACCTGTCCCTTAAAAAAAGATGTGCGCTGGGTGTGGTGAGCCACATCTGTAGCCCCAGCTACTTGGGAGGCTAGGGCAGGAGGATCACTTGAGCATGGGGGGTCGAGACTTTAGTGAGCTCTGATGTTACAAGCCACTGCACTTCAGCTTGGGTGCAAAAAAAAAAAAAAAGGGGAGAAGGAAAGGGGGGGGAAAGGAAGGAAGGAAGGAGGGGGGGGAGGGAGGGAGGGAGGGAGGGGGGCGGGGGGGGAGAAGGGGGGGGGGGGGGGGAAGGAGGGAGGGAGATGCTGCTGGGATACATTCCAAGAACAAACCTCTGAAAAATAACTTGCAGTGGGAAATGAAGTTCATGCTGAAAAATACTCCTCTATTCAGGAATGTTAAACAGCGAGCTCCTGACTGAATACCCAGGGCAGCTGGGGGCAGAGGGGGCTGTGGGCTGAGGTGGTGGATGTATATACAAACACTGGCATCCCACTAGGGAAAAAAATAGCAGCTGCTTCTGAGAGGCTGGGCAGAAACTCCGGCATGGAGGATGCCCCACAGGACATGGGTTCCCAGTCTGGGCTCTGCCACTTACTGGCTATATGACCTTAGGCAAGTCATGAGTGCGCTGCCGGCAGAGATTTCTGTACCTCCTAGCAGGATGGTCATGGGGATTCCGCGGGATCATGAATGTAAGGGCTTAAGAAGAACATCTTCCTCTGCCCAAGCATCCTGGCTTTGCCACAATTTTGAATCCACATCTGGAGATGAAAACTGTCTCCGGATAGCCAGAAAATAATTTATACCAGGGATGATGGTCTAAAGGCTGCTTACATTTTGTTTTTAAATTTATTTATTTATTTATTTATTTATTTATTTATTTATTTATTTATTTATTTAATTAATTCTGTGAATGCAGGCAGCCTGGTTTTTGCTGTGGTCCCGACAGGGCAGGGGCCTAGGCCATCTGTGGCCTTGTCCCCGCCACTCCTTTGTGTGTACTTCCT
Organism: Piliocolobus tephrosceles; assembly: GCF_002776525.5. Taxonomy (NCBI): domain Eukaryota; kingdom Metazoa; phylum Chordata; class Mammalia; order Primates; family Cercopithecidae; genus Piliocolobus; species Piliocolobus tephrosceles. Next base: position 4,882,594 of record NC_045452.1, read on the forward strand.
CCTACTGACCCCTCCTACTGGTGAGGACACACCGTAGCTTCTCAGGCAGGAAGCACCCCCTCTCCACCTGCTACCTCTCAGGCTCGCCCCTCCTCAGACAGGGCGGCCTTTAGCACCTGCTCCAGGCTGAACATGGGGGCTGTGCAAGCCGGAAGCTGTGAAGTTCCACAAAGTTTGCAGAGCCCAGAACGTGGGAAGGAAGGAGAGCTCGAGGATAAGCTTAGAATCCACACAAGTTTGCTAACTCTTTTAAGACTCTTAAAAACAGGACCTTTTTTCCCTGGAGAACTTGAAGTGTTTCTTTTGTTTACTCTGCTTGTGCAACTGGCCCATAGATCATCTCAGCAATGCTAAAAATAGTGCTAGTGCAGCAATTCCTACTACAGCCAAGTAGCTCATATTTCCTCAATTGAAACTTTTTTCTTTCTTTTCTGTTCTATGATCCCACTGTTATGTGACTGGGTTTCCTTTGATCCCCTGACAGTCCTAAGGGTTGCTGCACACCTCAGTTAATCTCAGAGATAGAGGAGGTACTCAGGGAGGCCAGATGACCTGCCTAAGTCACAGCCAAGGGCAAGGCCAGAGGCAGAAGCCCAGCCCATTTCCTCACCAGCCAGGGTGGGATGTCTACTGCCACTGGTGACTTGGTATTGTGGGGATACCCCAGGAAAAAACCACAATCAATCCCAATTTCTTCTGAAAACCAGATGGCATTGGCACATTAGGAGCTGAGACTGCCCTTGGGGAAAGAGTGGGATAATAAGCAGCACCCTTCCATCCTAGCACGGCCTTGAGTGGCATCTCTACTGTGTTGCATCCTCCACTAAGGACACTGCTTGCCCTCAGAGGCATGCTAGTGCCCTGTCCATTGGAGGACAGACATACGCATGCATGCAGACCCAGGGCCACATGCCTGGCACACCAGGCAGAGACACACGGGACGATGGATCTGAGCATCAGAGTGCCAGGACTGAGCGCCGGGTCCCCCAAGCCCACCTCCTCGGCCCTCTTGTACTCCCCTTCCCCTCATTCCATCAGTCCATAGGCAGTCTGGGTCTTGGCTCAGAACACCCAAAGCCTGGCTCAGGTGCGAACTTGCTGTGTGCCTGTCTCAGTTTCTTAATTTGCGAGGCAGGGACAATGGCACTACCTACATCTCCTGAATTATGAGAATTCAACAAGCCATTGTAGAAGCGCCACACACAGCACTTTGGAACCCTGAGGAATGGTGGGTTGACAGTGCTCCCGCTGCCTCTGCCCCAGCTCAGCCCCTCTAGTGCATTCAAGGCAGCCAGTGCAACACCTGGAAGATGCTCCTCCACTCAGCCCCCTTTCCTTTGTGAGAAAGTCCACACTCTGCACCTGGCCCAGGAAAATGGTCCAGTGGCGGCCAGCCGGCCACCCAGCCCTGCATACAGCATGCAATTCTGTGAGGCCCTCCCTGATGTGCATGTGGCACTGTCTGTGCCCCACACTGTGCCTCCTGCTGCATCCTCTGCTCAGAAGCCTAGCCCTGCTCTGTCCTCCACAGGCATGTCCTCTAAGATCACTCTCCTGTCATTTTCACACTGTCTGCTCACTTTCAGGTGATGGGGCTTGTGCTCCAGGAGGGGCAGGGACTTATTCAGGCCTGTCTCCAAAAGCACATGTGCAAAAGTGACTCAGAGGGGCTCAGGCAGGATCCAACACCAGCCTGGGCAGGGCTGGAGATGAGCTTGGGGAAGGCCGGGCTGTGCAGCCACACTGAGCACAGCAACACCTAGCAGGAAAGCCCTGACTGGAAATGGCCCCCACCAACAGTCTGAACAGGCCTAGGATGGCCTTGAGGGAGAGGTGGGCAGGAGGGGCAACAGAATGCCAGGTGAGGTCCCAAAGAGGGAAGTCAAAGTGTGGAGATTTACTTGTGGTTTCTACAAATTGGGGCCAGTACAGCCCAGCTGCCCCCGTACCCGTGATCTTCCCATCTACCACAGGCCTTCCCAAAAGACACTGTGAGCTCTGGGTTCCATGGCTGCTGGATCATGTGCTCTGTTTACCTGATCATCTCCCCCAGGGACCTGGGCACCCCTCAAGAGTAGGCCTCTCTAATGGCTTAGTGGAAGATGACATGTGCCATCAGGTGACCAAAGGCTGGGCAGAGTGCTTCACCACCAGGTCTCGGCCCTGCTCTCTGATGATGAAAGCAAGGGAGGGACAAGAGACTCCACCTCCTGGAGAGGCAAGAAGGAGCAAGGACGTAGTCTGACACTCTTGCTGTCCCTCATCACATGTCCACAGCAGACATCACTGCTGGAACATGTGGCCTCTGAATTTCCAACGACATAGTGGCTAAGAGTGCAGGCCTTGGATTTGGACAGACCTTGAATGGCAGCCTGGCTGCTTGCTAGCTTGTGATCTTGGGCCATTCCCTAGGCTTCTGCACCTTGCTCAAATGGACACAATAGCACCAGGCTCTCATGAGGCCCTGACCCACTGTGTCAGGAATACTGGCAATTGCTGCTACTGAAGACAAGCACTTGACAAGCATCCCTTTGGCAGCATTCTCTCCCAGCACCCAGAGCAGCCAGGCTAGTTGGGGAGTGGCGCTGACCTGAGCCCTTTTTGACCACACAGCTGGCCCAGGCCTGAAAACAGCCATGAGCACTGCTGTCCAAGGGGAAGAGCCAGGCCTCTGATGGCCCAGGGGGCAGAAGGTAGAAAAGGGCTTTTGGTTTTCCCAGCCTGCAGAGCCTACTGGTAACAATTTCCCCATCTGTACAATGAGGATGATAATAGTACCTAAGCCTCACGGACATGCTATGTCACCTAAGAAGACATCCCCCGATCAAGCCACCAGTAAGTACTGGTCCTGCCACTGCTACTGTGGGCCACTACTCTCTGCCAGGCCCCCAACAAGGCGAGGCACAGCCAGGCCCAGCTGCTGTGGCACTGCAGGCAGGGTAGCAGCCTCCATTATCACTGCTCTCAGTCTCAAGAGCCCCACCCCGGGACAGGCCTGGAGGCTACCAAGGAAAAGTGGTACAACCCAGCTAGCCAGCCAGTTGGAGCTACACCAAAAAGGCCTGGAGGCTCAGGCTAGCAGACATTGTAGTCCCGCAACCCAAGGGAATCCGTGCTTGATGCCACAGCCTAGCACTGGTCCCCCCTCAGTCTGGAATCCCAGCCTCACCTCCTATGGTAGGGCTAGATGCCCACATCTCCCTGCCCACTGCTACCTAATTCCATCCTCCCCATCCAGCCAATGGGCCATTCAGTTAACACTCCTGTCTGGGAGAGCTGGGCCAATCCCGGTGTAGGAACCAGGGGACCCCTGACTTGAGGCTGCCAGCCACAATGCACGGGCTTCCACACTACACACAGTGAAGTACACATCCTTCCTCCAGCACAGACTGGTGATGGGACCATGGCCAAATTACTTTACTTCCTAGCACCTCTTTGAAAGGTGACTACTAATCCAGGTTTGCAGACTAGCCTGTGGACCTGAGCCCTTTTTGACCACACAGCTGGCCCAGGGCCTGGCACACAGCAGGTATTATGCTCCTTGAAGTGTGAGCAAAGGGACAAGCAGCGGTGGCATGAAAACTGGTCACAACTGGTCCTGAGAAGGGTGGTGATATGGGGCTGACTTGGGAGAAGGAGTGAGGCTATTACAAACCAGCTCTTCCTATCCCCATGTTCCCTGGCCCTGCTGAGAAAGGGTAGGCAGGAACACCCTGTGTGGACAATCCTGGGGCTTGTTTACCCACTGGGAGGCAACTCAGATCTGCTGACAGCCTAGAGTGGTGTGGGGCACCAGGAATTGAGTGGAGACCAACACTTCTTCCCTAGGTTGTGTCTTGATCTTCACTGATGTCTGCCTACAACGGGCTCTGAACCTGGGGCTGGCGTCTGGGGACAGGGGCTGACCACAGGCCCACCAGGCAAGGTACCTCTTACAAGTCAGAGGGATGGAGAGAGAGAAGGGGCAAGTCAGGCTGCAGCTGGTCAGGGAGGTGATGCCAGATCTGACCCTGCAACAGGAGGCAGATGTCTCAGGCACAGACCTTGGGGCATGGCCACAGCTGGGTTCCTGGGTGACTGAGTCAAGATATATCTGTTCCCCTTGCTCTGGGGCTGCTAATTCTCAATCATTAACCCTAGAGAATTCTTGAGGATGAGAGGAATTCAGTCACTAGGTACTCCCTACCTGCTGAGCTAGGAGAGGTTTTGGGAGGGCAATGGCAATGTCCTAGATGAGGTCCCTGCCTTGGGGTACCCATGTCTGCTGGGCTCCAACAGCCTACTTCTGGAGTACTGGCTCTCTCTGAGGAGAGAGGCAATGGCTGAGACCTGGCCTGGAAGGTGGGTCCACTGTACCCACCCCTAACATATACCTCACATCTGCTCACTGGGTGCAGGGAGGGGGTTCCTCCAAGGTTACACAACCAACTGGTGGCAAGTTAAAGTACAATGCGCATGACTGATTCTTGCTGAGAAGGATAGTACCGGGGGCTTTGGAGACCTTCTCTCCTTCCCCCCAACTCTGGCAGGTGTAGGGTACCAGAAATTGGGTGGGGACCAACACTCAATTCCTGATGCCCAACCAGCTGGGGCAGGGGGGCCCTTCCTCCCTACCAGACCACATCAAGGCCTTCAGTGAGCACTCAGGCTCCAGGGCTGGGACAGCACAGGGCATAAATGTTTTCAAGAAACAAAGACAGCTCATGATGACTGTACCTCCCATCAGTTTAAGCAATACAGTCAGGACAAACAGAACCACCTGTGGTGACCACCAAGTAGGAGAGAACACGGCAGACCCTGGACAGACAAAGGGGACTGGCCACCGGCGTGGGAAGAGGCTCAGCCTCCCCAGTCACCTGGGAGACACACACTGAAACCACCCGGGGTTTTTTGGCACACCCCACAGATTGGCCAAAATGAAAGTCATCTGCGGTTCTGAGTCCTGGGAGGGGGTGGGGCAATGGCTGGTGGGACGGCATCTGGCCTGGCTCTGAAAAAACATCTGGCAAGGTATGGAAGCGCTTGGCTGTGGGGACCTGTGTCCTAGCCTCCAACTTCCAGGCATTTGTCCTGGAGACCCTGGCACAGGTGAGAAAGGAGATCAGAGAAAGCAGCATTCTTCTTCTAAGAGTGGAAAACCAAAAGCCACCTATCTGCTGGGAAGAGGGGAGGTAGACCACCAGGACAACCAGACAGTGGAGTGCTTTGCAGCAGTGACCAAGAAGAGGAAGTCTGACCAGCATCCACAGGCACCAACAACTGGCCAAGCCTCACAGAAAGAGGCCTATGTGGTGGGTGTGACTGCTAAAGCCACCATTCACATCTCAGGCTGTTCCATTCAAGCCAGGGCAGGGCCTTGAGTTTATGGAGGCCCCAGCCAAATGTGAGTTGGAGCTCCTCCTGCTCCCTGCTTCAGTCACATCCTAGCACTGGCCTCTAGGATCCACAGATAAGCCCCAAGGCCTCCATGCAGGCCCATCTCCAGACCTAAGGGTGAGTTGTGTGGCATGCCAAGTGTGTGATGATAGCTCTCATCCACCTGTCAGGACCACTCTGCCTACAGGTAACCCAGTCTGAGTAAGGGGTGGAGTGGCCGGGAGCTGTGCCTGCCTGTGCCCAAAATCCATGCTCTTCTCAGTGATCTTGAGGCCTGGGGGGCTGCCCACCTGAGCAGTGGCAGGAGCAGCTTTAGGGGAGACATCACACTCAGGGCGGCCACAGTAGGCCGGCACCTCCCTTCCACTCACACTCAGGCCACCACTGCTGCCTGCCCCACACAGCCTCAGAAGCAGGAGGTAGTGCCAGACTGGCCCTGAGCTCCCTTTGCTTCTTTCAGAGGCTGGAAACTGGGTTGAAACAAGAAAAAAACCCTGCCTGCTAAAATAAGCAAACATTTTTGGGGAAGGAAGGAGAACTGTCTCTGGCTTGGTTACTATGGGAACGTTTCTGAATCAACTACAAGATAGGGAAAGAAGTTCGCCTGGCTCTGGCCCATGCAGGCTTGCCTGACCAGAGGTGTGCATGCCTGCGGGGGAAGCCCCAGAAGCTTCTGGGCACCCAGACACAAACCCTCAGCCTCCATGGTGTGGGTAGCCACTCCAGCAGCACCTACCACCTAGCTTGGTGCCTGCTTTCCTGGTCCCCTCTGCCCAGGGAAGGACAGTGTGTGGAACAGTGGGACCCAAGACACACCATGTTCACTCCTCCTCATGTTCAACCACAGTGCTGAGCCCTGCTACATGTCCATCTGTGCTGCTATGAGGGCCCGCCAGCCAGCCATGGGGCGGGCCCCATTTGCAAGGAGTTCCTGTCAGCAAAGCTGATATAGGAACCCAAGATCCCACTCACTTGATCCTTAGCACCCATCCCTTTCTCTGGCCCCTTAAACTCCTCAGGAAGGTTCTGTCAGCAGCCCAGCCTAAGGAGTTCCCTTGAGGGTGCCTCTAATCCTAGCCTTCCTCTCCTGTCCCCTTTCTGGCTGAGCAGCACCCCACCCCGCATGGGAGAGCCCAGCTCCCTGTCCCTCCCACATGCCCTGCAGCATCTTATGAAGGCCCCGCATGGAGACAAGCAGGCAGTGCTCTACCATCAGCTTTGAGCATCATGTGGCCAGGGCCAAGGCTCTCCCTGTCTCCTACAACATCCAGCACTGGCTGATCCAGGAGAATGAGCTTGGAGACCAACTGCTGAGGGGAAAGGGATGAATGAAATTAATCCACAAATATTCATGTGGGCACCTCCTCTGGGCCAGGCCAGGGGACTTAGAGAGGAACACAGCAACAGCACAAAGATGCACAAACCAGAAGACTGTGAGAGCAAACACTGGGCCCATACATGTGTCCACCCAAGGAGACAGGGCAGCAGTTGAAGAGAGCAAAATGATCTGACCTTCTCACATGGAAACTTCTCCAAGACTTGGTGTCACGGAAAAAGCAAAGTTGCTAAAAAGCGCACACGCACACATTTTTTTTTTTTTTTTGAGATGGAGTCTCACTCTGTCACCCAGGCTGGACTGCAGTGGTGCAATCTCAGCTAACTATAACCTCTACCTCCCGGGCTGAAGCGATTCTCCTGCCTCAGCCTCCTGACTAGCTGGGACTACAGGCATGCGCCATCATGCCTGGCTAATTTTTGTATTTTTAGTAGAGATGGGGTTTCGCCAGGCTGGTCTCGAACTCCTGATCTCAGGTGATCCACCCGCCTCTGCCTTCCAAAGTGCTGGGATTACAGGCGTGAGCCACTGCGCCCAGCCACACATGCACTTTTTTTTTTTTGAGACAGAGTCTCGCTCTGTCTCCCAGGCTGGAGTGCAGTGGCCAGATCTCAGCTCACCACAAGCTCCGCCTCCTGGGTTTACGCCATTCTCCTGCCTCAGCCTCCCGAGTAGCTGGGACTACAGGTGCCCGCCACCTCGCTTGGCTAGTTTTTTGTATTTTTTTAGTAGAGACGGGGTTTCACTGTGTTAGCCAGGATGGTCTCGATCTCCTGACCTCATGATCCGCTCGTCTCGGCCTCCCAAAGTGCTGGGATTACATGCACTTTTTAAAAAGCCGCACGACAAATCCGTTTTTGTACACACAGACCCAGAAAAAGATAACAGCTTGGCTGATCACAGAAGCACCTCTGAAAAGGGCACAGTGCCTGGGGATGGGCAAACAAAGGTATGTGGACTCTATGTGTCTGAACTGTTGGCAATGAAAATGTGGTCCTATATGACTGTGATACTATGATCTATATGACAGATATATATATGTTTGTTCATCCATGGTTCCTGGCTCCTAACTCTCATAGCCCGTTACTGTAAACAGAATCTCTCTTTTTCTGACCTTCTCCTGCCCTTCTTTCCGCTTGCCCAAGACAGGACTCTAATTTGATTGTGGGTCTTAAGACCTTCATTCCAGATAAGAGTCCTACCCCACATCCTGGAGGAAGGAATGCTGCAGAGAGGGCAAAAAGAATCTGAATAGGTCTTGTTGGGTTTAGATAATAATCTTTTTGTTCAATAACATTTTGATATAGTTGTCCATGTTTCAATCATGCCTATGAAGTCTCCATAAAAGGCCAAAGAGGACAGGTTCCTGAGCTTCCAGATAACTAAATACACAGAAGCTCCTGGTGGGTGGCATGCCTGGAGAGAAACAATTGCAGGAGGATACAGCCTTCCCCGTATCCTCCTGTAACATCCCTTATAATAAACTGGGAAATGTGTTTATCTGAGTTTGTAAGCCACTTCAGCAAATTAATCAAACCCAAAGAGGGGGCTGTAGGAACATCAACCTGAAGCCAGTAAGTTAGACATTTCGGAGGCCCAGACTTGTGACTAGTGTCTGAAGTGGGGGATGTTCTGAGGACTGAGCCCTCACTCAACCTGTGGGATCTGATACCATCTCCAGGTGTTGAAACTGAGCCTGGGCAATATAGTAAGACTCCGTCTCTACAAAAAATTAAAAAATTGGCTGGGCATGGTGGTGCATGTCTGTAGTCCCAGCTATCTGGCAGGCTGAGGTAGGGCCCCCAAAGGCCTAGGTGACAGAGCACAGTGCTATCTCTTAAAAAAAAAAGATAATGTTGGAATTTAATTCAATTAGAGGACACCCAGCTGGTGTCTGCTACTGAATTGATTGCTTATTTGTTGGTGGGAAAAAATCCGCCCCCGACTTGGTCACAGAAGTCTTCTGTCTGTGTTGACTGTTGTGTTGGTGTGAGAACAAAGGAAAAGGGGTTTGAGTTTTTCCTAAACTACAACTCTCGTAATTTTCAAAACTTATCATTAAAAAAATAACAGAAGTGCCCCCCACCCAAGCTCTAAGGATGACAGGCTGAGCAACACAAAGGCTGGGTAGTGTGGATGGCCCAGGACAGTGGGTTGAGAGGGGTAGGGATTAGGGTGCTGATGTCCCCAGCCTCAACTTCCCTCTACTGCCTCTCAAGGGCCAGCACCCACCTGCCGCCTTTGCCTTCTCCTGGACTAAACAGTAAACTCCAGTGCAGGCTAGAAGGGAGGTGAGCCAGTCTGCTCATCCCAACCTATAGGCCATCTACCAGAGACACAGCCTCAATCCAGCAAAGTCAGCCAAGGCTGCCCTAAATGCTCCTTCATGAACACGTTAGTATGCAGTTTCCCCAGACTTGGGAATATGCCAGATAGACTTATGTGCTGAAAGCGTTCAGGAACTGCCCAGCATTTTTTGACATGCTGGACACTAGGCATAGCTCAAGGAGCACAAGTAGCCCAAACCTATCTCTAAAGAGAAGAGGTAAGAAAGCAGAGGACAGAGGCCCCAAAGGGTGGTAAAAGCAGCAGGTCACTGGGAAGCATGGAGGAACAAACAACTGTCCTGGAAGAGGCAAAACCACCAAAACACCCAGTCTGGACTGGGGTGGCCCTGATCTTCAGGGGCTTCCAGCTGCAGGGATGGCATTGCCTATGTGCCAGGCCTACATGGGGCTGTACCAGCCTTCCTTGCCACAGGCACACAGCCTCAGACTGCTTTTCTGCAAGACTCATTTTGGAAGGTCCCAGAAACTAAGGAGAAGGTGCAGGGAGTGAGCCCAATGGGAAAGGGGCCTGTAGCATGTGGCTGCCAACTTGGATGTGCTCTGGGGAGCAGCCATCTGGCAGGCCAGCTTCCCTAGCTTTATCATTAGAAAGGCTGAGGTCTTACCCTAAGAGGAAGACATGGAGGTTGGGTCCTTCCTTCCAATATCACTGCATAGGCTTTAAGCGCAAAGCACCAAAAGGAAAGAGGAAGAGAGGGAGGGAGGGAAACTATTTTCTTAAGTACCTACCATGTGCCAGATCCTGTGTCAGAAATATTACCCCATTATCTAACTTGATTCCTACAGTTACTCTTCAAGGCAGGTAATAGAAGCCCACTTTCAAGGTGAGGAACCCAGGACAGGGAAATTAAGCAACTTGTCTAGCTCTAACTCTAGTCTATCAACTGCAGAAAAACAGATTTTCAAAACACTGACAAAGGGCTTATTTCATTGATATATAAAGAGTTCTTATTAATCAATAGGAAAAGGACCAATAATCCACTAGAAAATGAACATGAAGGACACCAACTTTTGGATAGAAGTTAAAATTAGCGTAATGTCACAGTCAAGGAAGTGCTTCATGGGTGAAGCACTGAGCCTTTCTCTGTGTGTGTGTGTATGTGTGTGTGTGATGTATTGTTTGTAGTAAAAAAGACTGGACCTAATCTAAGTGTCCATCAGTAAGGAATGGGGGGCCGGGCACAGTAGCTCACACCTGTAATCCCAGCACTTTGGGAGGCCGAGGAGGGCAGATCACTTGAGGCCAGGAGTTCAAGACCAGCCTGGTCAACATGGTGAAACCCCACCTCTACTAAAAAAAAATACAAAAATTAGTTGGGCGTGGTGGTGCGGACCTGTAGTCCCAGTTACTTGTGAGGCTGAAGCAGGAGAACTGCTTGAACCCAGGAGGCGGAGGTTGCAGTGACCCAAGATTACGCCACTGCACTCAAGCCTGGGTGACAGAGCAAGACTCTTATCTCCAAAAAAAAAAAAAAAGAAGGGATGGGTAGGTAAACTGTGGGACATCCCGATGTTGGGAATACTATGCAGTAGCTATCAAAAAGAATGAGTGGCTATCAAAAAGAATATTGTTTAGTGAGAAAATACAAGGGGAAGAAAAGTGTGTGCACTTTTGCCTTTTGTGCACATCTATGTGCACTAGCTTGTAAATGGGCAGATGCCCTCTAGAAGAGCACACACATGGGACAACAAACGGTTTCTGTTGTGGGGAAGTAGCTGTTGCCTGGGCATGCAGGTGAGAGGGCACCTTTCTTTTGCAGCAAATCCCTTGGTATCATCTAGATTGATTATCAATAACACCTCCTACTTGTCTATAAAATATCAAACAGAGAGGGTGGGCAGATGCAGGGCTTTCAGGATCTGAAGCTCCTACTCTGACCCCAGAAGACCACATCCTGGGAGAGGAGCCATGGGCCCAGACACTCCCACCAGCTGGCTGGCTCTCAGTGGGGACCTGCCTGCCCGTGTACCCTGAGAATTGGCCTGTTACACACCTCCAGACCTGAAACCTGCTCTCCTCAGCTCCTGTTCAGGCCAACTCTGCCCTTCAGTTTCTCCATGAGTAACAGGGAATCAAGGAAAATATAGAAGAAACCAAAGCTCAGAGGGGATGAATGACCTGCCAAAGTCACTCAGCTGGGAGCTGGCCATGCTGGGAGGGGCGGTGGATAGGTAAGGACTTGGAGGTAGAGGGGAATGAGGGGCCAGCTGTCCCCATGCAGGGCAGAGGAAATGGGGGAGGGTAGATCCAGGTGGGGTGTCAAGAGGAGCAAATGTAGGTCTTTGGGATGAGAGGCAGGCAGGCTCAGGTGATTGGCCCTGCCCTGCTCAAGGAGTAAGTCTCCACCTCACACGGAATATCAGGGCTTAAGTGCGCTGAAAGCCCAATATTGGTCACACTTTTTTTTGAGAGGGAGTCTGGCTCTGTCGCCCAGGCTGGAGCGCCATCTCGGCTCACTGCAACCTCTGCCTTCCGGGTTCAAGCAATTCTTCTGCCTCAGCCTCCTGAGTAGCTGGGATTACAGGTGCCTGCCACCACGCCCAGCTAATTTTTGTATTTTAGTAGAGACAGGGTTTCACCATGTTGGCCAGGCTAGTCTCAAACTCCCGACCTCAGGTGATCTGCCTGCCTCGGCCTCCCAAAGTGCTGGGATTACAGGTGTGAGCCACTGCACCCAGGCCCCACTTGTTTTTTGTTTGTTTGTTTGTTTGAGACAGAGTCTTGCTCTGGTCCCCCAGGCTGGAGTGCAATGGCATGATCTGGGCTCACCGCAACCTCTGCATCCTGGGCTCAAGCAATTCTCCTGCCTTGGCTTCCCAAGTAGCTGAGATTACAGGTGCCCGCCACCACGCCCAGCTAATTTATGTATATTTAGTAGAGATGGGGTTTCGCCATGTTGGCCAGGTTGGTCTCAAACTCCTGACCTTGTGATTCACCTGCCTCAGCCTCCCAAAGTGCTGGGACTACAGGCGTGAGCCACCGCACCTGGCCCACACTTGTTTTTTAAGCAGTCAGAATCTCCTGCGTGCTTGAGACCATAGGAGGAGCTGCTCCAGCAGGAGGAGGAACCTGGGCCTGTACCCTTCTCATCACTGCCTATGTGGCCCCAGAATACCTGGGGCTTTGGAGAACATACCAAGTTCATCCATGCCTCTCCCCACAGGAGGTGGCAGTGATTTGCCAGAAGTCGCTCAGCAATCATAGCCCTACACCGGAGTCTGGCTCACTCTAGATTGCACCACCCTGCCTGCCCTCTGAGGATGCCACAAACCTGAGGCCCTGGGAACACCCACCTAGGGGGTCAATTCATGCGCCTTCAGTGAAAAGCAGTGGCAACAGTCTTGGAAATCAACAAGGCAAAGTACTCACGTTGAAGAAATTGGTCTTGTTCCTCTCGCAGAAGAGCCCCTGTGCCGGCATGTGCTGCAGTTGTTGCCACGGGATACTGCTGCCTAGCAACACGTCGCGGGCCCACTGGAGGTTCTGGGGAAACAAGAAGTAGGTTGGAAGTGAGTGTGTGGGCTGCTCAGGGCGCCCACAGGGAAGGCAGGCGGTCCCCTCCTTCCTGGCTGCACAGCAAACCACGATGAGCAGCAGTTCCTGCATACATTGATTCCACAGCTCCAGGCGGTTCTGGCCGTGGGCTTTGATCTTCAGGCTGTGGGATGCATTTTCAGAACTGATCTCTTGCCCAGCACCACTGGTTTGGGAGTGTAGTCCTTGACTGCCCAAGATGGGGACTGACAGAGACCCCTGGCCTGACCAACCCTATAAACCTGCCACATGGACCCAGTACCCGCCTCTGTCAGGGGCCCTCCACAAGTCCAAATAGCAGCTTTGACTTATTTGTCAGGAAAAGCATTCCTTATTCATGGCCAGTGGTACAGCTGCCTTAGGCTCGGAGGGCCAGGCTCTGGCCACAGTGCTTAGGTCAGTGATCTCTGGGCAAAGAGCCTCTTGGTGGAATCCAGGCCCAGGGGAGAATGGTGTAGGGTAAGAGGGTGGGCGCAGACCTGGCTGCCTCAGCCTTCTCTGGGGCCTTCTTACTGGCCCATAGAGCAAGCCTTCCCACCAGCTGCCTAGCCAGCCACTCCTCCCTCTCTGGTTTTCACCACAGCAGCCAAGCACCTTGCACTGGCCATCTTACTCCACCTCAGGACCATGCTGTCCTACAGGGAAAGGGCTGGCAATGGGCAGAGCTGGGCTTAGCACCTGGGACTGCACAATGCCAGACCCTCTACCCTTTCCACAGTACCCACTGCCCCGGCCAATCTGTCCTCCCCTCCTGCTCAGGTCCCTTGCTCACCTTTCCTAGCACTGGGCGCAGGCCTTCATCACCTTGCACTCCAGCTGCTCTGAAAGCCCTCACTTCTTGGTCTGCAAGCTTATCCCACCTGGTCCCATTCTGCCCACTGCTGGCCAGGCTCAGCATATTGAATTGTTCCCCCAATCATCATGAGGCAAAAGTACAAATCCAGCTCCCTGACTGGCTGGCTGTGGGGCTCATGCTAGCCTGCCTGCAAGCCTTTGCTCCGGTCTCTGCACAGAGGGCTACCCTTCTGCCCCCACAGGGCTGCTGTAGGGACTGAGGGCTGCTCCCCAGCACTGGGCAGGGCCCAGGGCTACATGTAGGAAGCTCCATTCACTGTGAGCTTCCCATCTGCTGAGGGACCCCCTGCCTGCCCCTCCCTGAGGGGAAGGAGAAACAGGCAGAGGAGGGAACAACCTGGGCAGCGAGAGGGTCCTCAGACCCCGGAGGCAGGCTCCCAATTGAGAGCAGAGGCCACTTTGCTCACACTCACAGAAAACAGTAAAATACCCAGTCCTGACCTTCAACTTCTGAGCTCCAGCACCCTAGGAGGAACAACTTGTAGTTTACTTTCAAGTGTCTCCAGCAGCTGGGCACGGTGGCTCACGCGTGTAATCCCAGCACTTTGAGAGGCTGAGGCGAGTGGATCGCCTGAGGTTGGGAGTTCGAGACCAGCCTGACCAACACGGAGAAACCCCATCTCTACTAAAAATAAAAGAATTAGCCTGGTGTGGTAGCACATGCCTGTAATCCCAGCTACTCAAGAGGGTGAGGCAGGAGAATCACTTGAATTTGGGAGGCGGAGGTTGCAGTGAGCCGAGATTACGCCACTGCACTCTAGCCTGGTGACAGAAGTGAGACTCCACCTCAAAAAAAAAAAAAAAAAAAAAGTCCCCAGTAATGCCTAGCAGCCATGCTTTGGAAAGCCCACTTCCCAGGCCACTCATTCAAAAGCCTCTTGAGGCTGGTTCCAAGTTCTCACATAATACCTCCCACCTCTGCACCCCACCCCACCCTATCCCAGGCCACATGCCCCTGCTCCACAGCAGGTCCAAGGAGGGAGGGTCAGCTGCAGACAAACTGAGTACAGGGTAGGGAGAAGGGGTGGGGGTTCAGGTATGCTTCATTAAAAGGAATAAAATGAAAGATTAGCTCAAAGACTAGTAAGTAGAGCAGGGCTCCAAGAGGAAGACGCAGGTGGGTCTCAGGAAGCCCAAGAAAGGGGCTCACAACCTGCATCAGTGCTCAGCCATGACCCACTGTGACACACTTGGTTCAAAGTCTTTCCCAAAGGAGATCTGAGAGGTTCAGCTCAGGCAGGTGTCCATCCTGGTCTAATCAGTCATAGGTAGACTCAAGAAGGTGATGTGGGACACTGTACTTTTTTTTTGAGACAGAATCTCACTCAGTAACCCAGGGTGGAGTGTAGTGGTATGCTCTCAGCTCACTGAAACCTGCAAGTCATTCAAGTGATTCTCCTGCTTCAACCTCCTGAGTAGGTGGGACTACAGGTGCCTGCCATTATGCCTGGCTAATTTTTGTATTTTTAGTAGAGATGGGGTTTCACCATGTTGCCCAGGCTGGTCTCGAACTCCTAACATCAAGTGATCTGCCCGCCTTGGCCTCCCAAAGTGTTGGAATTACAGACATGAGCCACCGTGCCTGGTCCGTCACCTATACTTCTAATACCACTGTTGAGCACACCTGACCATGGAGGTAGGCTGCAAAGGAGACCTACCTTTCATCCAGTCTGAAAAGGTCAGGGAGGCTCTGGGAGAAGGTGATACCTGGACTGTGGTTTGCACAAGGCTGTTATGGGGATAAGGGACTCACTGAAGCAAGTGCCCAGACACCGGGGACAGTCAGGACCTAGCCAAGGAGGTGGAGGGGATCAGATGTGGCTGCTCATAAGGCCAGTGGGGAGCCAGGGGACTATGAGGCAGGGAGTAAGCACTAAGACCAGGGGATGTGGAGCCCGGAGCAGAGACAGGCCGCCTAGGGGACTGAGCCTATGCATACCCTTCCTCTCCTCTATGGCCCTGGCCTCAATGCTGTGGCAAACCACTCCTCCATCTCCATGACCCAGGGCACAGGCCTGGCCTGAGAAAAGTTACCCAAGAGTCATGACCCCAAAGCTGCTTCTGGGGCTCCTCATGAACTTGGAAAAATGTCCAGAAGACCTCTTTAAGTAGCAGCACTTGAGGCCAGCAGGAAGAGATTTGAGAGCCTGGCTTGAAGAAGCATCTCCAGTAGCCATCATTTTCCTAAGAATACCAAGAAAGTAAAGCCTCAACAAAGACTTCCTTATGGCTGGGGATACAAAAGAAAGCACTGAGGCCAGGATGGAGAGAGTCACATAGACTTTGCTTCCCTGCCTAGCTGCCTTGTTGCAGGACCTGTGGCCATGGGATGGGAATGGACATTCCTCTCTGGTTTGTTTTCCACCACTCCACCTGCACCAAGCCAGTCTGTCCCCCAGATAGGAGCAGAAAGGGAGAAGGCAGTGGGAGAGGTTTCTGGGGCAAAGGGTGCAGAAAGCACTAGCCTGTCAAACCCAACCTCGATTATAAATTAGCTTCCCGCAGACCTGGCTACTGTGTACTGGTGGAGAGTGTGTTTCTCCAGCTGTCTCCCAGGCCCACCAGAGAAAGAGAGCTGATCGATGCTAAGGCACAAAGTGTCCAAATAGCTTATGGGGGCCCTTAGCTGATTCATGCCTGAGGCCCCAGATAGGTACTGACAGCGAGGGCTGAGACCTGTCTGGGGAATCATGGGTGCCTGGCTGGTGGGGTGGAGGAGGGGCAGAGACTGTGTTGGGCCCTTGCTGAACCTCTGCAAGGGGGAAGGGGATCTGACTTGCACGGTGCACCTGCAGCTTTGTGGTGTGGTGTGGTGACATAAGACAACATGATGCCTCCTGGGCTGAGCACAGTGCCATAACCCCTCACCTCACAGAATTGCCAGTTTACCAACGAGGAAATAGAGGCTCAGAGAAATTCAAGAGCTTGCCCAAGGTCCCAGAGCCAGGAAGTGGCAGAGCCATCCCTGGAATCTGGTCCAGGCTGCAAGGAGTCTGATGTCTGGGCTCTTCCCCTGACCCCCGGCCTATCTACTATGGGTGGGCAAGTCACTCTACAAATCTGCCTGGGCATGTGCTGTGTGCTGAACACTGAGCCAGCCATCATGGCCTCATGCAACCTGTCACACTGCTGGCTCACAGGCACCTCTGAGAATGGGAGGAGGCCCATGGAGCCACTTACCAGATAACGGCACATTTCCGTTGGCTGCATGGGCCCTGAGACTTATGCATATAGACCCTGCTCTGACAGAGGGCAGATGGAGGGCTGTAAGGTCCTGAAGAGAAGTAGGGCAAAGAATCGCAGATGCATACAGGCACCTTATGTCCTCCCTTGCCCACTATCTGGACCATCCCTGCTTCACAGCAGAAGGCAGAGGGGACATCTAACCCCTCTGCTTGAAGGCCTTTGGGTTGCACCTGCCTCAGGGCAAGAGTCAGCTCCATGCCTCAGTCTACCTGTCTACCCGCTGGCTCATCTCCCTCACATCCCCCAACCCCTCTTTGTGAACAGCCCTCTGGCCACACTTGTTCCCACCTTGGTCCCTGCAGGTCTCTCTACCTGGTGCCATCTCACCTTTCCCCCTGATGCTCCCCTGGAATACTATACCCACAGCCCCATGGCCACCTTAAATAGCCTTTCCACTGACTCGCAGATGGGTCTGCTGTCTGCCCCCACTTCTCTATCAGCCCTATGAGGGCAGGGACACAGTCTGACTTTACTGATGGCTCCTCCAGGACAAGTCTAGTTTGAAGCTCACAGAAAGGGTGCAACAGATGCCCACAGGAAGAATGAAAGGAAGCTGAGCAGTCTGACCTTTCATAAAATGGGAAGGAAGTGTATGTCAGGTTGAGGGAGGAGGGCAACAGCCATGGGGCATGAGAGGGGCTGCTTGGGTCCTGCCCAAGGCCAGGGTGCCAGCACTATGCTCCCTGGGGCCAGCTAAGTAACAGTCTAAGCCCTTGAGGCTAAACCTCAATGCCAGCCTCTGCCCACTAACTCGCACTACTCCGCCAGCAATCGTTTCACTACAGCACACATTGGGCTGACTGTCACAGCTCCTGGAACTCCCCAGGCTCACTTTCCCTTCGCACAGGAAGCAAAAGCTTGGGGTGAGGTGGCCTGCATACCTACCTGTAGCCTTCTGTGGGCCCTGCATGTAGTGGGGGCTTGGCAAAGCCTGTTGACAGCTGGAGATGGGAACACAACTACTACCCTCTGGGGACACCTGCTGTCCCAAGATGTGCAAAGTTGGAAGGCAGACCTGATCCCAGGTGCTATCTGTCACTATTGTATGGTGGCCTGGAGGATGTGTTCTGCCTGTGTCACCCAGGGTCTCTGTCCAGGGGCTGTCTCCCTGCCACAACCAATGATGATGTTCCACTCGCCACTTAACTAACTCCTGCCTCACAAACCCACAAGGGACAGATGGCGGGGGTCAGAGAGGTCAGGCTCTACAACTCCTACATAGTGACTCCAGGTGTGCAAACTATCTGGTGGGGATCCTGGAGCAGTGCCAGCCTATCTGCAAGACCAGCAGGGCTCCACAGGCTGCTAGGAAGGTGGCTATGGACCTCAGCTGTGCTCAGCCCTTCACCTAGCCATACCTCAGGCATTGGCATGGGGGCACAGATGGTGCTCACGGGTTCCATGACAAATGGAGGAATCAGGAGTGGTGGAGGGCTTGGCCAGGGAAGGCCTTCTGCAGCCTTTGGAGCCACCCAGGACCCCTTGCCCCATGCAAAGAGGACTGGCTGGGAGCCCTTGGAGTACAGTGTTCTATAGACCAGAGAAAGAGGAGTGTGTGGCTACCTGCTGATGGGAGACTCTAGTGGGCTGCTGGGGACATCCATAAGCTGTAGACACATACTTACTGCAAACTCACCCCAGCAACCTAGGACATGAATATCCCCAAAGCTAGACCTAGTAGACTTAAAGCCAACCACTCCTGATACTTCTAATCATGAAAAATTATAATTAGAATGTCTATGTTTGGATAAAGCCAAATATTAAGGATTTAGTGTAAAAGCTGTGCCCCCTCCCCCCAGCCCCGAGAATCCTGTGTGGTCATTAGAAGTCATGCAATCAAAGAGTTTATGAGTACATGGGGAGCACGAAAAAAGCAGAACCATATTTGCATACGTTTCTGTGTGTGTGTGTGTGTGTGTGTGTGTGTGTGTAAAGAAAGTAGGCAGAAGAAAGATGGAAAGGAAATGTACCCAACAGCCCTGAGAGTTGCCTGGGGAGGGAGACTCATGGCAATAGTTCTCAATGGGGGGGTGGGAGTCTGTCCCCAAGGGGGCATCTGGCAATGTCTGGAAACATCTTTGGTCATCACAGCTAGAGGAAGGCTACTGGTATCTAGTGGGTAGAGACCAGGGATATTGCTGAAAGTCCTGCAGTGCACATGACATCCCCACAACAGAGAATTATTTGGTCCCAAATGTCAGTAGTGCCTCAGGAGGGAACTCTGTTCTACATTACTCATATATACTCATATATATATAACTGTTCTACGTTACTCATATATATATATGAAAAGTTAAATACAGTTGTTGAAGGTGATAGATGTGCAAACCTTCTCAACTGATTCACAACATTAGTAAGAACAGAAGCAGGATGCATGACTGTCTGTGGACTGACCTTGACTTTTCTCTTTCCTTCACATCCCACAGGTCCTGGGCCAAAGAAATGGGGTCTGATTGGGCTAGCGCTGCCAGGCTGCTACTTGTCATACCTCATCTAAATGGAATCATTCAGTATTTGTCTTTTGTGACTGGCTATTTCACTTAGCATTATGTCCTCTAGGTTTCCCATGCTATCTCATCCATTGATTCAGCTCTTCTGTCTGAATCCATCTAGAATCAGACTACTTCCTGATATCCTGCTGCGATCTCCTCCCATCTCTGCTGCCACACTGACTTTTTCTTTACCTGTGTGGACACATTCTCAAGCTCCTGGGTCTCTGACTACTGGGTGGGTTTAACTGAGGGAATCTGATCAGAGCACTCACTCCTTGAATTCCCTCCCTGTGGAGTTGATGTGGGGCAGCCATCAATGGCCAGGCCCGATGGGCACTGCGGTTGGCCCAGGGTAGCACACTCTTCCTCGCTTGTGAATTCCTACTCTCTGCCTGGGCCTGTGTAAGTTGCTCCTTCATTAAGTGCTCTTCAGACTTTCCTGTTAGATGGGGCCATCTGTGTCCTGCCAGGCCTCTGACGCGCCACCCCCAACTCACTCTTTATATATCAGCCCAGTAGTGTCTCTGACACACTCAGGTCACATGGAGCCTCTCTTCTTCCACAACCTTGCGACAGATTTTTTTTTTTTTTTTTTGAGACAGTTTTGCCTTGCTGTGTTACCCAGGCTGGAGTGCAGTGGCGTGACCTCGGCTCACTGCAACCTCTGCCTCCCAGGTTCAAGTGATTCTCCTTCCTCAGCCTCTTGAGTAGCTGGTATTTCAGGCACACAACACCACACCAGGTTTTACACTTTTAGTAGAGATGGGGTTTTGCCATGTTGGCCAGGCTAGTCTCAAACTCATGACCTCAAGTGATTTACCTGCATTGGCCTCCCAAAGAGCTGGGATTACAGGTGTGAGCCACCATGCCCAGCCCTTGCAACAGCTTTAACCTAATTCAGGATGATGTTCCCTCAACTCTTCCCCTGCCAAACCAGGCCCTGAAAGCCTCTGACCGCATCTCCTTCCTCTCTCCTCCTTGCCCATTTAGTCACACCAGCTTCCAGCAGATTCTAGTCACACCAAGACTGTTTCTGTCTCTAGGCATGTGTGCTGGGTGTATGTCCATCTGGAAGCCTCTCCCCCAATATCCTCATGGCCATCAGGGCTCCCTCACTTGATTCAGATCCTTGCTTAGACAGGTCTTCCCAATCTCCCTGTCTAAATAGTCACAATCCCGCCTCTAACCCCTTACCAAGCTTTATTTTTCTTCCTACTCATCACTAGCTGCCCAATCTATTCTTCCAGTAAGCACACAATGCTGTATCCCCAGCACCTCAAAGAGGAACCTCCTGCGTGACAACCACTCAGTAGACAGCTGCTGAATGAGCAAACCTGCAGAGATGCACAGAAAACATGCTGGAGGGAGCACATGAAACACAAACACTTCTGCCATGTCATGGCTTGTGGGACAGTTGTGAGTAGTTTCATTCTCTTTTCCAAGCTTAAACAATATTATTGGTAATAAAAGCTTCTGGCAGAGTGCTTAAACCTATTCAAATGGCTGAAATCTGCATTTCTTTGCAGCAGAGAAGACCAGGCCATTATGGGGGCAACCTGTCCCACCTCCTCTGGCCCCTAAGGGCCCAGCAGAATCTTCAAACCATGAGGCAGACAGACTTTGAAATGCAAAATCAAGATTCCTAATTTGAGAAAAATATCAAGTTCTCCTTTTGCAAACTATACAAACTAAAGCTTGACAAGAATCTGGTTGGTTGGGATCTGCAGCAGCTCAGGACATCCACGTGAGGAGGCAGGACACAACGCCATTTTGTGGAAGGGGCCACTTTTACGTCCACAGAAAGGGAGGAAAGGTTAAAGGCAGGTGAACACCCTGCTTTGTGGCCAGCATGCCCTCCTGGTGCCTGGTTCTACTATCTGTGTGGTCCTGGCTCAGTCAGTGTGAACTCAAAGCTCACTGGCTCCCCCCGAACACTTGTCTGCGAGCAAAAAGCGGGGTCTCAACATGCAGGCCCTCACACCTACTCCAGTCTGATGGCGCAGGGCCCACTTCAGAGGCCCTCTCATTTAACCTGCACGATAGTCCTGACTTCTACGGGTCCCCCACATGAGCCAGCAGCACAGGCAGGTGGGGATACTGTACTCACAATAGGTGGGCAAGGGGTGGGGGTTCACAGCCAGCTGACCTGTCCTTTACCCAGGCTCACACCAGAGCACCAGCTGATCTGGAAGTCAAAAGTCAGCAGATTCCCTGGTGATCCTTTAGCTGAGCACACAGCACCATGGAGTCCCCCTGGCAGGAGTCTGTCTGTAACCAAACCCTGGGCCTGGGCTCATCCCATATCGGTACTGGGCCACAGAAATGGGGTCCGACTGGGCTAGCACAGCCAGGCTGCTACTCCTCATACCTCACCTAAGTGGAATCATTCAGTATTTGTCTTGTGACTGGCTATTTCACTTGGCATTATGTCCTCTAGGTTTCCCATGCTGTCTGATGTGACCGAATTTCCTCCCTTTTTAAGGCTAATATTCCACACTGTTTTGATGAGCATGTTATAGATTTGTAGTAAGTTTTGAAATTGATTTGTTTTTGTTCAAGATTGCTGGCTCCAGGGAACATCTTATAACTAACCCCCTCTGCCCTGAACCCCTTGCAGCAGAAGTAGCAGGAGGTGAAGGGGCTCAGCTCCCAGCTGAGAAGGAGGCAACTGGGAGAGCAGGGTAGGGGTGTCTATGCATTAGCCTTCTTCCTGGACACTCATCAGTAAAGGCCAGAACCTTCATGACAAGAGGTGTCTGATGCCATGTGTTGTCTCTCCTGGGGTGCCTCTCTAGGCTCAAAGAGCTAGGTTTCTATGGGTGTAGACTCAGGCCTCAAAATCTTGGTGAAGATTGTGATCCAGGGACTAAGTGATACAGTAGCTAGAATTAGGGCCCTTACAGCTATCAGCATAAATGATCATCCCCATCTAAGGTGTGCACAGTGTACAGGGCAACAGGTGGACTGCCTTGGGGTTGTCCAGGGGCAGCCTGTGTGCAGCAGTGCCAACCTTGGGTGGGAGGGCATCCTCAGGCAGGCAACAAAGGTCCCTCAGGACAGACCTAGCCCTTGGCCACTATCCCCCAGGCAGGGAGCCCTCAGAGGGCCTGGCAGAGGAGCAAGGAGTCATGGGAGATGCTGACACTGAAGAAATGGGCCTCACTAGAGGGGTGAGAAGGACTGTTGGCTGAGGGCAGGGCAGGGTGTGTTGGATATTGCCCCAGCACTGCAGCCTTCACCTCATTACCACAATAATTCTTTCATATCACTATCATTCTCATCGAGGAAAGAAGAGCCCTGGACCTCCAAGAGTTCCCATGAAGAGCCAGGATCTGAACCTAGGTTAGGCCAGCTTCAGAGCCCACATTCTCTCCTCCCCAAAAAGCCCTGCTGTCAGCAGCTAAGCAAGTGGCACACTGTGCCCTGAAGGCAGTTTCTTTGCAAGGCCTGGGCAGGCAGAACCTCACCTGGAGATGCCTGTGAAAGACCCAAGGGTTCAGGAGTCAACCACACAACTCCAGACAGGCTCTGCTTGTGGGCCCCTTTGAAGAGGCAGACATTGGACGCTCCAGTCCACCAGTGAGCTGTGAGATGGCAACAAGAAAAAGGCACTGCCAAGCCCACAGCAGGATTTTGTGAAGAAATGTGCTGCTGTCAAATATACACAGCGGGAAGTATTTGTTACCAAACAGCTGTGTTTGGAAAGTGGTAACTACTTCCCAGTTAATGGTTCCACATTAGTCAGTGACAACATGGAGTTGTGTCCCCCAGATCTGTGAACAAGCTGCTGCCAGCAAAGCTGACACCCCAGGTCTGGGCAGAGCCACATGCAGCCCCCAGGATGGCATGCCCCAGAGCAGCAGGTAGGTCTTGACTTAGGCTCTCGGGGGAGCTAGGTGTTAACAACCTGCATTCAATTTGATGGTGGTAACTGGTGCTCAGCAAAGGTTTCTGGGTGAAGCAAACACAGGAGCCAGCAGGAACCACCCTAGACTCAGCATATGCAGGGTCTAGAATGAGCTCAGTGGCCCAAGGCTACCTGAGGCACACTTGGCACCTGCAGAGCTGCCTCCTGAAGCAGATCTGTGGGTAGGCAGTGTGGCTGTGGGTAGGGAGTATCTGCTGCTTAAGGGGTCTCTCTTAGATTCAAGACAGCATTCCATTTCTGAGAACCAAGGAACTCAGCCTGGGAATGCAACAAACAGAAAAGCTGACAGAAACTGAGGCTGATGGCTATTGGGGGTTGTCTGGGGATACTGACATCAATGGTGCAGACAGCCCAAGGCAGCCTCCATCCCTGGCTGAGTGGGGATGGCTGGGTCAACTGGTCCACCTACCCTGGACCATCATAGATGACCAAAATGACCTGGCAAGGGGGCATTCATGGTTAAGAGCAAAATGGCAAACTATGAGTGTGGACAGGGTATGGGGGACAGTGCAGCAACTGGGCCAGCGTGAGACTGCCCAGGGCTGATGTCTGGCTCTGTCACTCAGCTCTGTGTGACCCTCAGACCAGGTTCCTAGATGCAAAGTAGAACGGGCATGATCCCATCTCTGGGGTCTGGAGTGCCTGGTCTTGAAAGCACACAATCAACAGGGCATGTGTACTGGAGTTGGGAAGAAATACAGGCAGGGCATCCTAAGTCCAAATATCTAAAATCCAAATTATTCCAAAATCTGAAACTTTGGTGCTTAAAGGAAATGCTCATTGGAGCGTTTCGGTTTTTCGTTTTGTTTTTTTTTTTTGAGAGGGAGTTTTGGTCTTTCGCCCAGGCTGGAGTGAAGTGACGCGATCTCAGCTCACGGCAACCTCTGCCTCCCCAGTTCAAGCGATTCTCCTGCCTCAACCTCCTGATTAACTGAGATTACAGATGTGCGCCACTACGCCTGGATAATTTTTGTATTTTTAGTAGAGACAAGTTTTCGCCATGTTGGCCAGGCTGGTCTTGAACTCCTGACCTCAGGTGATCCACCCGCCTCAATCTCCCAAAGTGCTAGGATTACAGGCGTGAGCCACCGCGCCCAGCCTCATCGGAGCATTTGGGATTTCAGATTTTTGGTTTAGGGATGGCTCAGCCAGGTAAATATAATGCAAATATTCTAAGATCTGAAAAAAAGCCAAAATCCAAACCCCTTCTGGTCCCAAGCATTTTGTATAAAGGATATTCAACCTGTACTAGACCCAAGACAGCTAGTTTTAGGGTAGTAGAATTGTGGTTATCTCCCTCCAACTTTTAATTTTGACAGAAATACTGTTTCCTACTTCTAAAATATTCATCAAGAGAAGGGGCAGGCTTTTGTAATAACAGCATTCTGTGTCCAGTGCTGAGCTAAGCACTTTACATGCACTGGCTCCTTCAAATTCAACATAAAGCCATTTAGCGGGGAAGTGGAGGGTGGATGGGTGGGGCCTGTATCACCACTCAACTCTCCTCCCACCCAAACCTGCTGTCCCTCCCCACTTCCCTTGCACAGGTGCCAATTCCTAATAAACATTTTGTACCCGAAATTCCATCTCGGCATCTGCTTCTTGAGAAGGTACCCTGTAACAGGATGAGGAAGGATCTGAGCTCACTACTGGGGACCACCAGATCCTCGTCAAAGCTGACTACAGCTGGAGGGGGCTGTATGGCTGCTTGAGGATGCACTTGAACAGAAGGACACCAGAGGTGAGGGAGGACAGGACAATGGTTACTAGTGTCTGTTCCACTGATGTGTGTGTGGGCTCTTGCAGTGGGCTGTGCTGCTCCCAAAAGAGGGAAGGGGGAAAGTTCCCAAAGCAATGGTAAGCCCAACAGAGTTCATATCAGCCACTGCCCCTCAGGCCCAAAGACAGCTTCAGCAGTGGGGACATGCTGGTTGGGGTTTATTAAGATCCAGGTCCACCAGGGTGCAGAAGGTCTGAGGTACAGAGCTAAGGTCCACTGCCAAGTGCAGGCTGAGCAGTGAGCAAAACAGGCTCCAGTGTGGCACCAATAGCCAGGGAAGCCGGAGCTGGCCGTTGTTTGCCAGCATGCACTGCACCTTGAACTACAGACCAAAGCCCCAGATGATGAGACTCCCTCCCTCCCAGACCTGTGTCACCTGCTGTGCCCTGAGGAAATCAACCAAGCCACATGAGAATGCTGGTCACTGTGGGGACAGAGCACTTGCCTTCTTGGACCCCTGTATCTAGTCCCCCAAGCAGAATTCTGTGAAGTGCCACTTCCTGCACATAGCCAGTGCCAAGCCAGGCCCCATCTCTTGGCCAACTGTCCATTCTGGTTCTTCAAACATTCCACAGAGGATGCTGGGGGGAACCAGCAGGAGATCTCTAGGAGGAGGACCTGAATGAGTCCTCACAGCAAGACCCTAAAGGTCACCCCTGTTTGCCCACCACACCTGGCCCTCTCTGGCCCTCGCCCACACCAATGCCAGCCCAGAATGGCCACCTTCCTGGGCTGTTTGCTCTGTCTGGGTGCTCTTCCTTCCTTCCAGACCAGTGCTGTCCCCTACAATACAGGTCTCAGCATAAAAGGTGTCTTCACAGAGGCACAGCAGCACCCTCACACCTCTATGCACCCCATTGTTTTCTCTGTGGTATTGGTCAAATGAGACTTGCTTTACTCATCTGCATGTTTTAATTTATTATTTATTATTTTTATTTTTGAGATGGAGTCTCGCTCTGTCGCCCAGGCTGAAGTGCAGTGGCACAGTTGCGGCTCATTGCAACCACTGCCTCCTGGGTTCGAGCAATTCTCATGCCTCAGCCTCCCGAGTAGCTGGGACTACAGGTATGTGCCACCACGCCTGGCTAACTTTTGTATTTTTAGTAGAGACGGGGATTCACCAGGTTGGTCTCGAACTCCTGACCTCAGGTGATCCCCCTGCCTCGCCCTCCCAAAGTGCTGGGATTATAGGTGTGAGCCACCATGTCCGGCCAGCTGCATGTTTTTAAGTCTGCTTCCCCCTTAGAAGCTACATGGGGCAGGACAACGACCAGGACACTCCCCAACACCTCCTGGGTGAGTGAGGAGAAACTGAAGGAAAATAAAGTCACCCCTACTATTTAGGCCCTGCCCAGGTCACATTACCTCCCCAAATCTAAACGCCAGCAGAAGAGGTCTGGCTGGGAAGCCCCTGGAAGCACTTAAGCCTGGGGCACAGCTGTTAAGGATCGCTATATCATCTGCTTTCCAAAAAGAGCTGGAGGAGGCTGTTAGCACCCAACCCCCATAAAGCAGAGGCTGTGAAGATGGTTTTGGCAGCTGCACCAGAGAGAAGAGCTCAGGGGCAGGGTATGGTGAGGAGGCCCCTGCAAGATGCAGCTGGAGAGATGGGGCCTAGGGCAAGCAAGGCCAGAACAGAGAGTAAGCAGGGCCCCTAGGGCACCTGGAAGACGGGCATGCTGTCGCTGAGATGATGGGTGAATGGCAGGGGTGAGGGAGCACGACATCAGAGTTTGAGTCGCTGCACAGCCCTCACAGGAAAGAGTAGTTGAGCTTATGAAATCCTTATCCCTCACCCCATAGCCTATCCCTGAGGCTGTGAGGCCCCCTACACTCCTTCCTCCATTCCTGGCTGTAACCCTGGGCCCTCACCACTGGGTTCCCTGGCAAGCTGGCCCACTCCTGGGGCTGGCGCTGCCTCCTATAGCTCTCTTGCCCATCCCTCCCATGTGCTGCTACCATGAAGCTCCAATCTGTCTTAGCTCTGCCCACCAACCTTCAAAGACGCTCGGCTGCCTGGGAAAATGCAAGCCCCCTTGGCCCGGCAGCCCACTCACCCGGTGGGTCTTGCTGTAGGTGTAGAGGAAGGCCAGACGGTAGAGACTCTTATAGTGCTGGGGGAAGCGACTCAGGCACAGGCGGAAGGAGGCAATGCACTGCTCTGTGAGAAACTGCCGCTGCTCCTCAGCACCAGCCGGCAGCCCCTGGGGGAAGGCCACTGGCTCTCCTGGGAGGTCCCCTCTCTTCTTCCCATCCCACAGGGTGGGTATGGATGCTGAGGGCTTGCCAGGGATGCAAGCAGAGGCTGGGGGTTCTGCAACAGGCTTCTGGACACCTTGCTCTGCAGCCCGGAAACCTTCTGGACTCTCCAATGGCTCCTCGTTTTTTCCTACAGTTGAGAAGAAGGAAAAGAAAGTCACCTTGGTTTTAGGCCCTGTCCATGCAGTGGTCTACCACCAGCGACGGAGGCGCCTCAGTGAGGTGACCAGCATGGCTGGACCAATGCCCTTGCTGAGTGGGTGCTGGACCCAGCAGCAGGAGGCACAGGGCCCGGTGCTGGCTCTGCCCCAACCGAGATCTCCTGCTCCATGAAACAGGCTGTCCCAGCTGGCATGCAGTGGGGGACCCAGAAGCTACAGAGTGGGAGTTAATGGGCTGGGCTCTGGGTCTTCCCCTCTGAACGGTGGCACAGGCTGTCCCACCTCTGGGGCCGGGGCATGGGGAAGCAGCCCACAAAGGGCAGGTGTTGCCACCACCATCATCAAATAAAACACAGCCAGGGTTCACAAAGTAACACACCTGCTCCCCTGCTCAGTGCTCGGCCCACTGCCTGCCCCAAATCCCTCTCCAGGGTTGCTGCTGCTGTGAGTGAGCCAAGTGCTCCCACATGGACCCTCAGGTGTCATGAGCCCAGCTCCTGAACACCCAGCCTTGCTCTACCAGGGAACATGGGGCAGCAGTTCACATCAAGATAGCCCAGGCTGGGTGGTGGAGCTGCAGGGCTGGCCCCAGGATGATGACAGTGGCGTGGGTGACTTTGGGCTATATACCCTGAGGTGCAGGCTCCTTGGCTACAGAAGAAGCTGTCTGGCCCGGGAGGGTGGGACAGATGGAAAGGGCTGGGGAGCAAGGGACAAAGGCAAGGGGTCCTGTGGTCTGTGGCTCCTTAGGCACGCAGGAGCATGGCACACACCCTGCGCAGCTTGCCTGGAGGAAGCCAGAGAAGCAGCCAGCAGCACCAGCTCTGAGGTGGTGTGCTATGGCTGAGCCCTCTCCCTATTGTAGTAGTGGCCTGGAGACAGCTGGGGCCTGCTGGGGCAGGGCCGAATGGGCAACAACCAAGGCCCCCAGTTCCCCACATGCTAAGTCAAAGCCTATCTGCAGACATCAGGTGTGTGGCCAGCTTGCCCACCATCACTATTCTCATTGAGGAAAGAATCTGAGCACTCACTCCCTATGCTCCCCTCAGCCACCTGCTATTAGTCTGATCTTCCCTCTCTGCTCCCCTGCAGCCCAGCCCACTGTTCTCCCTCAGTGTCCTTGGCTCTCCACCATCACTCCTTCTCCTGGAGCCATTGCCCTTCTCTCTCCCTTGCATCGCTGTCCCCAGTGGTATTGGCAAAGAAAAGCCATAAGAGCATCTCCGCTCCCCCAAGCCCAGTGCCTACCACGGGCTGCCCCTCCCCCCACTCTTTGAGGTGGCCCTAATGACTGAATGCCAGGAGGTCCTAGCTCCTTCCACACTACACTGTCTTCTCATGTGAGCTCAAGAAGTTGCCTGCGTCCCACAGCTTAGGGCTGGCATCCATCTTACAGAGGATACCATCACTTTATTAAAAAATGTGCCAGGTTTCTAATGTGTTCAAAATGTGGCTCACCAAATAGTATAAGCCATAGTAATGCTGGGATCAGCCCTGTGCTAGGCACGGGGGAGACAGAGGAATCAGATGATGATGCAGGCCTCTCAGCGGTTCACATCAGGCACTGAGAGCTTGGACACAAAGACACACAGAGCACAATTTTCATGGAAAGCAGGCAGAGGGTCAAGAATTCAGCCAGAAATCTTAGAACACATAAAGAGAGAAGAAAACAGCAATCCTAGACTGAGTTAGAAACCCAGCTGCAGGGAAGACCCGCTCAGGCGCCCCTCTCTTGGAGAGAGAGCTACTCTCTTTTCTTTCTTTTGTCTATTAAACCTAACCTCAAAAAAACAAACAAACATAAAAACCCGAAAAACAACAACCCCAGTGCGGTGGCTCACGCCTATAATCCCAGCACTTTGGAAGGCTAAGGTGAGATGACTGCTTGAGGCCAAGAGTTTGAGACCAGCCTGGGGCAACATAGCAAGACCTCATTTCTACAAAAAACATAAAAAATTAGGAAGGTGTGGTGCCACCTGTAGTCCCAGCTACTCGGGAGGCTGAGGCAGGAGGATCTCGAGCTCAGGAGGTTGAGGCTATAGTGAGCCACGATTGCATCACTGTATTCCAGCATGGGCAACAGGGCGAGACCCTGTCTCAGAAACAACAACAATAAAAATCAGTTGCTTAGGGGTCTGGGTGGCCTAAGGGGCCCAGGAGAGATGGGGTGAGCTACCTTACCCACAGCATCCACTCCTACTGCTAAACAGGCCTCATAGGTCACTACAGCCCTCCATTGCCTTACTGGAAGAAAGAGGGTCAGAAATGCCAACAAGACCACACCACATTTCCAGGCCAGGACGTCCAATTGTAACCTAACTGTATGAAGATGAGAAAACTTCCTTCTACCAAAAGAAAGCAAGTAAAACATGTGTTCTGGCTGCTCCAGCCTAGGCCAGTGCCTGACGCAGGCAGGGAAGACTGGCTTGGAATGCTTGTGGTGCATACGCCAAGGCCAACAGAGCACAGGAGCCATCTGATCCACATCAGTCCATGGAGGTCCTAAGAAGAATGAGGCACAGACATGCCTCCAGCTGACCCTCTGGAGTGATGTGTACTGATGGCCCAGTGAACTCAGGGGGCCTGGTTATGGAAGAGCCTGACCTGCAGGTGGCTCCACATCTTGGCAAGACACCAACAGCTGAGAGGCCCAGACGGAAATATGCCCTAGCAGGGACCTCAAGTCTGTCTCTTTTGACGTCTGAGATCGTCTTACTCAAATTCTCACTGGTCTGAGAAAAAAGCCCAGTGAGGGTGCTCTCCACAAAGGGCAGGCAAGATGGGCAGGAAGCTGGGCACTGGCAGGTCAACTGCCCCCAGGGTGGCCTCCCCCCGGCAACCATTTATCACCCCATCCTGCGTGCGGTACACGGGCATCGTCACTAGGCCTCTACTTGACCAGGAAGCGGCAGATGTGGCCAGTCTGGCATGCCCTTGTGTCCACTGCCTGGATCACAACAGGTGGTTGTCAACTCTGCTTTGGGTTTTACCCTCTTGCCCTCAGAATGATATAGAAGAGTGAGCTTGCGTTTAAGTGATGAAACTGTGGACAACTTTCTTCTAAATTAAATAAATAAGTCTTTACTCTTGTGACCTTCATATTTTAGACTTTTTTTTTTGAAGCTCTGCCCCCTGCAAAGGTGAGCTTCAGCTAGCTGCAATAGTCACTTCTGGGAAAGGCTCTTTCCTCAAGGCACCTCGGTCAAGGCCAGAGTGGAGAAAGACAGCTTCTGGAGAATTAAAGGAAGGAGGCTGGTCCTTGGGCAGTGTGACAGCTTGTGGGAGGGAGGGAGCGCATCTCAGTGCCAGGCAGGATGTGGCTGTCAGATGTGTTCCTGCTTTCCCTCGGTACCCAGTGCGTGGTACAGATCTAGACCTGTTGTGCCCCGCTGCTTGATAACAAATACAAAACGCATGAGCGAGGGCCTGTACCCCATAACATTAATGACGGAGGAAGCAGCAGGCTGATGATAGGACTCTCCATGAGGGCGTGCTGGGAAGGCAAGGGGTGTGGAGCACACTGGGGCCTGCACTGAACACTGCCTAGGCACTGCTATCCTGGCTTTCTGCAGAGAGGCCAAAGGCTGCTCAAGCACTGCAGACTGTGATGGCCAGGCTACTACCCAATGGGAGTCCAGGGGAGTACGTGTTAGAGACCACCACTCACCAAAACCAGGCCTGGAGGAGTGCTCTGCTCCCAGAACTGTGTGCTGGCAGTGGGCATTGGAAGCATTCCCTGCCATACCTGCTCTCCCAGCAGGAAGTTGATCAACTTCACCACCATGGTTACCAAGAAAAGATGGACTTAAGAGAGGAGGAACATGGCCATGGAAGCAAGAGGTTTCATTTCATGCTTATCAGCTATTGTGGTGACCTTTGGTCCTACCCTAACCTTCTTCACCAATGGCCAGCCCCACAAACTGTCTGCTTAAGCCACTGGCTCTAATGGAAGGAGGGAAGAGGCAGGACGCTCTTCCTGAGTCTAGAAGGGCCTGTATAAGGCTGTGCCAGACCAAAGCCAACTCACTCTCTGCGTCGTTCCCCCAATACCCATGTCCCCTTCCTCATGTAAGTGGGAGAGAAGTTCATGATGACACAATAGCATCCACAGTAGTCACGGCTTGACAGGCCACAGAGCACACATGGTGGTCCTTACTTGTCTAATAAGTTTAAAAATCTTATTTTTAAGACCAGAAATGCTGTATTAGAGTGTTAAGAGTGTTAAGTTACCTTTTTCCTTCCCATTTTAAACTTCCTACAGTGTGTTTACATCAGTTACAGAATGTCAACGCTGGCTGGCGACAGCATAGGGACTGCCTGGTGAGAGAGTGGGGTGGTGGCCTCATCTCTCTATGAGCACCAGATACAAGTAAATCCACATGGTAAGTCCTCCATTCTGTGCCCTCTTATCTAGTGTCTCTACCAGGTGTCCCCTAATGCGGATACTTCCAACCTACTGGGGATGTGGTCTCATGCCCTTTTAAGTCCAGCCAGGGGAGACTGGCAGGGAGCAGAGAGCTGGGAGAGATCTTCCTTAGTGTTAACGGCTCTGGCTCCACTGCCACACCTATGTGTGAGCTCCCATCCAGGGCTTGCTCTGAGACTTCCTGGGACAAGGCCTGGATCCCTCAGGGAGGCACTTTACCACCAACGTTTTTCCCCATCCATCCATCCCACCTGGAGAGGCAGCATGGGGTAATGGTTAAGGGCGCAGACTGAGAGGGCAAATTCTAGACCTTCTCTGAATCTCAGATTCTTCAGCTATAAAATGGGAATAGTCATTATGCTTTTTTTCTAGGGTGCTTGGGAGAACCAAATGAATTAACACAGTGCCCAGCACAGAAAAGAGTACAGGGCTGGGTTGTTGTTATTACTGTTTGAGAAACACCTGTAAGTCCTGGCCCTGGCCAGAGCAGGAAAGCTCTCAAATCCACAGCTGACCAGCCACAGCTCAGAGTGGGGCCAGGAAAGCTCCAGCCTGCCTGTGATCTCCCAGTAAGCCCAGATGTGGGGCTCTGCCAACTGATTTCTACAAAGGGGGCCTGGACCCCCCAGGAGAGCTGGGCATACCCCCAGGCTTAAATCAGGGCCCCCTGCCAAAAAAGGGAGATTTTTCCTGAAGACCTCATATGATTCAGACTGAAAACACACTTGTGACATTTAGGGTCCAAAGACTTAAAATAACCATTAACCAAGAAAAAAAACAGAGCACACTGATGTCACAGACAAGCTTTCCCAGGCTGGGCTGTGAGGGTCATAACAACAACAAGACGCATCCCTGAGCACATGTGGTGCTGGGCTCTGTGCGCACCCTCAGGAGCTCCCTCCCTCAACCCTCACAACCCCAGGGAGGGCACTGGGACCATTTCCATCCTACAGGGAGAAAAAACGGAGGCCCAGAGAGTAAGCGACTTGCCCAGCCAAGGTCCCTGGGCCACAAAGCCTTCAGTTCTGCCCAGATTGCCACAGGACATCAAAGTGGTTCTAATTCACCGAGTTAGAGCTTCATACCTCTTTCTTCTGTGGCCCCCTGAAGGTCTTTACCCGTCCCTCCTGCTTGGGAACTGAGAACCGGCAGCCTCTTCTCTGTGTAGGCTTTCCTGGAGCCTTCCAGTAAGCTGGTGGGCTCATTAAAGAAGTCCTGCGTCGAGCTGGAGTCTGAGAGTGCTACGGCTGTGCTGTCCTGGCTTCGGTCTAAGGGGAGAAGGAGGAAGAGAGGGCGAGAGCATTAACCTACACCACCTCCAACACAGGGGGCCTCCCTATGGTGAGTCTCCCTGCCAGTGGCCTGGGGACTGCCTTGCAGGAGATCGCCTGAACACAGCCATTCAACACTGCTGGGCCCAACCCATCCCAGAGGCCACGGAGGACTCACCAAAGGCACCAATCTCCATGGTCAACCCTCCTGGTGTTCCCCCAAACAGTGGTATTCTGGTAAATGTTTAACAACTGACTCTCAGGGAA
The DNA here is from genome assembly GCF_002776525.5 of Piliocolobus tephrosceles. Lineage (NCBI taxonomy): Eukaryota > Metazoa > Chordata > Mammalia > Primates > Cercopithecidae > Piliocolobus > Piliocolobus tephrosceles. The sequence continues at coordinate 4,915,874 of NC_045452.1, forward strand.
AAAGAAAGCCCTGATTAATAGCACTTACTGATTTCTGGAGTGTAAATATTCCCACCATGGCAATTTTCAAGTTACCAACGTGCTGTTGTCAAATGTGGAGTTAGGAAGAGATGCACAGTAGCCACCATTATGTAGTTTTTCTACCATATAAATATAACAGAAATAAATGAAGTGGGAAATAATTCAGGAAACATTTTTAACCTGTTAGTAAAAGCCAGGTACGATCTGGAAGAACTCTAGATCTCTGGGAGCCACGGATGTAAAAGGAGTTTGTACTCACTCACTAGCTGCTGTCTTCAGACCTTCACGGGTGCTCATGAGAAAGAATGGGGAAGGGGCAAGGAGGGAAGTTGAGGAAACCTTCCTGGGAGTAGTGCAGACCTGGAGGGGAGGAGTGAGTGGTTGCTGCTATGGAAAAGGTACAAAGCCTGCCTGGAGGAACCGAAGCCTTCAGGCACGGAGGCAGGGGAGGAAACCTTGTTGCCTCCAGGGTACAGGTGAAGACCCACTGCAGCTGGGGAAGGGAAAAGGAAAAACCTTCTATTCTAAGGGAGGGGCAGGAAATCATCTAGAGTCCAAACATTAGAGGGCTCCCACCACTGAAGGAGGGGCAGAATCACGGAGAAAGCACCACCCCTGAGATGCAGGGACACAGAGTCCACCTAAGTCTGAGGCTGGGACCAAGACAACAGAGAACTACCCCCATGTCCCCAACCCTAGGCTGGCATGCACTGAGTAACAAGCAAGGCAGTCTACTGCAGGGAGGAGGCAAGAGCATGGAGGAGTACCCTCCCTGAGGTGCACACAAAGGCCTAAGGCTGAAGGCAGAACTCGAATGTGGGGAAAAACCTTGTGGCAAACAAGCTCCCCTACTAAGCACAAGGTAACATGAGAGGAATTTGAGCTTGGGAGGTTGAGGCTGCAGTGAGCTATGATTGCACCATTGGGGCACTGAACCATAGTAACAACAAAACCCAAGCCAGCTCAATTTCTGACTAGCCTAACTCAACTTTCCTTACTAAAAGCCTAGAAACAAAAGATGGAAGTCTATTCCAGGCATAAATATTACTTATTTCAGTCTCTTCTGTCCTATACATGATATCTGGTATTCAATGTAAAAATTACAAGACGCATACAGAAAGAAAGAAAAAAGTAAATCGTCAAGAGACAAATCAATCAGCAGAGCCAGACTCACAGATAACCCAGATATTAGAACTACATATCAGGGAATTTAAAATAACTAAGATTAATATGATTCATAAATATGATTAGTATGTCAAAGGCTGTACTGGAAAAGCTGAACAACATGCATGAACAGACAGGAAATTTCAGCAGTGAGATAAAAAAGGCAAGAGTCAAATGCAAAGGCTAGAAATAAAAAATACAGTAACAGAGATGAAGAGTGCCTTTCCCAGACACTGCAGCCAACCTGACACAGCTGAGGAGGAAAAGGAAATCAAAACTTGAAAACAGGTCACTAGAAATACCTCCAACTTATAATGGGTCAACTTAAAATTTTTTTGACTTTACAATGATGCAAAAGTGATATGCATTCAGTAGAAACTACACTTCAAATTTTGAATTTTGATCTTTTCCCAAGCTAGTGATACGCAGTACAACACTATTGCATGAGATATTCAACACTTTATCATGAAATAGGCTTTGTGCTATAACAGCAGTCCCCAACCTTTTTGGCACCAGGTGCCAGTTTCATGGAAGACAATTTTCCACAGACCATGGGGGTTGGAGGGGGATAGTTTCAGGATAAAACTATTTTCTGGCATTAGATTCTTGCGAGGAGCACACAACCTAGATCCCTCCACATGTGCAGTTCACAATAGGGTTCATGCTCCTATGAGAATCTACGGAACGCCTGCCACTGATCGGACAGGAGCCAGGGTTCAGGTGGTAGTGCTCGCCTGCCTGCTGCTCACCTCCTGCTGTGCGGCCCAGTTCCTAATCGGCCACGGACGGGTACCAGTCTGTGACCTGGGGGTTAGGGACCTCCGTGTTAGATAATTTTGCCCAACTGTAGGCTAACGCAAGTGTTCTGAGCACGTTGCGGTGAGGCTGGGCTAAACTATGATGTTGGTAGGTCAGGTATATTAAATGCATTTCTGGCTTAATTTCAACTTATGTTCATTTTATCAGGAAATAACCCCATTGTAAGTTGAGGAGCATCTGTAATCCAAACCCAGAGAATAACAGTGGGCAGGAGGAATCAGAATAGAGCATCCAAATGATCCAACACGCTAACTGGAGTCACAAAAAGAGATGAGGGAGAAACAGGACAGTGGAAATATTTAAAGACATAATAACTAAGAATTTTCCAAAAATAATAAAAGACATCAAATCACCAAGATTTTCAGAAAACATCAAGCAAGGAAAACACCTCCACACACATTACAAAAAAAAAAAAAAAGAATCACACCTAGGTGGGCCATTTTGAAACAGCTGAAACCCAAAGATACAAAATGTTGAGGGCAGTCAGAGAAAGATACATCAGATACAGAAAGACAAAGTCAAGAATTACAGCAGACTTCTCATTAGAAATTACACATATTTGAAAACATCTTTAAAGTGCTGAAGGAATAAAATAGTCAACTCAGGATTCTATACTCAGTGAAAATATCTCTAAAAATTTCAGGGAAAAAAAAAGGTTGGTTTGTTTTTTCCAGGCAAACAAAAACTGAGGGGATTAATTACCAGCAGATCTGAGTTACAAGAAATGTTAAAGGTAATTTTTCAGGTAGAATGAATATGAGGCCAGATAAAACTTGGATCTACATAAAGAAATTGAGTTCCCCAGAAATGGTTAAAGTTATGGTAAATACAACAGACATTCTTTTTATGTTCAATTTTTCTAAAACATTATTGTTTACTTTCTAAAGCAAAAATAGTAGTAATGTATTGTAGGCTCAGAGCATATGTAAAAGGGAAATGAATGAAAACGAGCACAAAAGATGAGTAGCTCTTCCACTGCCTAGGAAGCAGTGCAGTATCACCTGAAGGCAGACTGCGATGACTTAAAGGTGTATTTTCTTAACCTACTAAGGCAACAACTACATTAAAAAAGAAAAAAAAAGATACTATAATAAACCAAGAGTAGAGATAAAATAGAACTTCAAAAAAAAATTTTTTTTGAGACAGGGTCTCACGTTGCCCAGGCTGGAGTGCAATCGCACGATCTCAGCTCATTGCAACCTCTACCTTCCAGGTTCAAGCAATCCTCCTGCCTCAGCCTCCTGAGTAGCTGGGACTACAGGCGTGCCCCACCACACCCAGCTAATCTTTTGTATTTTTAGTAGAGATGGGGAGGCTGGGCGTGGTGGCTCATGCCTGTAATCCCAGCACTTTGGGAGGCCAAGGCGGGTGGATCATGAGGTCAGGAGATCGATACCATCCTGGCGAACACAGTGAAACCCCATCTCTACTAAAAAAATACAAAAAATTAGCCGGGCGTGGTGGTGGGTGCCTGTAGTCCCAGCTGCTCAGGAGGCTGAGGCAGGAGAATGGTGTGAACCTGGGGGGTGGAGCTTGCAGTGAACCGAGATCGTGCCACTGCACTCCAGCCTGGGCGACAGAACGAGACTCCATCTCAAAAAAAAAAAACAAGAGATGGGGTTTCACCATGTTGGACAGGCTGGTCTCGAACTCCTGACCTCAGGTGATCCACCTACCTCGGCCTCTCAAAGTGCTGGGATTACAGGCGTGAGCCACCACACCCGGCCAAGAACTATTAAAAAATAAAACTTTGTCTTGAACTTTATATATCTCGAGGTGAAGCTCAATAAACTAGCAACCAAGAGAGCTAAGTTCGAGTTCCTCTTGTGCCATTTACTAGCTGTGAGACCATAAGCGAGTTAAGTCGCTTTCTCATCTAAAAACTGCAACCACATATCATCTCACAGAGGTCCATGCCACACTGGCCTCCTGGGGAACACAAGGAGAAAGGCAGACACGGTCCCCTAGGGTCCACCAACCCTTTGCTCAGCTACCTTAAAAGCCTGGTATTGGTCCATGTTTTAGTGCCAATCAGCTCGGTCCTACTGGGAGGGCAGGCATCAGCTGCCTGGTCAGCAAACTTGCAACAACATATAAACTTGTTTTGGCTGGGTGGTTCAGGCCTGTAGTCCCAGCACTTTGGGAGTCCAAGGAGGGAGGATTGCTTGAGCCCAGCAGTTCAAGACCAGCCTGGGTAACATAGGGAGATGCCCGTCTGTACAAAAAATTAAAAAAAAAAAAAAAAAAAAAAAAACAAGGCAGGAGTGGCAGTTACTTGGGAGGCTGAGGTGGGAGGCTCACTTGAGCCCAGGAGGTTGAGGCTGCACTGAGCAGTGATCTCTGTACTGAGCACTGATCAACTGCACTCCACTCTAGCCTGGGTAACAGAGCGAGACCCTGTCTTAACAAAAAACCAAAATATAAAGTTGTTTCAAAAAAGTTGAAAGAGTCCAGGCTGATAGAACCGAAATTCTGCTGTGTCACCTACTATCTCTGAGAGCCTCTGTAAATGCCATAATTATTTACACTTCAGTTTCCAGGCATATAAAACTGTGATAACACAAGCATCCACTTCACAGAACTGTTATGAATAACTAGGTTAATACACATAAAGTGCTTGAATCAGTGCCTAACAAACAGTAAAGGTTCACAAAATGTCAGCTTATCAGTATTATTATTTCAGAGAACCTGGGCGTGTTTTATCTCTTATGTCTCAAATTTGCCATTACAGCTTTAGGTCTGAATGAACAGAGGGTTTTGCTGATGCCATATTGGAGCCAATACCTAAGCAGCACCATGTAGATGGGGGGGTAACATTGACACAACACGCCTGTCAAAGTGGGATGGCCTGCACAAAGGATACTGAGGATCAGGTCCGTGCTCCAAAGGGTGCCCTGCTGCTCTGGCCTCTTCACCCATGTCTCATCATATACCAGGATTTGGGGACAGTGACCTTGTAGGCATCCCTGCCACAGCCCTTCCTTCCTAGCTGCCTTTGCCATGTCCACTGCCCAGGAACTGATGGATCATCAGTATCAGCTGGGCTGACAGAACAATGAGAATGAGGACTTGGGAGGTGTATAAGACCCCTGAGTGGAGGAGAACGGACCTGACTGGAACCTCTTGTCTCATGCTTGTGAAAGGCCCTTCCCTGACTTACAAAGCCAGAATACAAGGCTCCATGAGCACTGAATGGCCGTTATGAGTAGGCCTGCAGCCCTCACAAAATGTCCCAAACTTGAGTCCCCAGCATGAGGGGATCAAAGAACAGGTGGGGCAGGCCATTCGCTGTCTGTGTGTAAAGGAAGGATTGGAAACGGGGAGCCTCTAGAGGCTATGCAGGGTCATTGTAGGAGCTTAAGAGTTGGGCTCCCAGACCCATATTCCCATCCCAGATCTGCCACTTAGGGGTTGGGTGATCTTGGCCAAATGACTTTGCTGCTCTAGGCCCCCACTTCATGTATTTTACCGTGATTGCCATAGTCTTCCTACCTTTGTCCCTGACATACATGGGATCCCACAAAGGTGTGGCCTAGTGCCTAGCACACAAGTGACTGCCCTGCAGCATTCACTCTGGCCCTGACAGTGAGAACACCCATGGCTTAGACAATGCTCGTGAGGCCTCAGAGTCTCTGAAAGACAGCAGGCTATGCTCCTGCAGTTGACATCTCCCTGAAAGACAGGCTAGGGCTGGCTCTCCTCAGCCAGCCTGAGACTAGCTGAAGTCACTGCACAGCTCAGCAGCACATCCTGCGGCAAGCTCCGGGAAGCAAGCCTTGCTGGGATGATTTCACCGACTGGCAGGCTGCCCCACGAGCTCACCGGCTCACAGGCTCTTGGGCTCTGGGCCTAAAGGAATTGCCAATTTGGTGGAATCCCAGCTGTGATCATTATGAAAACTAAGGACTGGTTTAGGCAAGTAGATATTTACTCTCAAAGTGCAAACGCCCTCTTGCTGCAATGTGAAGGAACCACGGATCCAGCCAGCAGGCAGTGAAGGTGGCCAGAACTCCTGCTCCCCTGAGGAACAACCACCAATTGAGTGGGGACTCTGCTGAGCCTCTTAAAATAACATCCACAGCGGTGGAGTAGGACAAGCACAAGCCAAGGGACCTGGCAGGGACAGAGGACTGCTGACTGTACTTTGCCAGGCCTGCCCTGAGCCTCTCAGACACAGATGGGAGAATCTGGAACTGCCAACCATCTGAAAAAACAGAGAGCAGAGACTGGTACTGGCCTTGGGGGGCATTGTGGTGATTCTAGACAAACCCTCGTCTAAGGGGTAATCAAGGTACCTAAGTGGCTCCGAGGAAGGCTCTGCTAATGGGGCTCACCACAGTCTTGGGTGCCACCTGCAGGTCATGATGCTGGGGTGGGCTGTTGGGGCAGAGCTGGAGAGCCAGGGACTATGTACACAGAAATGAGATGCCCAGCTGGCCTGTGAAGCAAGCAGGTGAGGGAGGTGCTTGCCAAGGTTCCTGCCCACTCCCAAGGGGGCAGCACCACAGGAAGGAGTCCAGGGATGTGTTATCTCTTCAAATGAGAGCCACCAAAAGGGACTCAAGACCCAACGCACGCTTTCTGCTCCTTTCAGATCTTGTGTGTCTGAAAGGGTTGGCACAGCCTATTTTAAATGACCCTGATTTCAAATACTAAAAGTTAACCCAAGGTTTCATACCAAGTTTCAAGCCAGTCAGACTGAAAGAACACCAAGTTTCAATTCTTTCACATCAATAGGGCAAAAGGGATAAATGAAAAAGCTCTTAAAGAATGGCTCTATCTACCTGGGCAGACAGTGCCCCAGCCCCTATTCCTCCTCTTCTGGGGAAGCAAACTTTCTCTGGTACAGCTGACTGAAGACCTCAGAGAGGCCACAGACAGACAGACAGACAGACAGACATGAACAGTGGCATAAGTTTGCCAGGAGCATCACAGAGCATGTGAAAAGGACCCTCACCCTGCCACCAGCTGGGCTGCTGTGGATGGGACAGCCCAGGGACTGGGTGAGTCAAGGTAGGGAGGACAATGTATCACAGTGCTGGGAAGAAGCTCTTGGAAAACAGGACCCCTGCAGTTGGATAAGCTGGCAGGACAGGCAGCAGGGAGGGTTGTTTGGACTGCGGTGTGTAGCCCAGAGCCACCCCAATTCCTGAAGCAGGAAGTCTCTGCTCTGGGGGGCCCCTGAAGAGGGGCAGGAGGAAAAGGAAGGATGCTGCTGAGTGCTGTTGTCTCCCCACTCCCAGCAGGCCCCTCTGCAAGGTCATCTCTCAGGTTATCAGACCCACAGCCAAGGAAGGGCCAGTGCACCCAGGGAAGGCTTCTGGGAGAAGAGGGTCAAAGGCTTCTCTGGGGTGGGACCCCTATCCATCAGCAATGTACCTTTGGGCAAGGACCAACCCTCCCTGAGCCACCATACTCCACCTACTTCCCGGACAGCTGAACGCAGCCTAGCACCATCATGCACCGCTCTCATGTTGCCCAAGTGAACTGGGAAGGCTTTGAGTATGTGTGGAGAGGGGATTCTGGCCTCAGAAACAGCCTACAGGCCTGGCTCCAGTCCCACCTCCTCCATGAAGTTGTCTTTGGGATCCTGTGGCCCTAGGTTCAAATGGGCTGACATGCAACTTTGTGTGCTAATAGCCTGTGCTGAGTCCTCAGAGGACCAGCTGGGTCTGCCTATGCTCTGCAGAAAAAAGCTACCAAGCCTGGTGGCAGAGGCATTCTGTTCTCCTGCCTCGCCCAATAGAGCAAGGCCAGATGGGAGAAGTCAGAGTCAGGCTGCTGTTCTGTGGAGGGGCTTTGTGGTGAGGAGGGGGTTCTGGGCGTCCTGGTTCTGAGGCAGAGCAGAGCAAGAGACAGATGGAAAGCCTCTTTGATGTAGGAGAGCCAGACTTAGCCTAAACTTCCTATGGGGCCGGGTGGAGACAGCCTTCCAGGGAAACAGGCACCCTGGATGGAACCTCCAGGGACTGTCCACAGTCCAGGTATCTAGCCTTGAGTCTCAGGAGCTGAGAGCTGATTTCTTTAGGCAGCTGCTTGGAGGCCAACAGGAAAGAAGAATGGCACTAGCAAGCAGGCTATAGGCTGGCCTTGCTCTTTTTTTTCAGAATGTTCTTTTAAAAATCTGCCCACACAAAACCTGCTCATACTAATTAATATTTGTGGCAAGATTATAAATATTTTATTGTTACTGTTAATTACTGGAATGTTTCGTGTCTATGCATCTGGGCCACGCCAGCCTTCCCTCTGAATCCTTAGGAGGATGTGCATCTGCCAGCCAACTGCTTATTAAACCACCTCCCTCTAAGCTCCAGAACCTTCCACTTCCAGGGTGGGATTTGTAGGATCAACTGTAAAGGAATGACAGCTGGCAAAGCAGAGGAAAAGAGACCTGGCTCAGTGACAGAAAGGCTGCCTGTCCCCACTCAGTGTGAGAACAGACTCTGTGTTCTGAGTCCTCCTTGTTCAGGTGTGACTCAGCTCCGAACCCTTGAACAGTCCCAGGATTTCCAGGCCAGCCTAAAAGAGCTCTTTAGTGACAAGATGCAAGTTTCCAGTGTCTCCTTAAGTATGCTTCCTCCATTTGCTCCAGCAGTAAGACCAGAAACAGCTCACCACCATTTGTTCCATCAGCCTGGGGCACTAAAAGCCTGAGGAAGAAGATGTATGGTTGTGCTACTGCAGCAGCTCTGACTAGTGCCCCAGAAAAGACCACAAATGTCCTGTTGACCAGGAAACAACAGGTTTCTAAGAACTGTAAACTTGGGTGGAATTAATATTTTGAGAAATGTTCTGACTAGACAAAAGTTGCCTCAGTCAATCCTGGCCAGCCACAGGGAAAGAACATGTCCACCAGAAGCAAGCCTGGCCCTGGGAAATCGGGATGCCCACTGTCAGGCTGAGGAGACTGGATGGATGCCAAAGAAAAGTGGTATCAGAAACCTGGGGGTCCCTGAGAGACAGACAGATACACGGCAGGCAGCAGGTGGTCACGAGGGCATTGTGTGAGGGCCAGGCTGTACCACTTGTCCATTCTTTGCCAGTGCTCACAGGTGAGGGCCAACTGAGCACTGCCAGGCACCTCGAAGCCCTGATATGTGCAGACACTGTGGTGCTGCCCTGAGTGGGCCTGATGCTCAGAGGCCTCATCATGCATCTCTCATCCCACCCTCTGAGCCAGGAAAGGCACTAACCAGGGAGGCCTCGGGAGGCTTTAAACATTTTCCTGACCAAAGGCAGGTGAGCAGCCTTGATACAAATGCCAGAAGAAGCAGAGCAGTTCTGTAAGGTGTGAGGCTGGCATCCCCCAGCCATCTAGTGAGCCTCCCAGGAAAGCTCTTCAAAGGATGGTGGGAGGGAAAATGTGCCTGCCTTAGAGCCCAGAGAGAGAGATCCTGTGACCACATCACTCTCCCTACTGCCCACAGGAAAGAGCCCAACCCTCTGAGCCCAGCTGCTTTCCCAAGCTCTCTCCCCTCAAACTCTCTTTTTCATCCACCCCAGTCACCTCAGTATCCAAAAGCTGTAGGACTCTCCAACCTCCATGACTTTGTCCCCACTGCCCTTCACCCAAAATGGGCCCGCAGGCCTCTCTAGAGACTCACCTTCTCCAGGAATTTCTCCCAAACCACCAAACCCCGTAACTTGCTCCCGTGTGCCAGCTCACGGCACTCCTCCTTGGCACCAACTACTGCCCCATAATACCATGGACATCAGATCCAACCTGGGAGGAGGAATCAAGGCACTATCATCTTGACTTTCCCCATGGCACCCTTTTCCATGCCTGGCACACAATAGATGCTTAATAAATGCCATGACCAGCTATCTCCTAAAGAAGTTTTCAAAAAGCTAAGAATGAAAGAAGAGAACAAAGGAGGTGACTGGCTCTTCCCTGATGGTCTCCCCTCTCCCCTGCCCCTGTCAGGAACAAGCAAGACAAACTGAGCTCCACTTAAGAGTCTCTCCCACTTTGATAAGGTCTGTTTAGGAGCAGCATTCCAACCAGAAACTGACCTGCACTTAGCCCTAGGAGGGGAGGTCACTGAGTAGAGGCCAGGCTGAGCCTGCCTTTTAGGACTGACTGCCATTCACAGCTCCCCGCCCTACATAGCCTGGCCCTGGTGGGCTGAAGACACAGGACCCACCTCCCTCAGAGCATCAAAGCTACTGTGCACAATCTGCATTTTTACACATTTGTCCTTGTAAAGATAATTTGATATGTTAGAGTCTGTTGCCTTTGTTGTTTTTTTTAAAAAGCAAGAAAGAGCAAAGCAATGGAAATATAGGACTAGGCCACCTGCTGGAGGTGTAGGCAGGCGGGCAGTGGAGGAGAGGCCACCACTGCATCTGCCTCTGGCCACAACTGGGAAGATAGGCCACCAGCAGAAGCCAAGCGCATCAAACACACTCTCCAAATCACAGGGCCAGCAGACATGAAGGTGCTCCTGGTCACAGGGGTAGCAGGGAGCCGGACTGAGAGCTGAGCATGCGGGTCTGCGCTGTTCCCTGAAGCGAGCCGTGACAGGTGCAAGCAGAAAGACAAAGCCTGGAGAACAGAGTGTGGTCAGGGTTAGGGGCAGCACGGGCAATATTGGTGGAGGCAGCATGGGGTGAACAGGTGAAGATGAGCACAGACGGCACACAACACAGACGGTGACAGCATGGAGGTTGAGGATGGATGGCCACAACAGGGGCTTGGCACAGGGTACCCTGGGCTCTCCAGTAAGGCCCACACCCTACAACCTGGGGCTTAGGGTAGCCTGAGGCTCCTCACTGGCTCTCTCCATGCTGTCAGTGTGACCAGGTAGGCATCACCACCCTTGGTGGATACCAGCCTCCAAGGCCCCCACTCTTCTGACCCTGGCTACTTCCTCTCCCCAACCCCTCAAGGGAAACACCGACACACCCCTCGGATCTGGGCTACGCTTTGCCTCCTCGGAAAGTCCTCTTACCCCACCAGGCCCAGGTTTCTCTGGGATGAACAAACCCCACCTCTCTGGTGCTGGCATCAGTTGACCCCCAGCCCTCAGCTATGTGACTGACTTGCACCAACCTCCTCTACAGCAGGGACCAGTGCTGTTCTATGCACCTGGCACAGCACCAATGGAACCACTTGGATGGGCATGGCCACAGGTTGGCCAAAGACCGTAGAGGAGGCTCAGCCCCAGACTTACCACAGCACAAGGCCAACGGCCTCTGGGGCCTTTTCTGGCTCTGGTGTTCTGAGGTGACATGGAGCACGACAGGCAGAGCAAGGATTTTAGTCCAAGAGAGCCACTACTGACATATCCCAAAGCGGGGCTGAGCCAGGCCAAGTGACAAACGAAGCCATTCCGTAATGGCCAAGCTCCCTGGGCCCTCTGCTGAAGGACAAGGGAAACACACACAGATTCAGTCTCTCCCAGGCTGGCCAAGCACAGGGCCTTCCTAGTGTCAGTCTCACCTCTGGCTAAGGGTGGAGGAAGATTCAGACCCACTCCCTCTTGGCTATACCCTGACTATAACAGGCACTTTTGGATGAGTGCCTACCTGCCCTCAGCTCAGGTTCCTCTTGGGGAAACAAGGGCATGACCACACCTGCAGGGCAGTTATGAAGACGGAGATATGCTACTACCCTGCAGGCACCTGCCCAGAGCCCAGCACAGAGCAAGCACATAGCATTGAGTGGTAGGGCATAATTACACACAGGCACACACACACACATACATACACACATACATGCATACTGTACACAGGGTAGGAGTAGGTCTTGTTCAAAGATCTCCTTATGTTGTTTGAACATATGTAAAGGGCAATCACTGGGAGCCCCCTGAAGGTCACAATGTGCTCCTTGGATCACCTTGTTTTCCTGGTCAGGAAGCTTCAACACTAAGGATTTCAGCCCTGTGGGCAAATTCCAAGAGATGGATGGAAGGGAGAAGTTAGGCAGGTGGGGAGCACAACCAGCCAGAGCTGCCAGCAGCACAGCCCGGGACAAAGCTTCTCTCTCTGTTGTTCTTTCTCTTGCTCTCTTTCTCAGCTTGGCCAGAGGTCAGCTGTGAGTGCCCTCCTGGCTGTTCCATGAAGGGCTAGCTTTGACACCACGCTGCAGTAGAGTCAGAGTGACCTGAGCGGCCGATTCCCAAGGGTTTTCACCAGAGTTATGCACAGGCTGCAGGATGCTCCCCACCCTAGTGCAGGTGACACAAGGTTGCAGGTGAGGGTGGTTCAGAGAACAAATTTGGGTCCTATGAAGCAGCTATTATCAAATGTCAGACAACCCACATATACCTGGAGCTATTTTTCTAAATCTTTTCTAAATCTTAAACCAAATCAGAATTGATCCTAGCTGATTTCTGGTTCTGAAGCAAAGGCATACTAATGTGGGAAGGCAGCTCCAATACAAGGTCTCCTAACCACGCCCAAGGAAAGTCCTGATGCCTGGCTCCCTCTCCCACTGCTGGCAAGTTAATTGTTCTGTGGGGGTGGGAAACTGGGATCCAGAAAGCCCCATGCCCAAGCCCACTCTGGAGCTGCTGCTTCAGAGGATACTACTTCCACCTCTTGTGAGGCCATGCCACTAGCTGGAGAGAGCTGGGGTGCAAACTGAGGGGGACTGGACCCAGAGCTCAGGCTTTTCCCCCTATGCAGTGCTACCTAGGTCTTGCCCTAGCTCCACCAATGACTTGGAGAACTCCATCTAGGAGGTGGCTGCAATGTGCTAGCACTTTTGTTTAATACTTATGAGGAAGACATTACCTCCATTCAACAGGTGAGGAAATTAAGAAGTGAAGTCTTTTATCCAAGGTTGCAGAGCACATATGCAATGGAGCTGGGACTGGAAATCAGATCCTTTTGACCAGGGCCTGCTGTGCACTTGCCTCCCTGTCTGACCTCCCCATCAGACCTTCCCATGACTGCTTCTCCTCAGCTGTACCAGGGCTAGAAGCACCCATCACCTTCCTGGTAGTATGAAGGCTCAGCGGTGGCCCCTCTCCTCCCACAGTAGACCCAAGGCTGGTTTCAGGCCAAGAAGCTGAGTGGAAAGTAGGAGCTACATGTTCTCCTCCCAGGAAGGAGAAGCAGGAACAGAGGTGGGCAGTGTGGCCCCTTGAGGCCACCAGCACACCCCCTGACACCAGCAATCTGCTGCTTCTCCCTGGAGCCTGAGCCTTCCCCTAGAACTAGCATAGCTGCTGAAATGGCCACTTTAACATTCTAAGATCACAGCTGTTTTAGGACCCCAAACATTTTCATGTTGCAGACACTGCTTTCTCTCAGAGGTGAGGCAACTGAGTTCTGAAAGCACTATGCAGCCAGGCCTGGGCAGAGCACACAGGTGGCCAGTGCGGGGCTGGGACTGGGCAAAGGTGGGCCATGGGAACCTGATGGCTTTGTGTCATTGACAGGAATCACTTTGAAAACATTTTTTTAAACAACTGTTCAAAATTGTGCAACCACTGAAACCATATTTGAACTTATTTGTATGGCTCCCTCTGCAAACTTCCAGAACAAATAACTAGCATGTTGGCACCCAGGACCTGTCATGCCCAGTTGTCATGCCTGAGTTATCTGCAACGGCTCACCAACAGCTTTATGCACACACATTTGCCAGCATGGGACAGCTGGCATCATGGCCCCTTTCTGAGGCACTCCTGTCTCCCTCCTTTCCTGCTTCTAGAGGCATACTCAACTCTAATGAGCTGACATCCAAGCACAGTGGTGCATGTGGTGTGAACTCAGTGGGAGCATGCAGAGCAGCAGAGGACAGTGCTTGGGTTCCCCAGCCCAGGTGCATGTGAGCAGGGCCACATGGCATGTGGACAGCCAGCAAAGGCATTCCTCTCCTGAAAACTTTGGCATAGTGCTTCCTCCCAGGAAGCAGCTGGCAAAAACTAATTCCCCGAGCAGGGGTTTGCAGATAGTATGTTTTCCCAATATTCTCAAGAGTAAATGGTTGGGAACATGCTGATTAACTTAACTAAGAAGGGGAGAGAGGATCTTAACAGTGAAAGTCTGCAGAACTGAAGACTGGAGGAGCAGGTTGGTCAGCTCCTCCCACCTCTGCTTAACACTCTGGGATGGGCAGGGAAGTGCCAATGCTGAGACTGGGAGTAATGACATGAAACCTTCTGGGAGCTAAGAGACACAGCACACACTCAGATCCTCAGCCTCTCTCTCAACACGCATGCTGCAAATCCAAACCAAACCCAGGAGGGGACACTGTAGGTCTCCTTTCCTTCTTGAGAACAGCAAATCCTGCCCCCAGAGAAATGGGAGCACTGGCCCCCTTGTCATCCTTCTTCAGCACTTCTTTAAACCTGCTCTCAAGCCCCACCCACTCAGTTCAGAAAGTTGGAGGCAGATGCCCATGCTATATCCAGGAACCCGAGCACTGGGCAGGGGCCTCACCAGGGCGCTAGAGCAAAGGTGGTGGCCCCCGCCAGACCTGTACTGGGACTGAACTTCAAGGCTACCATGGTGCCCTAGAGTGTCCATTCTTACTCCAAGGAGCCACTCTATAAAGACCGCCTGGCAGGAGGCAGAGCACTGGCACCAACTCTACCCACCTACTAGTGTCCCCATGCCTTTGGGAACACAGAGCAAGGCCTGTTTTCCCAAGCCCAAATGAGATGAGTGACATAGGAGTGAGGGCCCAGGTGTCTTTCAGCATTGTCACTACCTCCCAGGACTCCACTTCAGTGGTCCTCTTAAGTCACCAATTTGGCTTATCCTAGCAAGTACCTGTCACTAGCTTATCACTATAAAAATGAGAGAACATGAAGCAATCGAGCTACAGGCCAGCATGCAAGCCTCCTAATGTTAGTAAGGAATGTGGTTGAACAGTCGCCACCTGCCCCATCCCACATGGGATGGCCACACATATGGTCCCAGGTGACCCCATTAACAACTTATTTGGATTCTCAGGGGTGACAGACTTAGAATTAGTCACAGCCTTCCCTCAACCGTCAGAAAGAGCAGTAACAATGCACTGCTGAATAATGCAGGTGTCACTGAGCTGACTGCACCAGGAGCCACTCCAGGAGGCCACAGCCTTCTAACTTCCTTTCAAAGTAGATATCATGTCCCCATTTTGCAGACGGGAAAAAAAAGGCTCAAAGAGGTGGGATGCCATAGCCTGGGCTGCCCCTCCCCTGGCTCCCAGGTGGGCAAGCTGGCAGGTGGCGACCCTGAGCATGTCTCAGAAGCACAAGAATCACCGTGAATCCATGAGGTTAATGAGCAGCCGCAACATTGCCCGTGTCACCCCAGACCCAGCACCCCCCCTCACCAAAACAAAGCGACAAAATGAGTCGCCCGAGCACCCTCCCCGTGATTGATGTGCCGCCCTGGGCTGGCAGTAGGGAGAACAGGGACTGTACCGTCCGGCGTTGCCTGCTGGTGGGGTTTTTTACATTTGACGTAATCGTGGTCAATCGGAGTGGCTGTGTAAGGTGGGGATGTCAGACCTGGGCCAGAGGAGGAGGGGAGGGAGGCTCCGGGGCCCGGCAGTGTCCCAGCTGAAGAGTGGGAGTCCTCGTCCACCAGGCAGGCCTTCTCCCTGTGGGAATGGAGGTTTGGGACACAGGTCAGAGTCTCCACCTCACATTGAAACAGATGTGTGCTGGTAAGGGTGAGTGTCCTTCCCAGGGCCCGCTGCTCCCATGCACCTCTGGTGGCCCCCACCCCATCTGCCTGGTGTCACAGAGCCCACAGTTGCCCCCACAGCACCCACATAGGCTCTGGCTCCTAACTGGACACTGCCTAATATTTCTGGCAGGGCGTGACCTGCATCTCTGAATCTCAGGCCCTAGGAGGCTCTACAGGGGAGCCAATGAGTCTTTCCTCAGAAGCACCCTTGCATCTCTCCATGCCAAGTCTATGCCTTCTGTGTGACAGCCTGACAAACTTAAGCCCTGAGAAATGGGAAGACAGAAACACATCTGTATTTACTGCATGCTCACACATGTACAAGGATATGTGCTGCAACAAAGTTGAGCAGAAACATCAGAAACACTCTAAATGTCCACTGGAGTGGTTACATAAAACATAGTACATCCATACTATGGTATAGTAAGTAGCCACTAGAAAGAATGAGGTGAATGGGGTACTATCTCCATGGACTGTGCCCAGACCCACTGTCAGGGGAAAAAGTAAACTCTAAAACAATACCATCTGTAGTTCATTTTTATAAAATAAAAGAAACCCTACAATTGTATGTGTACATTTAAGTGTTATAAATGTACAGAAAATGATTTAGGAATTAAACTGTGAATAGTGGCTAACTCTTGGAAGGAGATCTGTCACATTTTAGTCTACATGTTTATATACTACCTGAATGTTCTATAACTAGAATGTATTCATGTATTATTTGTATAATTAAAAAAATTTTAACAGAATTATAATCAATGAAAGAAAAGTATCATTGTATGCTGGGGGCCCTTTGTGACTAAAAAAATGAGTATCTATAACTTCTGAGCACACTGACTGCCCACCTGAGTGGCCTGCCATGCCTGGGCCTGAACCTCCCATAAGCTGAGGGGCACACTCTCTGTGGAGCTGGCTCACCTGTGGTGCACATCACACAGGCTATCTGTGGCCAGAAGCAGACAGCCCTCAAGCACAGGGTCTGGGTGCAGGCCTCTCTGGCACTCAGCTGAACCTCACACAGTGCCCAGCCAGGGAGTGGTCTCAGAGATAGAGTAAGCTGAGCCCTCCCCTGGCTCCCATGTGGGCAAGCTGGCAGGTGGTGACCCTAAGCATGTCTCGGAAGCACAAGAATCAGTGTGAGTCCATCAAGTTAATGGGCAGCTGCAACATTCCCCATGTCACCCCAAACCCATCTTTCTCCCTAGGACTTGCCCCTGAGGATGGGGCAGCACCAGGACCTGGGCCTGGAGTGAAAGAAGTCTGGGCTGTGAAGATGACTTACAACTACAGGGAGACTGGGGTCAATCCAGGCCCACTGAGGGGATCACACCTGAGCCCCAGTCTCTCTGAGCTCTCTGGTACCACAAGAGAAGCCCACACTTCCCACACTTCTCACTGCTTCTCAGGAGAATGGGCAGCAGACAAGGCCTTGGCATAGGACCCAGGGGCGAGAGTTTGCAAAGCAAAAACTGACTTTCTACAGTGTTCTGCACAGAACAGAGCTGTGCCCCAGTTCAGAGGGCAGGAGGGCATCAGCTTCTCCCCAGGACTTCCCCTAAGGGTGGGGTAGCACCACATGTGACCACAGAGTAAGGGGACTCACACTCACCCTCTCCTTCTCAGATTCAACAGAAATACCTTGGCCCAGCAAATGGGAGTTTCCAGATGGGTCCTAGGGACTCCATGAGTTCTAGTTTACTCTTTACTGTGTAGCAACCCTCTGAACAACACATTGCAGTAAATGAGCCATCTGGGATGCAGATGGGGTAAGCTGCTAGAGGTCGCCTAAAGGGTGCTACTCACTTTTCTGAAGCTTTGGGTGTGTTCTTCTCCTCGCCCCTGGCAAAGGGTCCTTCTGCAGCCTCCTTCATAAAGTTGACCAGGACCTCTGCACCAACCCCAGAATCAGGCTTCCCCAGGAGCTTCAGGATGGAAGCATGGAGCCGAAAGTACACCTAGGAGAATGACACCTCTGGTGTGAGCAGCCTTCCCAGTTGCTAAGATTTGTTCCACAGGCCAGTCAGCCACACTGGAAATGGGCCCATGACCAGGGCAACAGGCTGCCACACACTGCCTATTTTTGTTAGCTTTTAAACCAGCCATCCTACAACTAATTTAAAACAAGCTGTGAAAATTAAAATGTATACTGTCAGCATTCCAGCTTCAATGTTTACCCAGTAACTCAGGCACATGGTAGTGAGATGAGAGTAATAACCACTCATTATGATAACCCTTCAGCTCCGTTCACTGGGGCACTGCCTCCCGCCACAGTGCTGCTGTTCTCTTTGTGCCCTTCAGTGGGTACCCATAGAAAGTGAGTCTCTACATCTGTCTCCCCACTGAACTCTGGACTCCCTGAAACAAGGACTAGGTTGGATTTCTGTTTATAGCCCAGGCCCTGGGCAGAGCCAGGCACCTACAGGCCTCAAAAACGTCTTCCCCGTGGGTGTGGCAGGGGGATGGGTGGGCAGGCAGCCCATTGCATCCATTGGGCCCTGTGCTTTCCTCCATTTCCTCAAGTTCTTACCACATTCCTCAAGTTACAATGGGCGAAGAGCTGCCCAAGGCCCCACAGCCAGGAATGCCCAGGGCCAGGTTAAACCCAGGTATGCCCTGACCTTCTCACACAGGAATGGGTGTGAAGCAGACTCCCACTTGGAGGGCACAGTGGGTGGTATGAGGGCTGAGAACTGCTCACTGCAGGCCCTGGCTAAGTGGCCCCCCTCACCCAGGTGAGACACCTGCTGGCAGCACTCTTGAGGGGGCATCGCAGACAGAGGGGGCTCACATCCAGAGCCCCTCCACCTCTAGTCCACCTATGGAGCCCAAAGAAATTGGCCCAGCAACTCCATTTTTAGATGTAGGAAACCACTCGAGGCACCCATGCACAATCAGGTGGCCAAACTTGGGGGAGGGCAAAGCATTCAACTGGTAAAGTTCATCCAAGTGGTGGGTAAAGTATCTTGAATGAAGGCACAATAGCAGAAAAGAATTTTTGTCAGGAGAGGGTTAAAATCTTCAGAGAAATGTCATTTTTAACGCAAGATATACACATATACCAGCTGACTCAAAGTCACATAGCTACAGTTGTTGCATGGAATGGGATGCCCCCCAAATTAACTATGTGTGCTTGCTCTCCTTGGAGTCAGCACCATATGCTGGGGGAGGGTGGGCCACACATCTAAGGCCTTGGTTCCTCATCTGGAAGCTGCTGGGACCCCCGGGGCTACCATCCTGCCTGCTCATCTGCTCTATCAGGCAGGAGCAGAGGCCAAACCCTGAAGAAAAAAACATGGAGGAAAAACAGAGTTGACATCATCTTCCTGAGGGCCACACACAGGTTCAGTGGCTTCCCAGAGGTGCCATGTGAGAATGCTGGGCTCAGTGGGCATCTGGCCCAGCACCTCTCTGTTCCTGCAGGTGACTTAAGGCAAGTCACACCGCTCCTCTGGGCCTTAGCCTTCTCACCCCTAAAGTGGAGTTCTTCCAAGGGATATGCCCCCAGGTGGACAGCATGAGCACTATGACAGGGAAGGACAGGTGACCCAGGGCTGCGAATGGAAGCAGCCAGGCTGCTGCTGCTGCGATAGTGTTCGACAGGAAGCTGTGTTTCCACACTTCTCCATGAGCCCAGTGAATATGGGCCCATCACCCAGACCATGAGTGCAGTGGTATGATCACGGATCACTACAGCCTCAACCTCCTGGGCTCAAGCAATCCTCCCACCTCGGCCTTCCACGTTTCTGGGACTACAGGCGCATGCCACCAGGCCTAGTTAATCTTTTATTTTTTGTAGAGATGGGGGTCTCGTCATGTTGCCCACTAGTCTCTGAGATCCCCAGCTCTGTATCTCAAACTCCTCCCAAAGTGCTGGGATTATAGGCGTGAGCCACCATGCCAGGCCCCCAAAAATTTTTTTTTAAATCATACCTTTTTTTTTTTTTTTCTGAGACAGGGTATCACTCTGTCACCTAGGTTGGAGTACAGTGGCACAATCCCAGTTCACTGCACCCTCCACCTCCCAGGCTCAAGTGATCCTCCCATCTCAGCCTCCTGAGTAGTTGGGACTACAGGCCTCCACCACCATACGCGGCTAATTTTTAGAACAGACAGGTTTCACCATATTGGTCAGGCTGATCTCGAACTCCTGACCTCAGATGATCCACCCACCTCAGCCTCCCAAAGTGCTGGGATTACAGGTGTGAGTCACCACACCTGGCCAAAATGAGACATTTTTGTTTGCTCATAAAATTAGCAAATATTAAAAAGAGAACCTCATCAATATGGCTGAGGGAAAGCAAACACTCTCATCGGTCAGTACAACCTTGGGGCAAGTAGCCATTGATGATCAGAATGTTAAACAACCTGGCAATTCTACCTTTGGACTTTAGTCCTTGGAAATAATCATGATGTGCTCCCTGCTACAAGGACAAAGACACGCACTACCTGTGCCATGTCATAGCAAGAAGTGGAGAGGAAACTAAACCTATCAAGGGGCTGTGTGGATAAACAAATGCCCTGCTAAACTACAGGGCACTAGGGCAGGCAGGGAAGCTCACCAAACCTTCCATTACATTTTGTCCAGCGAAAAGGCAAGCTGCAAAATCATAAGAAAATGTTACTACATATTTATATGTTAATAGGAAAAAATTTGGATATACGGGGACATAGTAAACCATTAGGGATTATGGAGGGGCATACTGGAATCATTAGGGGCCTTCACATTCACACTGTACACTTTTGAGTTGTTTAAATCTCTTTAAAACACACACACACACACACATACACACAAACACACACACACACACAAATACATGTTAATTTTATAATCAGGAAAAAAAATCACAAAGGCAGAAAAAAGCAAGTAACAGATTCTGTCCACACTCCAAGAGGCTTGCTGGACACGTGGGACTGGTAGAGACTGGGCACATAGCCTCAGAAAAGGCAAAGCCAAGGTGCACAGGGCCTTCAGAAGTTTCAAGTCCTGGGCTGAACCAGATGGTGGACATCTAGATCTCTACCATGTCCTTGGTTTTCCTGCCTACAAAATCGACAATCATGGCTTCCCAGCCTGCCTCACAAGACTGCTATGAGCAACAGTGACAGCATTCATCAGAAACACTCTGGAAACCATGAGAGAAAATCCAGGCAGTAAAGAACTTCTCTTTTCTTGAACAACAATCAGAAGATCCCAAATTGGGGGTCAAGACAGCAGGCTGCTCGCCCTAGCTCAGCCCCTGCCAACCTGGGTAGCCTGGGCACAGGCTGGGGCCTTGGATGTCTCGTTTGCACCCTGGAGGCAAGGGCGCCTGCTCTCCCTCCTGTCAGGCTACAGGGTGTGAATGTCCTGGGCCTGGGAGATGCTATGTGGCACTGACTGTCATCACCAAGGTCAGGTTCTTAATGAGGAAAGACAATTTTCTTCTGAGAGATAAGAACAAAATTATCTCTCCCAGAAAGGATGACAAACACCCCTTGGGAAAAGAGAGGAAATGATGTTTTAATTCAATTGCACACGAAGCTGCTCAACACGGATAAGTTTGCAGCAGGTTGAAGGGCAGTCACTGGAACCTTGAGCCCCATGCCCAGGGAGATAGAGAAACCAGCCTGTCCCTGCCCTGCTTCCCCACCCTGGGCCAGCATGGTGTCACCTCCAGGGCCTCCATGGCCAGCTCGGGTGGGTTGTGGTAGTGGATCTTCTTGGGGTAGCGGGCAGCCTCCTCGTGCAGGTAGTGGCCAGCCTGCCTGTAGTGCAGCAGGTAAACGGTGGGTGGCTGCTGCTGCTTCTCAGCCACCTTGCCCAGCATGTAGTGGATGAGCCACTCCTCCTCATCACCATCACCCTCGCAGCGGGCTGCTGATGTGAAACAGTGCTTGGCTGTCTCCAGCATGCTGTCGCGTCGGCCCTCCATCTGTAAGAAGATCATGCGACTGGGCTGGCCTTATGCCTGAACCTACTCATGGATGAGACTTTTTCCTGTACAAAGCTCTGCTGACCTATTTGCAAGTTTATACTCCTCTCAACAACCAAGACACAGAAATGCCCTCACCATTGCACAGCTAGTGGCACTGAAGTGTAGAAAGGCCTAAGGGTTTCTCAAAAGCACACACCAAGCAAGGCACAGAGCAGGACTTAAACTCAGGTCACCTCATGTCAACCAGGGTACTTTTTTCTGCTTCCCCCTGCAGCACCTAATGCAGATTCACCTAGCACCCTGCTCCACAGCATTGGAGAGGACATTTACTAACACTCAGCACCCAGCCCTACAGCACTGAAGAGGGCATGTATTTAGCACCTCAATCCACTGCACAGGAGAGGGTGTATACCCTTGGGGTACAACAGGACTTCCCACCATCTTCTCTGTGCTTTTTAAGACAGATGTGGAGTACTTGTAGAAGGGCAAATTCCTGAGTCCTACTTAAGACCCACTGACTGGGAGTCTGCATTTGCAGCAAGCACCTCCAGCCACCCTCTCACAGCCTGAGGGAAGGAAACAGCTAGCACAGAGGATCACCTTTTAAGAGGCGTTCCAACTTGGAGAGCACTGCTCTCCAGTCCTGGTCAGCTGCCAGGCAAACTCATGCCCCCTCATTCCAGAACTCTGGGCTGGAAGCTAGAGAGAAGCCTGCCTGTGCGGGCCCACAGAGCTGCTGTGAGCAGCCCAGGTCTCTGATCCCTCCTCTCTGTGGTCCTGGATCAATGGCAGGGAAGCCAAAACCTCTTCTTGCCTGACCTCAGGGGCCAGTGAGAGGGGAAGAGGCTGCAGGCACTAGTCTCTGGCAAGGGCAGCTGCTGCGGCCTGTAGGAGGTGCCTCATGTTCTTATCTAGCCAGGTTGAGCCTGCCCTTGGATGTCTGTCCAGTGGGTGCTTGTTTATGTGAAAACCTGCAGCAACAGCCCCAGGACTGAAATAAGGGAGCAATGTGCTACCCACTGCTCTGTTACACACTTCTCAGGGGAAAAAATAAAAATGACCACACAGGAAGTGGGAGATCATCAATGGGTGAAATACAGTGGAAAGGATCCCAGTGCAGGGCCAAACACGGGACCAACCAAGTAACTCCATCACACCCTCTAAGATGGGCTTCTGTTCCTCCAAGATGGGCTTCTGTGGCAAATGTGCTGAAGGAAAAGGCGATGGCTAAAAGGATATCCTTCTACTTGAATTGCTTTGTAGCTGTGTGACCTGGACCAACTCACTAGCCCCCCTGCCCACCCTGTTCTGCCACTGGCACCTGTAACAGCTATCTGCCAAGAAAGAAAGGGTAGCTGTGAAGAGTCCCATCTGGGCTGGCATCTGGTACCATGCAGACCCTTGGGAAGAGGCGAAGCCCCCACCCCTTCCCCATATAGGGCACAATGCCAATGTCCCTGTCCTTGTGGTGTGGAAGTCACAGTACCTCAGACAGGAACAGGAGGGATAGTCACTGAG
The DNA here is from genome assembly GCF_002776525.5 of Piliocolobus tephrosceles. NCBI lineage: Eukaryota > Metazoa > Chordata > Mammalia > Primates > Cercopithecidae > Piliocolobus > Piliocolobus tephrosceles. Next base: position 4,938,940 of record NC_045452.1, read on the forward strand.
GGTCTGCTGTGTTTCAGAAGCTCTACTAGACACCATCTCACTACCTTGCCATCCTCAGAGCAGAATAGGCACCTCATTCACCTTGCATATGGGGTGCTCAGGAAATGGCTGATGGCAGGTGTTCCCAATGAACTCTCACAATACTGCCTTGGAGAAGGAACCACAACAGGAATGTCAGGTTACTGCTTCTAGGTCACACAGCTAGAAAGCTCTGGCTCCAAAGTCTTTCCCCTTGCCTGAGAACTGACATCACGGGGAAAGTATTTGTTCTCCTACACCACCACCTCTGAGGAGTTTCTAAGCAAAAGCTGAAGCACACAGCAGCTCAAACAGCTGCCAACATGTGTCCTGCAGCCCATCCTGCAGACACAATAAATCCAGATGGAAAAGCAGCAATCAGGGGACTGTGTCCCCGTGACACATTCCAGGGTTGGAAGCTGTCCCTCCAGAGGTGGAAAGAACCCAGGAGGCACAAGATAGCTCTGCAAGGCAGTTTTCACCCTTGGCAACTATGAAACACTTCCCCCTACCTTCCCTCCCTCCCTGTCGGGACATCTGCATTGCAGGTGGATTTCCATGTCTCTCTTGCCACCCTAACACGCCAGCAAGATGGCTTGGGAACCCAGTTTCAGGACCTGAGCTTCCTGGGCCAATGGCTTCCATAAGATCAACAATGAGTTCAGTCCCAAAGGCTATGAGCCTAAGCGGAGGAAAGAACAAAGCAAGGGGAAAAAGTGTGAGGAAACTTGAGGTCAGTCTCCTTACCCACTCCCTGACTTCCCTGCTCCCTTCCTGGGGAGACCACTACAAACAAAGCTCCACAAACAAGTGCCATTGGCAGAAAGGGAACGCTGACTTCTCACCCTATTTATTTCCTGGAAAACTCCCACTCTGCCAATCTCATTTGCCATCATTGGCGGGAGATGAAGGACAAAATCCAAGGACTATGATCAGCTCAGCCCACTGAGTCCCAGCAGAGGATAATGCTGCTCCTGCTGTTACAGGGAAGGCCCCTTGGGGAGTCAGGCTCTGCATCCCAGGGCAGCAGCTTCAGTCCCCAGCCTGCCCAACTCTGGGTCCACCACAGCACAAACAGAATCCCACAAGGGAATTTTGTGCAGGACAATTACAATAAAATAGGGTTACAGCAGTTAAAAGGAATGTACTAGATGCACAGGAATTATCATGGCTAGAACAGCGTGGTGCTGAGTGAAAAAGGAAGCTGAGTACCATATACAGTGTGATAGCATTTAGATTGTGGTGTTTTTTTCTAGGAGTACATATTTATGTATAAAAAGTACTTTTTTTACAGTCTGGAAAGAAACAAGTCTGTTTTTGAGGTAGTAGGGGCAGCCAGAGGGATATGAGCTTTGCCCTTAATATTGTAACTGATTTAAAGAAGCCTGTGTCCCTTATAAGATTTAAGAGTAAATTTTTTTTTTTGAGACAGAGTTTCGCTCTGTCTCCCAGGCTGGAGTGCAGTGGCGTGATCTCAGCTCACTGCAATCTCTGCCTCCCAGGTTCACGCCATTCCCCTGCCTCAGCCTCCCGAGTAGCTGGGACGACAGGCGCCCGCCATCATGCTCGGCTAATTTTTTGTATTTTTTGAGTAGGGACGGGGTTTTACCACGTTAGCCAGGATCGTCTCTATCTCCTGACTTTGTGATCTGCCCGCCTCGGCCTCCCAAAGTGCTGGGATTACAGGCGTGACCCACCGCACCCGGCCAAGAGTAATTTTTTTTAAGATGGCAATGTTGAAGAGGAGGCGGTGCTGCCACTTCTTTCCCCTATCCTCTTCCAGGGTGCAGTGCTACTGCACTATTGCTACCGCTGCACTAGCCTAAACATGTCAGTATGGCTCCTTTACTTCCATCTCAAGGAGCCAAGGGTACCCTACTGAACAGAGACCTAAGGGCCAGACTCGGCATCCTGCACTAGGGTAACCCCCTACCAAGAGAGACTTCAAAAATCCCAACCTAAGCTGAAAAATTTTACAAGGACCCAACAAGCTCCTCTGAGGGAACAGGGAAGAAATAGCTACTTCTGGTGGCCAACACTTCTCCCCTCTTTATCTCTCAACTACACTGTAACTAATGGCTGACCAGCTGGGTCTAAGAGCCTGTCCCTAAATTTGTCTACATGAGACTGGGTGTCCAAAGACCAGGGACCAAGTTGTCACTGACCATGGTATGGCTTGAGCTTCATGAGGAGATTCATCAGTGAGCTCCCAGCATGGAAGTGTGGACAAGAATAAAGTACGAATGAGACAGAGCTTCGTTGACCTGAGGGCACTCTGTCTGGACAAAAGAATGGCAGGCCCATCTGCAGCACCCCCTCCTCACCTGCTGCACGAGCTCAGGGGGCAGCTCGCCTCTCCACTGCTTCAGCTGACGTGAGGCGAATGAGTGCAAGGCGTAGGACATGGTGCCATACTCAATCCATAGAGACAAGTTGGAGCTGTCAATCTCCAGGGCCCGACGGAAGCAGTTCAAGACGGGCGTGGCATGCTTCCAAATGGGCCCATCACTCTTCAGCTCATTGGAGTTCAGCTTGTCTTGAATGCGGCTGGCCCGGGCCAGAGCCATGCCTGCCCAGGAATCAAACCTGTGGTGGTAACAAAAGCACCAGCTAAAAACACTACTACATGAAAAGCATGGAAGATAATGACAGGCTAGTGGACAGGCAAATGGACACCATGGAAACTGTCTTTCCACACCAGGGCTCAGAGCCCAACTCTGACACTCACTAATGCCATGACCATGACCTAGACCAGCCATGTCTCTGAGCCTTCATTCCTAACCTGTGACACAGGGCTAAGAAGACCTACCTCAACAGCTGTGGGCATTATGAGACAAAATGTATTTTAATCACTCAGCACCTCATAGGCATGCAGTAGCTGCTCTAATGGATGAGTTCCTGGACTCTGTTCCCCTGCTTTGCGGGGTTGCCTACAGAACAGCTCTGGTGGAGAGAAAAAGGAGTGCTCTACAAGACAAGTCAGCAGTGGTCCAGCCAAAGCTCCAGGAAGACCCTCAGCCAGGTGTGACCTTATCTACTTCTGTGTGGGCAGAGCCTGCCATCAGCACATTTGCCAACCAGAAGCATGGGCAGCAGAGACCTCAGGACCCCAGCAACCCAGCTTCTACCTCCTTCTGCTCTGTCTCCCTGAGCAGACCCTGCCCTTTCCAGCTCAGTTCTCAGCAGTAAAATGAAAAGTGAGGGACCACATGAGACCCTACCATTCTGACACCACCTGAAAGAAACTGATAGTGAGAACACAGAAACCTGTCTGAGAGGAGGAATGGCCACAGAGACACCAAGACAAAGATGATCTCTGGGCACTTGATAGTCTGGGATTTGATGAATGCTAGTACAAAGAACAGAAATGGCAGCAAACGGACAGATGCCACCCTTCCACATCCAATCGTCTTTAATGCACTGCTAGCACAGAAGACCAGACTAAGCACCAAGTCTCGCCTGGTACCTGCCTGTTAAGGCCAGAATGAAGGTGGCCAAGGCCTGGAGCCCAGGATCAAGCCATCAAGGGCTTTCCTGGCACTGGGGCCAATCCCACAGGAAACCCCGCCTCTGTGGCAGGGTTGCCTAATAGGCCAGGCTGATGGGTTGATACCCTCTAAACAGGGAGATATGAAGGTTGGAAGGACGCCCAGCTAAGCTGCCATGAGCCTTCATTCTGTTGAATACAGGGCTGTCAGGTGAGAGGTGCCATGCAAATACAGGTGGGTTCTATCACCCTCACTTTTCAGATGTGGAAGTAGGGGAACAGAGGAGGAAACCCTTACTGTGGCGCAGTGAGCACTCAGCCAGACTGAGCACAGATAGGGCTGCTCTATCTCACTGGTTCCCAGTCACCCCGAGAGGACAGCCAGGGCTCTGCCACATGGCTCCCTGCCTGGAAGAAAACACAGGCTAAGCAAAAGAAGTTCTGTGAGAACCTTTCATACAAGCTACACAAGCCTTGCAAACTGGCTTCTCCACTCACACCCAGTCCCTTCTCTCCTTGGCCGGATGGATTCTGATGAGGTGGAATTCTCTGGTTTGCCCTGAGTTAGGGTGGTTCTGTGCTCACCCATGGCTCAAGGGCAGCTATCACAGCCTAGCCTCTGAGTCCTTCCAGGAAGTGTGCCTACAGATGCTACTCTGAACCCTTTAGACACAGGTCAGCCACAGTGGGTAGCCTCCTTTTGACCTTCACCCAAGGCTTACCTCCTAGGTATGATAAAATATTCCCTCTTAATCAAGTGTATCAGACTTCACGAATGTAGAAGGCCCCTTGGGAGGCTCCAGGCAATCACATTTTTTTTTTTTTTTTTTTGAGAATGAGTGTCGCTCTGTCACCAGGCTGGAGTGCAGTAGCACAATCTCAGCTCACCGCAATCTCTGCCTCCCAGGTTCAAGCAATTCTCATGCCTCAGCCTCCCAAGTAGCTGGGGCTACAGGCGCCTGCCACCACACCCAGCTAATTTTTGTGTTTTTAGTAGACACAGGGTTTCACTGTGTTGGCCAGGATGGTCTCGATCTCTTGACCTCATGATCCGCCCACCTCGGCCTCCCAAAGTGTTGGGATTATAGGCATGAGCCACCACGCCCAGCCGCAATCACTACGTTTTAAGAGAAAGTCAAACAGGGCTCCACAGGAAGAGAGCACGAGCTTCATGTGCAATGAGCTCTCCTACATGCACCATCATGATAATCGCTACCGCTAACAGTGCACTGCACCAGAGCGAAAAAGAGAACTCTGGCTTGAGTTTTTCTATTACTTGTCCCCAAGAAGACAACCATAGTTAAGAAGCCTGCAGTGGAAGCAGCAAGAGTACACATCCTGGGGCTGTGAAAGTAGGCAGCACAAAACCAACAAGATGGAGCCAGGCTGCGCCTCCTTGCCCTGCACACCAGGGTCCAGATGGACACCTTGTACCTTCTCTAATAATCCTTTACCAATAACCCTCCCAGAGGACTTTGGAAAAGAGGCCTTCTCCTCTGCTCTTCTTTTTACGGAAAACCTGCCTTTCCTAACAACGGCAAAGTGCTAAACCATCCTCTCATTCCTTTTTCCCTGGTCTCTGCAATGGGCCAGGAAACCCCAAAGTGGCCCACTGAAGAGCTTGCTGAGCTGGAGTTACCCCAGTCATCCCTGCAGCCAGCCTAACCTCATACTCTGGTCACTGACCTATTGGGGCAGATGCAGATGTCATGCATGTAGAACTTGATGGCCTTGGACTGCTCCTTGTTTTTGAAATGATAATCAGCCAGGAGGTAGTAAAGCTCGTTCACCACCGGAGGGGAGGGGTCAGCACCCTCTGGGAGGCAGGGTACCTGGCAGGTGAGAGGAAAAGTATGAGGGGAGGTGAAGTCAAAGACTCAGATGTGACCAGTAAACCCAGGACTGTTTAGTCACAGGACAGACTCTCCAGCTTCCTCTGCCCCTCCGTCTGGTACAGAGCAGAAAAAGAAGCAAAGGAGCATATACAGCAGTGGCAGAGGGGAAGAGTGTGACCCAGCCCGGTCCCCCACCTCCTCAAGGTTGTGGGCCCACCTCAGTTGAAGTTCCCTCAATGTAGGCAGAGACTTTGTCCAGGCTAAGTGCTGGCCTCTCCGTGCGAGGCACAATGGTGGCAATTCTCTTCAGCAGGTTGGCCAAGTCAGCAGACACGGTGCTGGTCTTGTAGCTGTCAAATTCAGGAAGGGTCTTGGGCTTAAAATACTCAAACATAAACAGGGCATCCTCCCATATGAGATCCACCTTGAAAAAAAGACAGAAGGCAGATTCATAACACATTCAGGGTAAATGAAAAGGGAAAAACACATTCCTCCATAGAAACACATTTTGTCCAATGTAAATGAGGTTATGGCGTATTGGAGAGCCTAAAACAAATCCCCATTATACTTAAAAAAAAAAAAAAAAAAACTGCACTACAAAAATTAGCTGGGTGCGGTAGGTAGCAGGCACCTGTAATCCCAGCTACTCAGGAGGTTGAGGCAGGAGAATCGCTTGAACCTGGGCGGCAGAGGTTGCAGTGAACCGAGATCATGCCACTGCACTCCAGCCTGGGCAACAGAGTGAGATTCCGTCTCAAAAAAAAAAAAAAACACCACATGCCCACTATAGTGTCTGAAAAGCATAAGGCTGGTCTGCAGAAAGACAGACATTGGAAACTACAAGCTGCGCTCTATAAGCCCACATGGCTGAGCCAGAGGGTGGGTTCCATGATGCGGGGGGACCTTCGGCCAGCGACAGACCCTCTCCACTTGGTAGACAAATTATTGAAGGAGGGCTGACTCCAGGGAGGGTGGCCCTAGGTTTGGGGTCCACAGCAGGGGCTCTGTCCTAAGGAGCTTACATTTTAGTGGATGGAATCCCTAAGATCAGACATAACTGACAGTACTGAGGAGTTATTAGATAATACACTCAATAGCACTCTAAAAACCAAAACAATACAAAAATGGAAAACCTCTAAAGAATTATTCATATCCAAAACGGAAATAAACTATCGATAATTGCCATGCTACATTTTTTGGTTTTAGGGTAGTTTTGTTTGCTGTTTGTTTTTAGAGATGGGGTCTTGCTCTGCCAGCCAGGGCTATTCACAGGTGCAATCACAGTGCACTCCAGCCTTGAAATTCTGGCCTCAAGCAATCCTCCTACCTTCACCCTCTAGAGCAGCTGGAACTAAAGGTGTGCACCACCATACCTGGCTCTACGTATTAGCCAACATTAGTTGAATGTTAGTCAACATTTATGAAAATAAGTTTTTGCAAGAAAAACCCTTGTCCTTTGAGAAGAGAAGACTCCATCAGACCGTCTTCTCTCCTCCTTCTCATGCAACTCCAAGCAGGACTGCCAAGATGACTGTTGACAAATATGACATCCTTCAAGACAGCTTACAGCTCCTGCTTCTCTCTTCCTTGAGGCTATTGCAGCACCCTCACCTGCTGGACTGAGTGTTCCTCCAGGTACCTGGCCTTACTCTTCTTGCTGGGGAAGCTGTACAAGCAGTAGAAGCACTGCTCCAAGGCTGTCTCCAGCTCCTCCTTGTAAGGGTGTGTGTCTTCAGAGGTGGATGCAGCCAGTTCCTTTTGGAGTACTCGTACCTGTGGTGGGCAGAAGAGATGCCTGAGGTGAGGGCCTGTAGCCACTGCCTCTCTTTCACAGCAGGGCCCCAGACAGACCACCACTCTATCAACTCTTTTAACCTGAGGTGGCTATGTCTGTTGGGCTCCTGCATGACTTGATTCCAAAAATACCTGTTTCCCAGAAAAGTCTTGTTATCCTAATAGGAGCTATTCTGGTCCCACCTCTGGGCCCAGCAGGAGCCTCCTGATGGGTTTACCAAGCTGCCTTTCTTCTAGCACACCTAGCCAGTTTCTACCAGCCACCAGAAGAAGATATTATTTGCCTCCTGGGAACTTCACTCATTTATTTAGTCATTCATTTCCTCAATGAAAAATTACTGAATATTTTCTTATAATAGACATAGTATGACATAGTCCTTGCTTTTTAGAAGTTCAGATTCCAATGGAGAGAATAAAGTTAGATAAATATTTATAAAAAATAATTATGGCCGGCTCAAGCCTATAATCCCAGCACTTTGGGAGGCCGAGACGGGCGGATCACGAGGTCAGGAGATCGAGACCATCCTGGCTAACATGGTGAAACCCCGTCTCTACTAAAAAATACAAAAAACTAGCCGGGAGAGGTAGCTGGCGCCTGTACTCCCAGCTACTCGGAAGGCTGAGGCAGGAGAATGGCGTGAACCCGGGAGGCGGAGCTTGCAGTGAGCTGAGATCCAGCCACAGTACTCCAGCCCGGGCGACAGAGCGAGATTCTGCCTCAAAAAAAAAAAAAAAAAAAAATTATAACATGAGATGTTAAATCCCACTAGGGCTAAGAGAATCTCCCTCAGACAAAACATAAATGAGGATCAGAGAGGATGTGAACAACATAGTAAACAAGTTACATCTACGAATATGAGAGCCGACAGCTATTGTTATGCCCAACTATTAGCAAATACACATTATTTTCAAGCATCCATGAGGTTTTTGCCAAAACTGGATGAAAAGCAAGTCTAAACAAAGACCAAAAAACTAGATATAAGACATACTATATCCTCAGCTGAACACAATTCAATAAAATTAGAAATCAATTACACAAAAATAGCAAACACCAAATATCAGAACATATGGGAGGCTGATAAAGATGTGTTTGGGAAAACTTATAGTCTTCAATACGTGTATTAGAAAAGTGAATACTGGCTGGGTGCAGCAGTTCATGCCTGTAATTCCAGCACTTTGGGAGGCTGAGGTGGGAAGACTGCTTGAGCCCAGGAGACTGAGACCAGCCTGGGCAACAAAGTGAGACCCTATCTCTACAAAAAATTTAAAAATTAGCCAGGCGTGGTGGTGCACACCTGTAGTCCCAACTATGTGGGAGGCTAAGGCAGGAAGACTGCTTGAGCCCAGGAGGTCCAGGCTGCGGTGAGCTGTGACTGCACCACTGCACTCTTAGCATGGGCAACAGAGCAAGACCCTGTCTCAAAAAAAAAAAAGAGAATAAAATCAAGGAAGACCTCTGAGAAGAAAACGAATTTTCTTTTTGAGATGGAGTCTCGCTCTGTCACCCAGGCTGGAGCACAGTGGCACGATCTCGGCTCACTGCAACCTCTGCCTCCCGGGTTCAAGCAATTCTCCTGTCTCAGCCTCCCAAGTAGCTGGGACTACAGGTGCCTGCCACCATGCCCAGCTAACTTTTTTATTTTTAGTAGAGATAGGGTTTCACCTTGTTGGTCAGGCTGGTCTCAAACTCCTGATCTCAGATGACCCACCTGCCTCAGCCTCCCAAAGTGCTGGGATTACAGGCGTGAGCCACTGTGCCTGGCCCTAAATTTTTAAAAATAATAAAAATAACAGAAAAAAGATAAAAAAGAGTGAATACTAAAATAAGCATTCAATTCAGTAAGTTAGAAACACACAGTAAATTCAAAGAAAGTAAAAAGAAATACTAAAGTAGTAATGAACTAGAAAGCAAAGAAACAATGGATCAATAAATCAATAGTTAGTAATTTGAAAAGACTAATTTATACAAACCTCATGAAAGACTGGTTTTTAAAAGGTGGAGGGAGAAATCACAAACTATTTTAGCAATGAAAAAAGGGGCATAACTAGAGGTACAACAGAACTTTTTAAAGTATAAGCAAAAACCATGAACAGCCTTATGCTCTAAGTGAAAACTGTTACCACAATATAATTGATTTGAGAAGAGAAAATCTAAATGGACCTATAATCACTAAAGAAAGAGTAGTTTAGAATTTATAAAAGAGAGACAGAGTTCTAGATCACAAGTGGCAAACCACCCCATGGGCCAAATCCTGCCCTTATCTGTTTTGTAGGCCTGGGAGTTAAGAACGATGTCTGCATTTTTAAATGACTGATTGAAAAAAAATTAACAGAAGAAAACTTAACACATGAAGATTATATGAAATTCAAATTTTAGCATCCACAAGTTTTGTTGGAACAAAGCTGCAGCCACTGATTTACGTAGTATCTACGACTGCTTTTCTGAGGCAACGGAAGCCCTGAGTAGTTGCAACAGAGACCCTAGAACCTACAAAGCCTCAAAGATTTACTATTTGTCCCTTTACAGAAAAAGCTTTGGTGACCCCTGGCAAAGGATATAAGGGGAAAAAAAAAGAAAAAACTATAAGGATTGAAAAGGAAGGAAAAAATAGTTATTCATGGATGATATGACTGTCTACATAGAAAATTCAAGTCTACCACCCACTAAAATGAACAGAAGTAGTAAGTAAAGGAACTGTGCATAAGAAAAAATTATTAAAAAACTAATGCTCCTGCATGCCCACAAAAATCAAATAGAAAAACTGACATTTAAGTATCTATTTATAACAGCAACAAAAACAATTGAAACCTAAGCAATAATCTAACAAAATATATACAATTTTACATCTATACTTTGAAAAAATGAGAGTGAAAGAAAAAAATTATTATAGAGAAAATTATTAAGCTGAATTAAGGGACATGAAAGCATAAGACCTAAATAAACAGAGAGATATACCACATTTACGACTGGAAAGACTCAACCATACAAAAATGACAATTCTTTTGCAAATTAATTTGTGAGGTCAATGTCATTCCAATCAAAATTCCGATGGTGGGTTTGTGTTGCGGGGTTGGACATCACAAAACATCACAGACTGATCTTACAATGCTACAGAAGAGGAAAAGGCCAAGAATAGTCAAGAGACTAAGAGGTACGTGAGTAGGTTAACCCCACCAGGTATCAAAATCTCTCAAAGACAATTCAGTATTGTCTTTGAGACAATTCAGTATTGTCAGGAACAGACAAGACTCCTATGCCAATAAAAAGAACAGAGCCAACATGAAAGAAGGTGACTTACAAGTCAGTACAGAGAACAGACTCTTCAAAAAATGGTACAAACCAACTGGCCATGCGTATGGAATGTAAAATTGGATTCCTACCTTATCTTTTAACAAAAATAAAATTTAGATGGAATACAGACACATGAAAAACAAGAGCAAACTAGTAGATTACTGTAGAGAAGATCTTTATATAATTTTGTGAGAGGGAAGTAAAAGTACCCCTACCCTTCAAAAAATCACAAACCTCAAAGGAGAAGACTAACAAATTTGACATTCAAATTTTAAAATTCTGTAAAACAAATACCATACACATAGTTAAAAGATATCCCACACAAAGGTGCACAGAAATAGAAATAGAACTAAGCACACAGACACAATATGTGCATGTAAAACTGGTGAAAATTATGTATCAGACGAAAGACTGGAATTCAGAGTACCTTAAGAAAAAAACTGCAAATCAATAGGAAAAAGAAAAACAAACCACTAGAAAGATGGGCAAATTATGTGAACAGGCAATTTACGTAAGAGGAAACCCAAGGGGTAAATAGGCATAAAAAGATATTCAATCTCACTAGTAATTATAAATTATTAAAAACAACATTTAAAGAACAAAGAAATACCATTTCATGTCTTTCAGATGGGCATCAACATTTAAGTCTACTGTACTTAGGGCTGACACAGCCGTGCAGGAATTCCCACACTGCTATCAAAAGTATAAAATTGTTCAATAATTTTGGAGAATAATCTGAAAACAAAAATTTTAAAGTTAGCAATGTGCATACTCTGTGATCTCGTAGTTCCTTTTACAGGAATCTACACAAGAGAAACTCTCACATGTATACATAAAACAACCTCTTGGTGGACGTTAACCATAATATCATTTATAACACCCAAAATGCATAAATAACCTTAATGCCATCATTAGGAAAGTTTATTTTTTAAAAATATAATAACAAATACTTACAGATGAAGTGATATAAATGTCTAGGATTTGCTTCAGAATAACGTGGGATGACTGAGAATGTAGGTGGGGGAGTGGACGTGCATTATGAATAATAATGACTAACCAGTGCTCAGTATATGCAAGTGCACTATACTTTCTATTTTAATAATGTTGGGAATTTTCCATACTAAAAAGTTTAAAAGCATGATATACTCACACCATAGAACCCTGTAAAGCAATTAAAATGAATAAACTAGATGTACTTGTATCGATGTAACTATATCTCAGTATACTAAAATAAATAAAAGCAAGCTGCAAGAGGTTACATACTATATGATATTTAGAACGTAAAATTTTAAAACTCATGTAACTATATACTATTTACTAACAACAGATATATAATTAGGTATAAAAAAACATGGACAAAAAGATACACACCAGCTTCAAGAGAGTGAGGGAGGTAGGGTAATGAAGAGCACGTTTTCTTGTTAACTCTTATTTTTATCAGAAGACAAATCTGTGGCAAATACAGCAGATTGTCCATACATATAAAATCTGGGTGTGTGGCTAGGCACAGTGGCTCAAGCCTATAATCCCAGCACTTTGGGAGACCAAGATGGGGGGATCACGAGGTCAGGAGATCGAAACCATCCTGGCTAACACGGTGAAACTCCGTCTCTACTAAAAAATACAAAAAATGACTGGGCACGGTGGCTCACACCTGTAATCCCAGCACTTTGGGAGGCCGAGGCGGGCAGACCATGAGGTCAGGAGATAAAGACCATCCTGGCTAACACGGTCTCTACTAAACCCCATCTCTACTAAAAATACTGGGCTGGTGGCAGGCACCTGTAGTCCCAGCTACTCGGGAGGCTGAGGCAGGAGAATGGCGTGAACCCGGGAGGCGGAGCTTGCAGTGAGCAGAGATCGTGCCACTGCACTCCAGCCTGGGCGACAGGGTGAGACTCCGTCTCAAAAAAAAAAAAAAAAAAAAAATCTGGGTGTGGTACACAGAGGAGGGTGGGCACACAATGTAAGAGGGAATATCCAGGTGTTAATAAAGGCTCTATAGCACAGGGGTCATTTGAGCTGTGTGGAGATGAACAGATAAGAATCCATCAACCCAAGTAGAATATATGAAAAGAAATAAGAAAAGAAGAGATCCAAGAGGATTTCTCTCAGAGAACATTTCCATTCTATCTAAGAAGAGAAAACAATCCACACAAAAGGTCTCCCTGATGTTGGCCTCAAATCACTCTCACAATGCAATCCTTTTACCTGCAGACCATGAGCCTGGGGCAAGGAGAAGAGGTAGTAATGAAGTATTCGACCTTCATAATCCCCATGGCACCCAGATCACGAGTGCTCAGCAAGCATCTCTGGAGAAATGAATGAATGTCTTTATGTTTGTTTATCCACTCATTCAAGAAATATCAACTGGGCAGCAGTCTGTCAGGCATTGCTCAGGCCCCAGGGATGCTTCAAATAGCAAGAGAGAAAAGGTTCCTGGTCCCAGGGATGCTATCTGGTCGGGGAGGGGCAGATGACAGAAACAAATGGTGGGGGTCCCCAGCAGTAGACATGACAGCATGCGGCAAGAGAGAAAAGCCTCTTTGAAAAGGCAGGAAGGAAACAACAAACCAGTCATGCAGAAGGTGAGGAACAGTATGGCAGGCAGAAGGCACACGGTGGTCAGGAAAGCTGCTGCAAAGGTTGGAGAAATCTAAAGGCTGGGCCTTGGGCAGGAAAATCAGGAACTATAAAATGAAACACAACAGTGCTCAACTCACTTCTACTCCCTCAAATTCACTAGCAGATATCAGCAGCTAGAATTCATGCTCCACTAGAAAAGACATAGATTAAGAAAAACGAAATAGGACCATCTTATTGCCCCTTCAGCCCACCCCTTAACTCTTAGCACCACTCCCACCCAAGCTAGCCTAAGGTATTAACTCAATCTTCCCAATCAGCATAAGGAGGATGGTCTTGTGGAAGTGACCTTATGGAAGCTGAGACTGTCCCTGCACTCTCTGGTTGGCAGAGGGAAGGCAGAAAAAGGGAGTGGCTGAGTCCTGGCAGCATTACAGACTCATCCTGGAAAAACTCTTCCAAAAATAGTCTCGGAGGGTAGAGCTGACCCAGGGTGAGCATCTCAAAGGCCCTCAGAGCTCACAGGGTAGGGGAGACATTCAGGTACCTGGAGCTGGGGTTGGAAATTGCCTCAGACACTAACCAGCAACAGGGACCTGGGTCAGATGGGTCTCCTGGATGAATCACATCCTCAGCCTAAGTGTTTTGCAAACTGTCAAGCTCTATACATACATGAGCTCTATACCTATGCATACTCTCCTTTAACCCATATTTATTAAGCACCTACTATGTGCCAGTTGCTGTACTAAGTACTTGGATCCAGCAGTGAACAAAACTAGCAAAACCCCCTACTCTCTCTGAAGTTAATTTCAGTGGACCAGAGACATACAACACATACAATGAGCGTGTCACACAGCATGCTGGAGGATAAGCGCCAGGGGGAAAGCACAGGAAGATGGTGAGGACTGGGAGGGAGGGTGCAGTTGTGAAAGAGCAGGTATTGTTCCCTGAAGAGAAGGTGTAGAGCAGGTGATGGCAAATGCTTTCTTAAAGGGCCAGATACTAAGTATTTTAGGCTTTGCTGACCATACAGTTCCATCACAGCTACTGGACTCTGCCACTCTACTGCAAAAGCAGTCACAGTTAATATGTAAATGAATGGGCATGGTTATATTCCAATAGAACTTCATGAATAAATATTATAGGCTGGGTTTGACATCCCTGTCTTGGTATATGAAGAACACCAGGTGCTCTGTAACTGGTCTGCACGCTGCTTGACCTCCTACTCAACAGTGAGATTGGAGACAGGGTTCATGCTGTTTATCCCTAGTAAACCCAGGGAGATACTTCCAGTCAATCACAACTGACAAGTGCAAGGAAGTGTATGTGCTCTCACTAATCATTTACTAATTGAATGGATGTAATAATAGCTAATGAATGAGCAACTACTACTTGGCATTGTGAGTCATGCTTAGCAAACAGGACTCAATAGAAGGCGCTGGTGGTGCATGTGGTTATTTACTCCTGAAATTACAACTACAAGGCCTAGCCCTGCGCCTGACTAGGAAGAAACTCAGTAAGGACTACTGGATCTAAATCAACCTGCTATTCAAGAGTTCCAGAGCTTCCTGAGGATCAAGTGCACAAGGGAACTTTCTGGCAAGAAAGTCTTATCAGACTTTCTGACAAGCTTCAGTAACTACACTGCAGCTTGTTAACACTGAATGCTGTTAAGTCAAAGATGCACAGTGGGCCCACTGAGGGAAGGCTGAGCAAGCTCGGCATACCAACATGAATCTGTCCCCTTCCCATTCCACCTCCCACCACAGCCCTGCCCTGCACTGGCAGTCTGCAGCCCAGGGGGAAGCACTTACATAGAATCGCAGCAGAGCCCCATCTGAATTGCAGCACCAGGACCTCCTGCCCAAATACTCGTGGGCTGTGTTCAGCAGCATGAGGGAGGATGGGAGCATGGGCGTCTCCGACATCCCTAGGGAAAGCCCAGGCCGACAGACACAGAGTTAGTGTGGGAACCTGCGTGCCTGCAGGGGCTGCCAGGCTCAGTCTCTTCTTTTCAGGCTTTTCTGTCTTTATCAACATGACCATAGATTTTTCTTTTCCCTTCCTTTTTTTTGTTTTTGCCTTTTTAAATAAGTAGTGACTTGAATGGCTTTACTAAAGCAATACATGCTTATCAAAACACAATTCAAGCCATATAGGAAAATATAAAGGAGCACACTTTATCCATCAAAATACTAGCCCAGAGGGAACCAATGCGGACATCTGGTGAACCTCCAGTCGAAGCATCCTTCTGTGCATATCTGATGCATTTTGAATGAGAGAAAAGTAATTTATAACAATGGAACCCATACTACACATGCCATTTCTTAACTTAAAAAAAATTTTTTTTTTAAGAGATAGGGTCTAACTGTTGCCCAGGCTGGAGTACAGTTGGCACAATTATAGCTCACTGCAGCCTCCAATTCCTGGACTCAAACAATCTTCCCACCTCAGTCTCCTGAGTAGCTGGGACTGCAGGCGCGAGCTACCACACCCAGCTAATGTTTTGATTTTTTGTAGAGACAGCGTCTCAGTATGTTGCTCAAGCTGGTCTCAAACTCCTGGCCTCACGTGATCTTCCTGCCTCGGCCTCCCAAAGTGTTGAGACTACAGGCATGAGCCATGGTACTTGGCCTTAAAAGTTCTTAGATTTAGGTCTACCTGAATAATACAGAAGAAAAAGAGTAAAACAGGAGGAAAAAGAACTACTGAATTCCAGTTACACACTCATTTACCACTACAGGTGTTATTTGTTTATAAAGGTCCCTCAGTATTTTTGAAACTCTGGGCCATAACCCATTAATGACTTATAACTAGCATTTTTAGAGTGGATCAGGACAGAACATGTCAGAAGTCACTAGTAATAACTTTCTTTCATGAAATTTATTTTGTACTTTTTCTTCTTTTTTTTAAAATGAGGTCTCACTTTTGCCCAGGCTGGATTGCAGTGTCACGGTCATAGCTCAGTGGGCTCCAACTCCTGGGCTCAAGTCAACCTTCCTTCTCAGCCTCCCAAGTAGCTAGGTCTATAGGTGCCACCACAACTGGCTTTTTTTTTTTTTTTAACTTTTTGTGGATACAGGGTCTTACTACGTTGCCTAGGTTGGCTTCAAACTCCTGGCCCCACGTAATCCTTCTGCCTTGACCTCCTCAAGTGTGGGAATCACAGGAGTGAGCCACCATGCCCTGTTGCTTTTGGCTCTTAATTGCAACCAACTGTTTCAATTTGTCATACTCATTCTGCTCCTTGCTGTTTGCATTTATGACTTTACAATGGTGAGACTTAGTTTGCAGTGTTTTCCTCAGTTCTACAATTCTTTTTGTTTCATTCTGTTTGTCAGCTCAAAAGCCCAATCCTGCTTCCTCTGCCTTCCTAATAAACCCTGTCTTAGTATCTGCTTCCAGATAATTCAGTATGTGATAACTACTATTATTTTTCCTGGGTGATAATATCCTCACCAGGCCCCTCACCACCCAACCATAGTGCGTTTTATCCCAGGGCCCCTTCCCTCAGCTCAGTCTGCACACTGGAAGATGGCAGGATCCTGTGGCTCTTCCTGCCTCTGCCAAGGCCGAGGGTGGGATGGAGGAGCTTTCCTCTCATGCCACTCTCCACAAATGAGAATATTAATAATATTTCCCAGGATTTGGTCAACTTGCTATCTTCCCTCAGTTCTCCTGTTGAGGGACATGCAGAGACAGAGCCACACCTACTGCTACTCCACCAGAATAATTCTTTTTTCTTTCCTTTCTCTTTCCTTTCCTTCCCTTCCTCTCTCTCTTTCTTTCTTTGATGTACTTTTCAAAGTTTAAGGTATTTGACTATTCCTCTATCCGTGTTTACTTGCTGGCAGTTTTTTGAAAACTAATTTTTGTTTGCATAATTAATTTTGAGGGAAAGGAGAATTTCAATCCAGAAGTCTTTTTTGTGTTACTTTTCTAAGAAAAATAACAAAATTTATAGTTGTAAACTTTAATTTTTTTTTCACACTAAAATCCTTTTGTAGAACAATAAGGTATCAGAGGTAATAACTGTCAAGAGCTCTAAAGATATACATTGCTCGAAATTTATCCTAAAAAAACAATTAAGTAGAAGCAAAAAGGCATGCATGAGGTGTTCATCATGGCATGACCTGTAAGAATGAAATTTTTTTTAAGAGATAGGGTCTAACTGTTGCCCAGGCTGGAGTACAGTTGGCACAATTACAGTTCACTGCAGCCTCCAATTCCTGTACTCAAACCATCTTGCCGCCTCAGTCTCCTGAGTAGCTGGGACAAACTAAGGGTTCAGCAGCGAGGACGGTTCAACAGAGCATGCACCTCTCATCAGCATGATGAAAACAATGGAGCAAAATGGAGCAATGGCCTTACAAAACAGAGAATAAAAGCCTTTTGCAATCTGGCCCCACCTCCCCTGTCCAATCCCCATGCCCCAGGTCTCCTGGCTAAGGCTTGCTCAGTCCCTGGCCCCACTCTGCCTCCCCAGTGTCTTCCTCTGCCCCTGCTCTTCCATCAGGGCTCAACTCAACCCACACCCACACCCATGGGCAGCATCAGGTGCCCTCCTCTCAGTCCACCACACCAGCCTGATGCTGTTAGATAATTGATCTGTCTCCCACCACCACAAACCTGTCAAGGCCAGAGGTATCCTATTCACAGAGCCCTGACATGTCGTCAGCAGGTGATGAACTTTTGAGCAGTGAATAAAATTACAGAGAAAGTGTGAAGGGAAGGAGAAAAACCATATGTTAACTCTGGTTTTCTCTGAGCAGTTGGAATAGGGATGACTCTTTCCTTTCCACTTTTTCTTGTTTTACAAATTATTGAGGAAAAATCTTCAATAAATTTAATTTTAAGCTAGTTGAATACAAGCATCAATAGATACATACTATTATAACAACTGCACACAAACTAGATGTGCATTAGGCCAAGTCTGGACAGAAAATGCAAGAAAACAAAAAATGGAAAAAGAAAAAAAAAGATCTATCTGATAAGATTATAGGTGTGATCTTTCCTTTAAGTGCCATTTAGCTGTTGTACTGTCGTTTCTTCAATCCAGCACATTTTCTACCATTGCACTGACCATGGATCCAGGGCCATCTCCATTAAGGGTCTAGGGCAGGCCCTCCCTGGATTCTCATCACTCAGCACCCACCATGAGCCAGGCATTGACTCACCATGGTGATTCATGGCTTTATTATTTCATTTCATCCTCAGAACAACTTTCTGAGGTAGATACTATTATTCCCAATACGGGTATGTGGAAATAGAGGCTGAGGTTATATGACTTGCCCAAGGTCACACATCTAAGAAGTGACAGTTGGGATGTGGAACCTGTGCTCGCTCCACGCTGCCCTCAGCTTACCATCCCTTGGGGTGTCATGGGGATTAAAGGAGCTAGTGGGTACAAGGCCTCCTGGAGCAGTGTCAGCATTCCTCATAAGTCATAACCTTTTGTCACTCCCTCCATGCTGCCACCTGCACCAAACATGCAATGTTCACACACCCAGGACTCCTGTGCCCACTGCACAGTAAGCTCCCTTAAGGAAGAACCAAGAACCAAGAACACTTCTGCCTCTGTCCAGGCGCAAGCAAAATCCTTGGATGAGTGGATGAAGCCCCACTCACAACATGTGGATAAGGTCCAGGACCCTAGGGCAGAGGACAGGGGCAAGGACATGGGAGTCAGAGCTCATCCCCACTGCACCCACTGCCTGTGCACCTTCCTCCGCTGGGTTTTGGAGCTGCTGCTGGTGGCACAGAGAGTGGAAGGTGTCTTCCTCCTGCCAGATGATCCGGTGTAGAATGATCCAGGGCAGCACTGAAGAGACATGGGGCTCCTTAGCCTCCTCCTGCACGGCCATGCTGCAGTCAATGACCTGACGGTGAGGGGCGGGGCGGGAGACAGTAGAAGTGTCACAGCAGGGTAAGCCTTCAGGGCAGACTGAAGGGACGCAGGAGGCCTCTTAGGGAGCTGGTACATGCTACCTGCCCACCCTCACTGTTCTGATGTGCGCACTGTAATCTAGCAGATCCTCAACATGTCATCGGACAGAGGCCCATAATGTCCAAAGATAGAGTCACACCACCCTCCATGCCACATGCAGTTACTGATACCCTCAGTACCTACTATGTGCTGCGTCCTGTGAACAGGGCATGGGGGAGCTGAGAGCCCAGAGAGAAGAGAGCAATGGGCAAGCTATACAAGTGCAAAGAGTCAGTATGGCTGCTGCAATGAGAACAGATGCAGCCACAATGGCTCACAGAGGAGGGGTGGGGCAGACAGGGGAGAGCCTTTTAAAAGTTTCCAGGTGTGTGGCTGTGGTGTGTCCAACACTCAGGGAGGGCAAGGAGTGGGGGCAGAGGACAGGCATGCAGGCAGGGACCCCAGAGGGTAGCCCAGGAGGGCTGCAGCCAAGGGAGCACAAGACCAGGGGGAGAGACAGGCCTGGGGCTCAGTGTACCTTAGGTGACACACAACCTGGAGGGAACATGAAGGGTTTTAAGTGAGGAGGGAGCACATTCACATCTATTTTGGAAAGGTGCCTTTGTGGTTGGACAGTGGCTGGAAGGGGCAGAGGAGACTGTGGTGAGTGTGCTGCCACAGCTCAAGCAAGAGTAGCAGTGGTCTGGACTACAGCAGAAATATGAAGACAGAGGGAGAAACAAAGGCTGGAGGGGTGAGGATATAGATTTGGCAGGACTTGCTGAAGGCCTGAGCGGGAATTGAGGAGGCAGCCCAGAGTGCTTCACAGGAAGATTCTCTGCCTTAAAGCCTTCCTGGACAACGCAGGGTGCTGTGACCACTCCTTAGCTGGAAGTGCCAGGACAGCATGGGATGCTGGAGCCATCACGGCCTACGCTCTGGCTCCCATTCTGCCTCTGACTCACTGCAGGCAGACCAGGGTCTCCCTGTAAGGTTATTTCTTCCCCTCTGGGATGGATGGTCTGGAAGAACCCTGTGGCACCAAGTGCTACATAGTCTCCAATCCCCAGATCCAACCAGCCCCAGGAAGGTCTGCAGCCTGCACACAAACCCCTCCTCAGATCCCGAAAGTTCCAGCCAAAGAAGCCATCATGTCCCCTTTGGGTGCCTAATTAGCAATGAAAGCTTAACTACTGAAGAAGAGGGATGTCAGAGAGACATACCCACTGGGGCAGGGCAGGGTGAGAAGGAGCCAGGGGTTACCTGGATGAGGTTGTTGGTGAGCCGCACGAGGCCAGTGGTGGAGGATGATTCCTTCATGATGCTGCCACTGCTGTCTGCAGAGAGGGCCTGCTCGATACCCATCAGCAGTTGGGTCACTGTGGCCACCCACTCCTCCTTGGCTGCAGCCTCACTTGAGTTCACCATCTGCTGGACGGCCTCATTCAGAGCCACATCGGAACACTCAAAACACTGCCGATAGTCCTTCAGCCGGAGCAAGGAGTCCTGGTACAGCAAGAAGCCAGATGAAGTGCACGGTGAGCTCAGCACATCTGGGCCCAAGGCCTGAGCAGAGACAACTGAAGGAAAACAGATGAGGGGCAGCAAAAGAAAGGGAAGTACGAGCCCCAGCACAGCATAGGCCCCATGCAGCCCAGAGGTGCCTGGAAGGGCAGTCTGATGGCCTGTGGGCAATGGCAGCAGAGAATGTCACCAGTCACGGAGCTTTCAGAAAGGCTTCACCTCTGTACCTCACCTTCCCCATTTATAAAGTAGGGACGCTGGGAATGAGGCTGCAGAGCCAGCCAAGGTGAGACAGGGACCCCTACACCTGTCAGCTCTCCCCAGAGCCACTGTGCCCATCCAGTGCCAGGGCTCTGGAGGGGGTTCAGCAAGGAAGGGGCAGACTGCCAGGGAGGGACTATCTCAGTGGAGGAGGGCCTGAGCCAAGGCCACAACAGAGGCAACTGGCCAGGCAACACTAAAGTCATCATTCTATCAGGTCCCTCCTCCTCAGGTGCCCTGATGGGGCCAATGTGTAAGCCATATGAGCCTCAGCCACCACATCATCCACTCAGCGGCACTGCGGGCCTTAAATGAGCTGATGTGCATATTACACTCAGCACAGTGCCTGGCACATGGAAGAATTCTGAGAACACCACACTGAACTGTTACTTCTATTTTAAAAGCTTCTCTTTGGAAGGAAGCCATTGCTTTTTGCAAAGCTCCTTTTTTTTTTTTTTTTTTTTGACCTAGAATACAACCTACTTAAATGCCTGGGATCTCTCTTTCATCACTGTGCTGGTGCATGGGGAAACACAGTCTGTCTGTGAATTCACAGATCTGGTGGGCTGCTTGTTACACCTGCAGGAAGCACCTGCTGCCCAGTGCCCCATTGGGCTCTAACTTTGCCACAGCCCAGGCCTGGCAGCGGCTCCTCCCAACCTTGACACATGCAGCTGCCACTCTCTGAGATGACACCAACAGGTGTGGGGTCAGAAATACCTGAAACTGCCTTTGGAATGTGGTGTAGTATCTGAACACAGATCAACACCTCCCCCAATTTATAAATCCTAATTGCCAGGAAAATGGGGCCCATGTTTCATTAGAGAAAGCCAGCACCCTTTACCAGGAGGCCACTGGGGTTCGAGGGTGCCTACAGGGTGCTGATGTAGGGGTCCAAAGCCTGAGCTGATGCCTCCTAGTCAAAACACCCAACATGTGAGAGCCAGAGGATTATTTTCCAGCATGATAAAGACTATTAAATGCAACCAGAGTCATTGTGAAAGTCAGGGACAAGACAAGGACCTGCTAATGGTGCTCTAAAATATGACATAATCTCCAGGGCTCAAGGCCAGAAAGAAGCAAAAAAGTAGAATAAACACCAACGAATGAGGGGACCAAATTACCATCGACTGGGGGCAACACAATCATCTACCCAAACACAATCAAACAAGCCAGACAGAAAACAAGCGATAATGGGAACTCAGTGAAGCACCCAGACTCAAACACGAAAAATCAATAGGGTTCCTATGAGCCAGCAACGTAGGAATACATGGAAAAGATAATGAACAACAAGAAGATTTGGTTGCTCAATATAGCAACCAAAAACATTAAGGACTAAGAATCAACTCAACAAGACACAAACTATCCAATGAGACTGAAGAACATAATAGGCAGCTTGCCCACTGGGAGAAAGCGCCACTATACACCTACGGGAGAAGACTGCAAGTTCACTGCCCCGCTTGAGAAAAGCTAAATGAAGCAAGTTAAATGCAAAACATAAAACATTAATTCTGCAGGAATAAAACAAAAGCAAATACTCTTTTTATCTCTCTGTTGATGGGTCTCTTGTCAGCCTCCCCTCCAGAACATGGACCAGCCTTCCTCTTGGCCCAGTGCCAGGCACCCCATAAAAGCTCAAGCTATGTATGTAGAATAAGTGGATGAAGGCCAGGCACGGTCGCTCATGCCTGTAATCCTAGCACTTTGGGAGGCCAAGGTGGGTGGATCACGAGGTCAGGAGATCCAGACCATCCTGGCTAACACAATGAAACACCATCACTACTAAAAATACAAAAAATTAGCTGGGCGTGGTGGTGGGCACCTGTAGTCCCAACTACTCAGGAGGCTGAGGCAGGAGAATGGCGTGAACCCGGGAGGTGGAGCTTGCAGTGAGCTGAGATCGCATCACTGCACTCCAGCCTGGGCGACAGAGCCAGACTCTTGTCTCAAAAAATAAATAAATAAATAAATAAATAAATAAATAAATAAATAAGTAGATGAATATTTCTCCACTCTTGGAAAGACTGTCTAAGCATAGGAACAAAAACCACAATGAGCAATGAACAAAATCACACATGTATGAAAACATCAAAAGATTTGACAGCATAAAAATTCAAAACTTCTCGGCAATTTAAAAGCAAACAATTGGGAAAAAAATATTTGCAAGATCTGTTGAGAAAAAGATTACTATCTTTAATATACAAAAAGCACTCCAAATCAATAAGAAAACACTCTCAATATGAAACTGAGCAATAATCTGGAGTCCTTAATTCACAAAAAGCAGGCGTTTCCACAGCACTCGGCCCAGACCTCAAGCACAGCCCTTATCACAGTTCAGTGCCTGCCCAAGCAGCAGCTCCTGCCCCATCAATGGGGTATCCTGCCACATCCAGCTGTTCTAGAAGACAGTAAGAGCAAGACCACATCTGAGCACTGAGGGCATCCTATGGAGGCAGAGTACACTGGCCTCTCCCCGCTTTCTCCATCCCAGCACCCTTCTTGGTACACTGGCTGTCCCTCCCACACATAGCCATGCTGGGCCATCTTGCAGCCTGCCAGGTAACTGAGGTCACACACATCTCATCCCCTGATCTTGGCTTGGGCCCGACTGACCTCCTCTGCCAGGAGCTGGAGCCTCCTTCCCTCCACCCTCTTCTCCCTTCTGCTTCCCCAAACCAACTGTTTCTTCCCCTTTCCCCAGGACTGAGGTGCTTCCATTTGTTCCCACAGTCGCACCTCTAAACTATTTCCTAGTTCAAGAATGTTAATGATTAAAATGCTTTGTGGAATCTGTGCAAAACACCTGGGAGAAGACTGGACTCTTTCCAAATTGAAAGGGAAGTACCCAATAAGATAAAAAACACAAGTGATTAGTAAGATGAAGCATAAGGGACCAGGACTCAATGCCACTAAGCATATTTTGCGTATTATCTTCCATGTTTATCTCGGTGCCAACTCAACCCTCCTGAGGATGGTGGCAACGATGACAGCAGTACCTCCACAGCACCTGCTAGTGACTGGCATGGTGCCAACACACATTAACTTGTGTAATCCCTACAACAGGACTCTGAGCTAAGGACACTGGTCATCCCCATCCTAGAAATGAGGAACTGAGCTCAGAGAGGTTGAATAACTGCCCAGCACCCAGCAGCTGCCAGCTCCCTGGCAGGCTCTCGGTGAGAGTTTACCTCCTGAGGAAAAGAAGCACAGAAGGATTCAGGAGGGCACATGAGGCTTCAAACATAAGGCTAGTGTTATTTTTCTTCAGCTACATGGGTCTTTATTTTATCTTGATTCTTCACACTGTACAGATATTTTAGCCACTTTTATATTTACCTTAAAAAAACAATACAAAACGAGATGGATGAATAAACAAGTAGATGGATAGATGATGACCCGACCATTCTTCCTTCCTCCTCTGCCATGCAGAAGTTCTGAGTCAAGTGTGGGGATCACCCTGAGCCATGCAGAACCCTAGAACCTGCACTCCTTGGTTCTAACTTTCTGCTAGTCTTGACCGTATCTTCTGACTAACATCTTCCTGGGGGCTTAGTGGTGTTAATATCCACTCTCTTCTAGCTATGTGTTCTTATGAACACATATGCTATGCTTCTCAGAAGTTGCCCTTGACCCTAATCATACCCCCCCATCTCCAGGGGCACCCTGGGCCCCTCAGAGCCCTACAGCTCCCTGAGTGGCAGGCATCAGAGAGGTTGGAACAGTTAAGACAAAGATATGCAAAGACCCCCCTGAGAGTCAGGGGCAAAGGGAAGCAATTTTACAGACAGCATTGAGCTTATCTACATTCCACCAGGTGGTGGTTTAAAAGTCAGAATGAAGCTCGGCCCAGTGGCTCATGCCTGTAAACCTGCAGCGCCAGGAAGCGAGCCTACCACAGAGCCTCCAGAGAATAAACACAAACAAGCAAGGAGAGAAGGTGCAAGTGGGTGTGAGGGACACTGGCAGCACACACCTGCAGTAGAAGCAGCTGGGCTGGCCTCTCGGGAATGGAAGTCATAAACTCCAGGTGTTTGGCCCGGTCAAACCCACTGGTGCACAAAGTGGGGCGGAGCAGATGCACAACAGCCTTGTAGTCACCTGCTTCGTACAGTCGCTGAATCTCCTCCAGGGACTGGCACCGCTCCAGCGACTTCAGGTTCTTATCAATCTGAAAAAGGCCCGGCAATGCTGTATGAGGGTAAACCCCTCAGCCCCTGCCCCACCGAATCTGGCCAGTGTTTGTTTTTATCAGAACTGGATGAGGAGAATAAAAATTAGACTATGTTCCAGCCCCCCAAAAATTAGACTCCTCCTTCATACATCAGTGTTTACACTAAATGTATGTGTTAAAAGTATTTCTATTAATGGCAAGGCATCCAATTCTTTAAAAAACAGGCACATGAAAAACCAAAAACTACCCAGAAGCAAAGGAGTTCCAGGAAGCATTCGCCAAGACAGCTGGACAGCCTTGTCACAGGTCAGTCAGCAGACTCAGCAAGCCTGGACCAGAGGTTGTCATACACTACACGCAGGACCTGATGAAGCCCTGGCATGTAGACAGCCCTGTACCTGTACTTGTCCCTGAAACAACTCTAGGAGAGTCTGAAGGCCACTTTCAGCCAGTGTGGACATTTCACAGATACAGAACTGCAGCAGGGTCTGAAACTGCACAATGAATAAAGTGGCACCTGGGTGGAACCTGGCATATAGGCCACACACTGCTGACCCAACCCCATGGCCAGCCCAATACTGGTCTGCTCCAGCTGGTATTTCCTTCCAGTTCCACTGGGATGGTTGCCACACATAGCCAGGAGAGCAGACCAATGACTGCTTCTAAATAGTGCTGGTGAGAACTCCCATATCTGCTTTTCACCAGGGATCTACAGGGTCCCAGTGTACTACAGCAGCCTTTCCCTGGCCTCTTCTGTCTTCCCAGCAGGGGCCCCACTCAGCATGTGGGAAGCTCTCTTGTTCCTCAGAAACAGGTCAACCCTGGGCTAACTATGCCAAATCACAAGAAATCTTTGACTAAGAAACACTATTTAAAAACTTTCAGCCAGGCACAGTGGCTCACACTTGTAATCCTAGCACTTTGGGAGGCCAAGGTGGGTGGATCACCTGAGGTCAGAATTCAAGACCAGCCTGGCCAGCATGGTGAAACCCCCTCTCTACTAAAAATATAAAAAATTAGCCAGGCATGGTGGCAGGCACCTGTAATCCCAGCTACTCAGGAGGCTGAGGCAGGAGAATCCCTTGAACCCCGGAGGCAAAGGTTGCAGTGAGCCGAGATTGCACCATTACATTCCAGTCTAGGTGACAAGAGTGAAACTTCATCTATGGGAAAAAAACAAACAAACAAAAATTCTCACTCACCTCCTCCAGGGAAACCACAGAGTCGTTATGGAGGTTGGGTAGCCGGATGACAATGTCTCTTCGCTCAGCCCCTGCCTCCACCTGGATGGCGGTGGAACTCTGGAGCATTTCTGTGCAGATGTCATAGTTCTCCAGGGCCTGCTCCATGTCTCCCTGGTTAGAAGGAAAACAGGTCAGGGGACCGAAGCATAAGATTGACTATGATGTGCCAGATGTCTTACACCTCTGATCTCACTTGACTGTGGAGGCCATGAGGGTGGGGTTTTTACCAATTACTACTGTAATCCCTAAGAAGGGCCTGGCATGTAGCTCAGGCTCAATAAATACTTGTTGACTGAATGAACAGTCCCTATCAACTCTGTGAGGGGAGATATCATAAACCCCATGTTGCAGATGAAAACACTGAGGACACTTGAGCAGAGCCAGAGTTAGCAGCTAGGCCTGTCCTAATTCCAGAACTAGTGTTCTTCACATCAAACAGTGTTGCTTCCTTTAGACTAAATGGTTGCTGACAGGGCCCTGGTAATCTCTTGACTCATTCTACCACAGTGTACCAGCACCACCATGTGCAAGGTGCTAGGTAACAGCCAATCCATCCTGGCCTTCCAGACCAGGCTCTGAAGAGAAACTTTCCCAGAACTCTCACAAAACAGGTGAATAATTCCCTTCTAGAAAGCTCTGTATCTGTTTATTCATTTGCTCAGGCTCTCTCAGGAAAACATAAGCAAAGAGTCAAGATGCCGAGGCAATCTTGAGTGGGGGAGGCAGAGGCAGAGCAAATGCCTTCCAGAGCTCTGTGGTTATGCTGAAGAGCTTTACAGACTGGTATCAAGCTTGGAAGTCTGAGATGCTGAGAATTCCCCACCGTGTTGCACTTTCTCATGCCAAGCCCAGTGCCCGGGCAGGTGCTATGCATGTACACGTGCACGCCCGCACACACACACACACACACACACACCCCGCCCCCAACATGGTCAGTTTTCTGCCCATCCTGCTGGGTGTCAGGGCATACTCCCCAAGCAGCTGACCATGGAACCAACCTGCAGTGCCAGGAAGCGAGCCTTCAGCCAGTAAACACGGACCACAAACTCCAGCCAACCATCCTCGAACAGGTCGCGCTGGGATGAGGCAAACGACAGCTGTAGGAGGTCACCAAGGCAGTGGGTTCCTGGGAAGTCGGGTCCAAATCTGCCATTCACCATACCAGCAGGGGAGTTCCGAGGAGACACTAAA
The DNA here is from genome assembly GCF_002776525.5 of Piliocolobus tephrosceles. Lineage (NCBI taxonomy): Eukaryota > Metazoa > Chordata > Mammalia > Primates > Cercopithecidae > Piliocolobus > Piliocolobus tephrosceles. The sequence goes on from NC_045452.1 coordinate 4,966,266, forward strand.
AACCATGAGGTCAACGAGTCAACTTCATGTGTAGCATCCTAATGCCCTTCTGCTTCTCAGAAGTTGCCCTTAGCCCTAACCACACCCACCCTATCTCCAGGGGCACCCTGGGCCCCTCAGAGCCCTACAGCTCCCTGAGTGGCAGGCATCAGAGAGGTTGGACCAGTTAAGATAAAGATATGCAGAGACCCCCCTGAGAGTCAGGGGCAAGGGGAAGCAATTTTACAGACAGCATTGAGCATATCTACATTCACCAGGTGGTGGTTTAAAAGTCAGAATGAAGCTGGGTCCAGTGGCTCATGCCTGTAATCCCAGCACTTTGGGAGGCTGAGGCAGGTGGATCACTTGAAGTCAGGAGTTCAAGGCCAGCCTGGCCAACATGGTGAAACCCCATCTCTACCAAAAAATACAAAAATTAGCTGGGCATGGTGGAACACGCCTGTAGTCCCAGCTCCTCGGGAGGCTGATGTGGGAGAATCGCTTGAGCCTGGGAGGCAGAGGTTGCAGTGAGCCGAGATCGTGCCACCGCACTCCAGCCTGGGTGACAGAGCAAGACCCTGTCTCAAAAAACAACAACAACAACAACAATAACAATCCATATCACCAGAAAAATTACTGAAGCTACATAAAGCACTGCATTGAACAGTCACACCAAAACTGAGATCCCACTTCCTTCTATCTCACAGCAAAAGCAGATTGGTGGCTCCCTCTGGGGGCTTAGCTCCTGCTAACCACTTCTTGAGTATCCAGGAGATTTCCCTGGGACCCTGACAAGCCAACCCAAAAAATGTGCCTACTATAAATGTAAGTCTAAATACCATGACTCAGTCTCCCCACTTCGGCTTTCTCCCAGCTGCTGGGGGGTTCAGAAATTAGCCTGGCCACAGAACACATAATGCCGCCTACCTGCAGAGCTTCTGCCTTTGGTTAGCAGCCACTGGTCCAGCTGAAGCTCCATGCAGGAGAGAGACATCAGCATCATGTCCTGCAGGACAGGCATAGGAAGGTCAAGAACAGTATCACAAAACCTCTTCAGTGTTGGGGGTAGGGGGCAGTGAAAGGAAACAAAACTAAATTTTACTTTTTGATAAAACTATAATTCTTTCTATTCACTTGCCATTTCATAAGTGATAATCAGTGACCACTCTTCAGGACATAAAAAGAGCCACATGGATGTATAGTTGGGACAAGACTTGGGAGGGACCAGGAGACCTGTCTTCAGAGTTCTTGTCCTGTTGAAGAGGCAACCCTGTCACCTGCCAAGTGCTGGGACAGACACTGCATCCAAATTACAGAATTCAACCCTTAAAAGTTTTGGGCAGCTGGCTGGGCACGGTGGCTCATGCCTGTAATCCCAGTATTTTGGGAGGCCGAGGTAGGTGGATCACGAGGTCAGGAGATCGAGACCATCCTGGTTAACATGGTGAAACCCTGTCTCTACTAAAAATACAAAAAAAAAAAAAAAATTAGCCAGGCGTGGTGGCGGGTGCCTGTAGTCCCAGCGGCTTCGGAGGCTGAGGCAGGAGAATGGTGTGAACCCGGGAAGGGGAGCTTGCAGTGAGCCAAAATCGCGCCACTGCACTCCAGCCTGGGCGACAACAAGCAAGACTCAGTCTCAAAAAAAAAAAAAGGTTCTGGGCAGCTGGTATACCATTCCCAGGGCACTTGAGGAAGCTGAGGCTCAGCAATGAGAAGGCATTTGCCCAGTGGGCACAGCTGGAAAGTTATCATCAGCCTGCTTTGCCTGGGGATCAAAGCCCTGGTTCCTCCTGCTGTTTCAAAACTGCTCCAGGGGAGCATGGCCTGGTGGGCAGAAGTTGCCAGGAGGTAGTCCCGAGATATCCCAGTGGAGGATGCCCAGCAAGGGATGGCTGACCTACAAGCTCCTCTACCTCCTGTGCTCTCAAGTCAGAAAGACCACCAGGCATCCCTGAATGTTTCTGGTGCTCCTGCTTCAGCATTCAGTGTCCCATCTCCAACAGGAGTACGGGGCCAGAGCACCTTGTGTTCCCTTAAGCTCTAGGAGGCACCAAGTGGAGGAGGCTGGGGTGTGGAATGCAGCAGGAAGACAAGGCTCAGTGAGGCTCAGCCCCTACTGCTGGAGGCCCCCAACGCTTCTCTAAGCACCCTATTTAGTTTCTGCTGTTTTATCATCTGTTAAAAATAGTCACAGGCCATTTATGGCCTGTTATGTCTTGACATCATAACATCATAACACAGTGAGACCTCCATCTCTAAAAAACAAAACAAATACATATATTTTTTGAGACGGAGTCTCGCACTCTCACCCAGGCTGGAGTGCGGTGGCACCATCTTGGCTCACTGCAAGCTCCCCTTCCCGGGTTCACACCATTCTCCTGCCTCAGCCTCCCGAGTAGCTGGGACTATAACCGGGTGTGGTGGTGTAAGGCTGTACTCCCGGCTACTCAGGAGGTTGAGGTGGGAGGATTACCCGAGCCCAGGAGGTTGAGGCTGCAGTGAGCTGTGACTGCATCACTGCACTCCAGCCTGGGCAACAGAGCAAGACCCTGTCTCAAACAACAACAACAAAAGCCTCAGTCACAGTCCCTGCCACCTCAAACAAACCAAATGTTTCCCTTTCCTCCAGCTTCTCCTGGCAAGCCTTCCCCTGACTCAGTACACAACCCGAGAAGCCCTTCTCATGACTCTCATTCCCTCACATATCCCATGTCCAGCTCTGCAACCACAATCCAGCATCCCACTATTACCACTGGATCTCAGCCACTGTTCACCTGGCATGACAGCAGCCTCCTGACGGCCCCCTGAGCCCACTCTCACCCGCAAGTGTATCCTCCACTCAGCCATCAGGGAGCTTTCTAGGCACAAATCCGGTTCAGTGACTTCCTGCTTAAACACCCACAAAAAGCCCAGGTTCCAGGCCCACAAGTAGATGCAGCCCAACACAACAGCAGCCCCACACCCATGCAAGATCCCTGTCCCCATGCCCTGGTCCCAGTTCAATACCAGCCCTTGAGAGGCTCCCCCCAACCTTTATGTGCTTGTTGCTGCAGTCCCTCAGCAGCGGGTTGGGCAGGCTGGTGCTGTGCCTCCTCCAGCTGTGGTAGACGCTGAGCACGACCTCCGCCAGGCCTGGAGGCCACCTTAGCAAGAACTTGTGGCCCATGCCTTTCAGGTAGCGCATCATCAGCTCCAGGATGCCCCCGTTGGTTAGGTTCTCCAGCAGGAACTCATGCACGTCCTGCTTTTCTGCCCAGGGAGCAAGAACAACCTGACTTGAACAAAGAGGACCTTTCATGCCAGGATCTCCCATTTTCTTTGGGACAGTAAAGACTGTTCCCTCCCTCTACCATCTGATCCAGCTGGACATGATACCACGTTGTGGTGCTGAGATCAGGCTACTGGGTTCAATGCCTGGCTCCAGCCCTCAGCAGCTATGATTGAGCCTCTCTGAATCTCCATATCTAAGGTGGACATCAAAAGGGCAGACCTCCAAGTGCTGCCATGTGCACTAATCTCACTCAGCAGTTATATACTGATACACACTCAACAAGTGTGCTTATACATATTCAATTTGTAAAGCGAAGCCTGTGAATTTAGCCATAAGAAAGCACAGCAATTATGAGTCTAGACATTTTAGAAGACCTCCAAGTTGACCACAGGGCTCAGGTCCAAGACTAATCCAGGCAGACTCTTGGCCACACGAAAAAACACCCCAGAACCATTCTCACAGAACAAAACATAAGCAGGTTACAGGATAGTGGGAAGAGGAATTCCCAAAGTGAATGATCACACTGCTCAATTCCTACCAGATTCCATGAACGTGGCTGAGTCAAATGACAGTCTATGAGGCCCAATGCTTGGGAAGCTTTCCAGTTTGGCTTCTGACTGGACTTCATAGTTATTAAAGGAATCATCTTCCTCCTCAGGGTCCAGCTTTCTTAACCTGCATGTAACATGCCAAAATCATAAAGTCACAACACACGTTCTGACACAAGCATCTGAACTCTTCCTGTTAGAGAAACCAAATCTGAGCCAGGAAGAAGGCAGCTAAAATAAGTGGGTGGTGGGGTCCAGAACCCAGGCCTCCCTAGGCTCTGCCTCTCTCCAGGGCTTTATGAGCTAGCATTTGGTCTGTATCCTGACTTGTTCACTCATCTCATCAACAGATGATTACCGAGCACCAGCTATGTGCCAGGCACTGTGCTAGGCACTGAATACAGCAGCCCTAAATGTGGTAGATCCTGCCTGCAGTAAGCTTACCCTCTAAAGAGACACAGCCAATCAGCAGGTACACAAAACTAACCTAAATAAGGACCACCTCACAACAGAGTGCTTGAGACTCTGGGTCAAAAGGGCTCTGCTTTAGAGAGCAAGGTCAGACAAAGCCTTTGAGAGGGGATGATGTTCACGCTGCCACTGGAGGAGGAGAAGGGCTGGCAATGCAAAGATGCAGGACAAGAACAGGTACAAAGGCACAGGCCAGAAGAGTACCTGTGTGTTCTAGGGCCTCATGGGAGCCCAACGAGTAAGGTGGAAAGTAGATAGATAGGTGGGAGTTTGGGGGACCCATCTGAACTTGGCCCTTCCATAGCTCCTCACAAAGCTGTGGGTGGGCCCAGTCTTGGGACTGGAGACACCTCTCCTGGCAGGCACTCCTCCCAAGGACCCATTACAGCCAACCTTGTGATGTTCCCTCAGCCCAGAACCCCTGCAGCATAAACACTCAGGGCACTTGTGAATGTCTTCATTCACGTATTGCACACACTCCCAGGGCGACTCCATCAGGCAAGCGACCATGTTGCTCTTGCCTTGACCATTCAAAGAAGCAGACACTAAGTTGAGTGTGGTTGCTCAAGCCTGTAATCTCAACATTTTGGGAGGTGGAGGCAGGAGGATGGCTTGAGGCCAGGAGTTCAAGATCAGCCTGGGCAATATAGCAAGGCCTCATTTCTACAAAAAACAAGAAGTAAAATTAGCTGGGCATAGTGGCATGCACCTGTAGTCCTAGCTATTCAGGAGGATCCCTTGAGCCCAGGAGTTCAAGGCCACAATGAGCTATGATTGTGCCACTGTACTCCAGCCTAGGTGACAGGGCAAGACCCCATCTCTAACAAAAATAAAAAACAAAGGAGCACACTAAACCACAAAGGAAACCAACAACTAAAATAAAGATAAAAAAGAAAGTCGAAACCATTCCAGGTAAATGGGACAGGGGAACAAGACCTTGGAGTAAAAAGCAGGGCTAAGGGGAATATAGGGTCACTCAAATCTCTTGGCACCATCAACCAAAGAACAATCAATCCTGCAGCTCTTCCAAAGGGAAACTTTCTTCTGGTATTACCCCTTAAGAAAAATTCATCAGAAGGCACTGTAGCCCCACTTTGGTCCTGCATCAAGTACTGAGAATAATCATTATTTCTAAGCATTTCACCTTCACCTCAGAAAGATAACAAATTAAGAAAATTAGGAATCTTGCTGTAAAATAAATTTACAATCCACCTAAAGCTTCTGGCTTCTCCTTCACCACTTTGATGTTGGTTCCACTGAAATAAACTATCATGGGAAAGAACCACTGCTAGTTTAACTCCTGTTTAAAGATGGCATATTGAACACACATGGTTAGCTCCCAAACTCCATTCCAGTAACAATAAAGGAATAAAAAAGGTATAAACTCACAAAGACAGAAGATAGGCAAGGACGCCCCAGCAGACAAAATGTACCAGACAACTGTTAGAAGGCAGATGGTCCAGTGCAAATGAAGAATGGTGTCTGCCGAGAGAGGCCTCTCCACTCAGCAAAGGGAGCAGGAAGCGGAGTATTAAGAAACCAATCCACTGGTACCATAAACTCCAGGAAGGCTCAGAAATTGAGGACCCCAAAGCCTCTAAAGGAGGTGAGCAGGCAAGGACAAAAAGCAGAAGGACTGGTGAAAACCTAAGTAAGAAGCACTGGGGACCAAGTCCCTCCCAGCTCTGGGGAACCTGGTACCTGCTTGTCCCCTAGGCTCCTGAGAAGCACTAAGAATGAGTGAGACCCAGGAATACTTCACAAGCTCCTCCTCTACCTTCTCAGAATGCAAGGGAATCTTGCTGAGCCTGGAGCAAATCAAGTAGACACAGACTCCCTGAAAGCAGAAGGGAAGCTCCCCTCCATGGGGTTTTCAGGGCATCTGCATCTGCATGGGGTTTTCAGGGCACAGCACCCCTCCGCCTCCCAGCAACAATTAGATGTCTTGTAAATACACAGAGACATGAGTATGTTCCTTCCAGCTCTCAAAAGATGAACAAGTCAAAGCTCCTGCCTTCAGGAATTTCAGAGGTGGGGAGAGGTGAGAAAAATCCAAGATCTCACTCCAGTGAGATTTGTGCTTCAGATATCTGCACAGATGTTATGGGAACACAAAGGAGGAGATCAGAAAAGAGGGTGGCAATGGAATGAGAAATGTTATTGATGGTGTATGCTGGAAGTTTGTGGGTTTGTTTCTGACAATGAGAAAAAATACACAGTACCTGGACGGCAAGAACTTCATCAGAAGCTCCTGGAAGTCTACTTTCTCTTCTTTTTTGCACTTGGTGTTTCGGACACGGGCAGACCGCCGTTTTGCTGTTTCTCCACTCTCTTCTGAAATCTTCTTCCGTTTTACCCCTTTCTTGGACTTATCTCCCCCAGAAATATCACCTTCACAAAGAATGCAAATTAAAATCTTACATGGTGGCAGGGGTGAAAAAAATGCACCATACAGACACATCAATCTCCCTCTTTTATAAATCTACTAGCATTAAACTCTTCGACCTTCAAAAAATGTTCATCTCTTCTTCAACAACAAAGAATCCCAAGTAAAATTAATTTGAAGCCCCTTAACTCTCATACCTTTCTTGACTTCACAGGACCCACAAGCCAGATTTCAAGATTACTTTCCACAGTTACAAAGCAAGCAACATCCTTACCCTCCCATCCCCTCACTGGTCGGCTGAACTTTGGGGTCTCGCCTGATATACCCAGAAGAGAGTGAGTGGCTCTGACCCTACCCAGGACCCTCTGAGCACTCAGCAATATGGTAAGAGCAAAAAAACAGTGTGAACTATATGGCAACAGAAGAATGTCATGTATGATTAAGTAAAAAAGAGACAACCACGTGCGTGTTTATTCAGAAACTTCTATATCTACCAGATTCTTTTTTCAGTGACATAGAAATCAAGAAAAGGCTCGGAGCTTTTGTCAAAAACTTCTGACAACTCTAGTAATAATAAAAATCAATAAAATATACAGTGGTTGGTGACTTTGCTGACTTTGTTTTCTAAAATCAAAGAACTCAGGAGGTACACCGTCAGCAAGAGAGCAGGACCAGCAGAGGGGACCTCTGCTAGCTTCCATGTTACGAGTGAGTAAGAGCGACCTTCATGCCAGAAATGTGGCAGCCAAGACACTAAACGGTCCTGGGGGAACTATCAAGGAGCAGGAGCTGCACCCTGATCCCCCGTCCCCCTCACTGCAGAGACTTCAGAGCTGAAATGGCCCTGACAGGTAGTGGCACTGTGAGCAGGCTGAGAGGCTCCTCTAGGGCTGGGGACTCCCACTTCCACTTGAGTCATGAGTGTCAGCATGACCCTTCTCTCTAAAGAGGCAGGGCTCCCCAACAGTCTCATTCCTGCTGGGCTCAGTAAACGGGGTCTCTCCAGAAGCCAAATTCAGGGGGCTTGCTTACCCATAGGAGTGCCTGTCTCCAACAGACCAGGACTGTGCAGTGGGAAGCTGGTTGTAGCCACAGAGGTGTAGGAGACCACAGGCTCAGCGACAGCCACAGCTGGGCTGGTGCTGACAGTGCTTGGCTGGATCACATTAACTGGCGTTACCACCACGGAGGATGCAAGAGGCTGGCTGGGGTCCTGGTAGTCCGACAAATCAATCCGCTTGCCAAGGCTGGGACGTGGGGGCTCGCAGGTGGTGAGATGATTGTACATGGCCAGCAAGCTCTCTCCGAGGCACTTCCAGCTACAGGGAGAGGGCCACAACACCTGATCACCATCCTGTCAGAGGAATACTCCAAGCATAGGGGAAAATGGCCTGCCTGCACAGAGGCAGCAGAGCTGCTCCTGGAGCTACCACCTCCATGGGGGTGGGGGAGGTGATCAAGGTTTCATCACTGTCATAACTGATGAAATCTTTTTTTTTTTTTTGAGACGGAGTCTCGCTCTGTCGCCCAGGCTGGAGTACGGTGGCCGGATCTCAGCTCACTGCAAGCTCTGCCTCCCGGGTTCCTGCCATTCTCCTGCCTCAGCCTCCCGAGTAGCTGGGACTACAGGCGCCCGCCACCTCGCCCAGCTAATTTTTTGTATTTTTTAGTAGAGACGGGGTTTCACCGTGTTAGCCAGGATGGTCTCGATCTCCTGACCTCGTGATCCGCCCGTCTCAGCCTCCCAAAGTGCTGGGATTACAGGCTTGAGCCACCACGCCCGGCCAACTGATGAAATCTTGAGTCTAACACGGCTGAATTGAAGGTGCGGCAGCCAAAGCTGGACCAGGGACCTGGTATCCACCTGCACCTCACTGCAGCAGAAGCCCCATAAGCATCTTGGCCTGAGGCACTTTCAGACTCAATGAGGCATGTATGAAATCCATTGACTCACTTCAAAAACTCCTCCCCAGGAAGGTCAAGTCTTTAAAACACTTTTGGAACTTCTCTGCTGCCACTAATCTATTTCATGCAGAGAGCCTGTTGGGGACTGCCAACAGGGACATGGTCTATAAGAACTTGGACCACGGGCAGGGCCCGTTGGGAGCAGCATCTCAGTGGATTTACCAAACGGGCTGGAGCCTGCTGGATGGCAACAGGAGACTGTTGTGTGTTTTGTTGTGGTATGGTATGGTGTGTTATATTGTGTTTTGTATTTCACATTCTGTGTTGTGTGTTCTGTGTTGGGTTCAAGGTTGTGTGTTGTCTACTATGCTGTGTGGTATGCTACGATGTATCCATTTATCCATCCACTAATTGCTTCTAATGCCTCAGGCTAAAGACCAACTGTTCAGCCTGGCCTCATGGTGCTGCACAGCCTCGTCTCACACCACCCCCTGCACTCCTGCTACGTTAGCTCTCTTTCAGTTCCTTAAACAAAATCACACTCTCACATCCCACTGGGCCTTTGGGCTGGCTTCCCTCTGCCCAGATGCAACATACCCTCCCACAGCATAGCCCTCTGCCTAGCCAATGCCTGTGCCTTGGTCAGACCGCAGCTCCACCACCCAGCCTTACCCAACCCTTAGAGCAGTACGAACCTTGTTCAGAGGCCCTCCAGCACTGTGCTTCTCTCCTCACAGCCCTTATCAGCTTGAGGCATTTGCTCCTTTCTCTGGGTAACTGACAACCCCCAGGATCACTTGTAGCAAGGGACCAGGCCCCGCCACACTGCACCCCTAGCACAGAGCACAGTCCTCTGCACAGAGCCGGCATCCAGGAAGTGTTGAGAAAGGAATAAAAGAACAGTGCTTCAGGCTAGGCACGGTGGTTCATGCCTGTACTCCCAATATTTTGAGAGGCCGAGGCGGGTAGATCACCTAAGGTCAGGAGTTCGAGACCAGCCTGACCAACATGGTGAAATCCCGTTTCTACTAGAGATACCAAAAATTAGCTGGGCATGGTGGCGCATGTCTGTAATTCCGATTACTTGGGAGGCTGAGGTAGGAGAATCGCTTGAACCTGGGAGGCAGAAGTTGCAGTGAGCCAAGATCACACCACTGCACTCCAGCCTGGGCAACAGAGAGAGTCCCTGTCTCAAGATAAAAAAGGACAGTGCTCGATGGGCACAGTGGCTCACACCTGTAATCCCAGCACTTTAGGAGGCCAAGGCGGGCGGATCACAAGGTCAGGAGATCGAGACCATCCTGGCTAACACCATGAGACCCCCATCTCTACTAAAAATTTAAAAAATTAGCTGGGCGTAGTGGTGGGCACCTGTAGTCCCAGTTACACGGGAGGCTGAGGCAGGAGAATGGCATGAACCCGGGAGGCAGACCTTGCAGTGAGTCGAGATCACGCCACTGCACTCCAGCCTGGGCGACAGAGCGAGACACCGTCTCAAACAACAACAACAACAACAACAACAACAACAACAACAAAGAAAGAAAAAGGAAAAAAAAAGACAGTGCTTCAAAATCCAGAATCTAAACAATGGAGGCTCCCAGGGCTATAAGGAATTTCTTCTTTTTCCTGCCTTCAGTTAATGTTACATCTAGACAGGAAGAATTTGCTCACTGGCTGGGTTGTGTCAAATGCCTTAAATACACCATTTCCCTTACTCGTGTCTTGCTGTTGCTCATGCCTACTAGGCACTGAGGAAACCAGGGGTGGTAAACTGTGCTCTGCAGCACATTTTTTTTTCTTTTTCTTTTTTTTTTTTTTTCTTTGAGACGGGGGTCTTGCTCTGTCACCCAGGCTGGAGTGCAGTGGTGCCATCACAGCTCACTGCAGCCTTGACTTCCCACGTTCAAGCAATCCTCCCCTTTCAGTCTCCCAAGTAGCTGGAACTACAGGTGTGTGCCACCCTATCTGGCTAATTTTGTTTATTTTTTGTAGAGATGAGGTCTCACTATGTTGCCCAGGCTGGACTTGAACTCTTGATCCTCTGGCCTCAGCCTCCCAAAGTACTGGGATTATAGGCATGAGTCACCATGCCGGCTGGTTTTCACATTTTTAAAAAATTGTTTAAAGAAAAAAAAAGAAAAAGAATATACAACATAAATTGTACATGGCTGACAAAGGCTAGTTTGTTTACTATCTGGCTCTTTAAAGGAAAAGTTTTGCTGACCCCTAGAATAGATAGAGATTACTATAAAAGCATCATGTCCTCTGCTACCAGAGAGGGAATCTACACTCTTCCTTTAATAACCAAATCCCAAATTTAACTACTAAGCATAACTCCCTCCTGCTTCCACTTAGCCCTCCCACTACACCATGGAGGGTGGCCACAGTGCCAGTTCCCAGCCCTCTGTTCTCCAGTCACATAGCCACAATCCCTTGTAGTGTTCTCAGGCCTTTTCCTCCTTCACTGTAACAGGGAGGCACCCCCAGGGCCCTTCCAAAACCCCAACCCTCTGTAGTTGGGGAGCACACACTCAGATGGGAGAAAGACCCTAATTCAGCTGACAAAATACAAGAAAGGGCACCAGACAGGAGTCCTAGAGCAGCCTGAAGAACAGCCCTTTCTTCCTGGCCATCTCGGTGCTCGGGTATGGAAATATTTCTGGGAAATTCCACATGCTGAAACTCATAGTCAGTCATAATAATATGCATCAGAGCCAGCCCTTCCTGAGTGGGTGCTATATGCTGCCTCTGTGCTAGCCCTACACATTTTATGTCATTATCATGACAACCCTACGAGAGAGATGTTGCTCTCCCCATTGCTAGGGAGTGGCTCCTAATGTCCCCAGAGTCATCCAATTCATAGCATTAGGAGTGCCAGGATTGGACCCAGGTCAGGTCAGTCTGATCCAGGCCAGAGCTCCCTCAGAGTAAGCAGACGGGGTGGAGGTAGTGGGTGGGGAGTAGAAATGGAACACTACTGCTAAGTCATGCTAAACTTAACGATTCAATGTCAGAATTTTAAACACAGAAATTGAATTCCAGAGCTAGCTAAGGGACTAAACTACCCCAACTCCAGGGAACTGCCAATACCAATTTGCCCTTCCTGGAGAGAGAGAGACTCTCACATCATGGGGCTGGCAAGGACTATATTGAGGCCCATCTCACAGGGCTCCCCACGTGGCCCTACAGGAAAAACATGGACTTGAGAGCAGGGAAGCCCAGACCTGGGATTGTCTCTGGGCTCCCCATTGAACTGCTCTGAGCATCAGTTTCCTCCTGGCAAGTGCTTGGCAAATGTTAGTTTCCATTCCCCTCCTAGATGGGACAGGCTGCGAAAGGCCGTAACTTACAGGAATGTGGCAGGTGGCTGGGGTCAAGAACAGCAACAGCAAAAAGGGACTGAGACTGGATATACTTGAGAGAGAGCTGACCTGTTTCTTAGTAATGAAGCAAGCATGCACCTCCAACCATTTGGCCACTATGCACCCAGCCCCCATCCATACCACCAACCCAGGATCAAGCCTCAAAGTCTCTCCGTCCTGTGCAGGGCAGTATCCCACACCAGGGCCTACTGGCCGACCCATCACTCCCAGAGACGCTAGACAACCTACGTCAAGAAAGGAATGGGTTGCACAAGTTTCAGGTCCGGCTCCTTCTCCCGCACAATCAGCGCTTGCCTCTTTTTTCGCAGCCCCAAGGCCTCATCTACAATCGCCTTCGTCTCAGCTGCACTCACCGAAACGTCATGAATCGACATGTCACTAAAAGCATGTGAGACAGGGAGAAATTACGATGTTACAAACTAGAACCGAGGCTGAAATTTTACACACAAAAACGCATTTAGGTTAATACCTTTTAATGTGTATTGTTTCTTCCTATAAATAAAATAACCACTTAAGTCTGGCCTGGGGAGGGCAGTAAATAGCTTTCTTAACACCACATACACTAGAAATGACTAATATTCTTTGTTCCTTTGACAATTCAAAACTGGGCAAAGAAAGGGTTTTCAAATGTATTAACAGTATCAAAATAATATCTGAAAAGCCACAGAAAAGTAAAATCTTTCTCTCAATTATTATTAGAAAATCTTTAAAGAATTTAACTATCCTATACTGCCCATGCCAACACAAAGTCATCGGACAAGTGAAGCTCACCAAAGTGTATCATGACCCAAAAATAAAGAAAGGGCAGGGGCTGGGAGGCCCTAGGTGTCCTCCCACAGACACTTCTGAGGTGACCCAGCATCACCTGCCCTCCTGCCCACTGTCCTGGTGCTTCCCAGCAGGGTTACATTGCAGAACTACTCAGGAATTTATCTGTTTCATGTGCTTCTCATCTGTCTCCCTCACGAAGGTTAGCTCCCTCATGACAGATGTTCCCTCAGTTCCTATCTCTGCCAACATGTAGTTCCCTCAGGAGAAGGACAGGCTCACAGGGGATAGACGCCAAGATAAATCACTACTAATCAACCCCTACAGGTGTGTTCCAGGGCCAAGGAAGACCAGAGGGCAGGAGGAGTTGGCTGGGCTGGAGAGCTCAGGGGAAGGGTAGCTAGAGCTCAGAAAGCAACAGAGAGGTGACCTGAGAAACAGGTAAGTTCGTAAGCGAGCAGCTCTGAGGTATAGCCCTGCTGGCAGGCATCAGGACAGTCTGGGCAAGAGGAGCAGGTATTGGTGGGTCACTTCAGAAGTGTGCCTGTGGGAGGACACCTGGCAAAGGAGGGGCAATGGCAGGACAGGTGGAGAGGTGGGAAGACAGCATGACAGTTTAGAGCGCAGTGGGAGCCAGGGTGAGAAGATAGGATGCCACACAATGGAACCACGCCTGGAAACTGCAAGGGACTTGGCGCAGCCTTAACAAAAGGAGTCTGGGAGGGAAAAAGCAGGAGGTGAGGTGGGAGAACTATGGGGTCAGGCTGCAAAGAACCTCTTTGGTAAAGCAACTGAGCATGGGCTGTGTCCTAGAGGCAAGGCAGGGGTGGTACATGATCAGAAGCATGTTTGGGACACTGATCTTGGGCAGCACTGGGAATAAAATCCTGGGAGGGGAAAGGCAGGAGGCAAGTTGGGCAGCAGGCTGCCCCAAGCATCCAGAGGAGAGCTAGCAAACACTGAAAGCTGGCAGGGCAGCAGGAGAGGTGGGCAGCAGGCAGCCTGAGGAGGTCTTGCCGAGATTAGGTACAGGTGGGTGATAAACAAGGCAGCCCAAGGTCAGTTCACTAGATGAGGGGCTGCAGCAGGGCATGAAGCCCCAGAGCACAGGGGCTCCATCCATGGACCTGAGGGGAAAATATGACGTGCTCCTGACCTTCACTAGCCACACAGGAGAGCGTGCACACATGGCATGGGAAGAGGCAGGACTTACCACTTGAGGAACATTCTGAGAGAGTCCTTCCGGAGACAAGGCTGCTCCTCAAAAATCTTCTCCTTGAGGACCAGTCCTTTGCTGTACCGGCAATCTTTCTCCAAAGCTTTGCAGATGAAGTACAGACATGCTGGTGGGGAAAGAAACAGTTTATGACTTCTGGGACCATACTCAGAAGCTCTGGCCTTGCCAGTTAACATCAGGAAAATATTCCCACTCCTAGAATCAAAGAAATGCCTAGTAAACAATAATGAGATACCACCTGAACTAATTCAGTCAGGTTAGTAATAAGATCCAGAGTAGACTGGGCACTGCAAGGTGAGCAGAACCAAAGACTCTGGCAGAGGACAGACCATAGGATCTTTTTGGAGGACCACAGGCAATTACACACAGATCCTCGACCCAGGAATCCCACCTCTAGGAACTACTGCAAAAATCCAACAGGGCTCACAGTGATTAGGTATTGGCTAATTGGAAAACAGCCTTCAAAAAATCTGGAAATAGCCAGGCACAGGGCTCACGCCTACAATCCCAGCACTCTAGAGGCCAAGTTGGGCAGATCGCTTGAGCCCAGGAGTTGGAGACTAGCCTGGGCACCATGATGAAACCCCATCTCTACAAAAAATACAAAAATTAGTCAGGGATGTTGGTGTACACCTTGTGGTCTCAGCTACTCAGGAGGCTGACGCTTGAGAATCACTTCAGCGAGAATCGTTGGAGCCCAGGAGGTCGAAGCTGCAGTGAGCTGTGATAGTACCACCGCACTCTAGCCTGAGCAACAGAGTAAGACCCTGTCTCAAGGAAAAAAAAAAATCTCGAAACCACTCTGTCCCACCATGGCACCTGGTTAAATAAAGAATGTCCAATTCACACAATGGGTTGCCAAGCAGCCACTACACAGATGGTCGAGGAGTGTGCTTACTGGCCAGAAATAAGGCCAAGATACAGTACTGGAAAGAAGCAAGAGACAAAAGAGGTCACATAGTGTGATTCCACTATACACATAAAACTGATTTAATTTTGCTTACCTGTATTTTCCAATTTTCCTCCTTTTTTAAAAAAAAAAAAAAAACCCGGGCCGGGTGTGGTGGCTCAAGTCTGTAATCTCAGCACTTTGGGAGGCCGAGACGGGCGGATCACAAGGTCAGGAGATCGAGTCATCCTGGCTAACACGGTGAAACCCTGTCTCTACTAAAAAACATACAAAAAACTAGCCGGGTGAGGTGGCGGGCACCTGTAGTCCCAGCTACTTGGGAGGCTGAGGCAGAAGAATGGCGTAAACCCAGGAGGCGGAGCTTGCAGTGAGCTGGGATCCGGCCACTGCACTCCAGCCTGGGCGACAGAGTGAGACTCTGTCTCAAAAAAAAAAAAAAAACCCACTATTAAAGCTGCTACCTACTTTTTTTTTTTTTTTTTTTTGAGACAGAGTCTCGCTCTGTCGCCCAGGCTGGAATGCAGTGGCGCGATCTCCACTGACTGCAAGCTCCGCCTCCCGGGTCTCCTGCCTCAGCCTCCTGAGTAGCTGGGACTATAGGCGCCCGCCACCTCGCCCAGCTAGTTTTTTGTATTTTTTAGTAGAGACGGGGTTTCACCATGTTAGCCAGGATGGTCTCGATCTCCCGACCTTGTGATCCGCCTGTCTTGGCCTCCCAAAGTGCTGGGATTACAGGCTTGAGCCACCGCGCCCAGCTGCAATTTAAGACATGTACATCATTCATGTCAATGTAATAATGAGCCTCCTCAAGTCATTAATCTGGAAAGTCTGTGCCAACTCCAGCTCCTCCAGGAATGGAGACAGTAACAGGTAAACACACAGAAAAAATGGGATGGCATGGATTCACAAAGCAGAACTTTGATATAAATTATGAAAGCTTTCAGCACTTGTAATTGGGAACAGTCCAGGTCTCACCAGTGAACACACAGAGAAACAGCATACTGCAGCAGGGTGCCAGCTCTGCCTGGACACTGGGACCACTATCATGCCCTGCCCAGCTTCTCAGTTTGGTGCAGGTGGACTGCAAGTAACTCCTACCAAGAACAACTAGAAAATGAAGCACCTAGGAGTGAGAAGCAACACAGGGAGGAAAACCAGAGCAAAAGTAGAAATCTGCACATGGAAGCCTTGGGAGAGGAGGAAGTGATGCGCTCCTAGTGTGCTTGGCAGGAGAGAGCAGAGACTGGCCACAATGCTCAGCAGGGCCACACGCCCCAAGGTGCACAAAGGCTGTGCAGCCTGTGAGCAAGGAGAGGTCTGTACAATCCCAGCCAGTCCAAGCTGCTCAATAGATGGTCCAAAGGTGCCTGCATCAGCCAAATAAGGGACATGGTTTCTCTGAGACCACATGAAACTTGAAGGGTGGCCATCAATGACTTCCAGAGAGAAAACCCAGAAGGCACTGAGCACTTGGATGATGCTGGTTCTCAGTAGGCACATTAGCTGTAGCAAGTTAAACTCACTAGCCACCCTACAGTCCTGCAGAGGTGAGGCCTGGGAAATCTCAGAACAAGAGGCAGTCTGCAGGCCTTAACCCAGCAGCATCCCTCCCTACTCATATCAAATGTATAAAATGCCACTGAGAGTTAATTTAACACGCTGCTTTAATTTTTTTGTTTAAATGACTGTCAAATCTATCAGGGCTCTCACAGGTGTATGTATCAGTTCAGTCCCTGTTATGATTAATTGTATGTGTCTATTTGACTGGACTACAGCATATCCAGACTTTGGCCAAATATTATTTTTGATGTGTCTGTGAGGGTGTCTTTGCATGAGATTAACATTTAAATCAGTAGACTGAGTAAAGCAGATTGCCCTCCCTAATATGGGAGGGCTTCATCCAGTCAGTTGAAGGCCTAAACAGAACAAAAAGGCTGATCTTCCCCCAAGTAAGGGAATTTTTCTGCCTGACTGCCTTTGAACTGGGACATTGGGTTTTTTTTTTCCCTACCTTCTCACTAAAACCAAAACATCAGCTCTTCCTGGGCCTGCCAGCCTATAGACTGAAACTATACCATCAATTCTCCTGGTTCTCAGGCCTTTGGACTTGGACTGGAACTATACACCATCACTCCTGAGTCTGCAGCTTGCTGACTCACCCTGTAAATCTTGGAACTTGTCAGCTACCAATACCACATGAGCCAATTCCTTATAATAAATTTCTTTCTATATATGTACATACATCCTATTAGTTCTGTTCCTCTGGAGAACCCTAATACAA
The DNA here is from genome assembly GCF_002776525.5 of Piliocolobus tephrosceles. Lineage (NCBI taxonomy): Eukaryota > Metazoa > Chordata > Mammalia > Primates > Cercopithecidae > Piliocolobus > Piliocolobus tephrosceles. Next base: position 4,983,405 of record NC_045452.1, read on the forward strand.
TGCTCCAACCCAAATCTTCCCACAAAGACTTGAGTTTACCAAGCATAACTTCTCCTACAATGAGAGAGGGGTGCAAAGAACTAAAGAAGTTGGTGGGGAAGGAAGGCTGAACCCCAAAGATGGTCCCAAACTGTAGGAAGAGCATCCAAGAAGAGACTAAAAGCCTCCAGAAGAAGAAACTGCTAGAGTCAAAACATGGCCTTGTAGAACTATCATATTCTGCTGGTGGGAGTGAAATGAGGGGCAACCTACAGAAATGAGTGCATATGTTCACTGAAAGACATATACAAGAATGTTCATAGCAGGTTATGACTAAGAACCCAAATCTGGAAATAACCCAAATGCCCACATACAGAATGGCTACATTGTGCAAACGCACATAATAGACTACATAAAAATAAGAAGACGTAGTGACTGCTGCGCCCCACATGGGTGCGCTCACAGGCAGGATGACAAGCAGAAGGGGCCAGGTTAAGGAAAGCACACGCTTTCCTTAAAAGGAACTGACTCTACCTAGAGAAAGTTCAACAAAAGGCAAAGTTAATCTTTGGTGACAAAAAGGAGAAATCAAGGTTGCCTTAGAAGGCTGTAAAAAGTGGAAGGGACCCAAAGTAACCTGCCTTCCAGGGCGCTGCACATGAGCTGTATCTTGACATGTTTTCAGGTATACAAACTGACAGGTCTCAGATTTATGCACCTTATTGTATGTACGTTTTGCCTCAATTAAAAAGATTTAAAAAGTGGTTATGGGCACCACCCCGTCCAGCCAATTAAAAAAAAACATATTTTTAAATGGGGTTTCACTATCTTGCCCAGGCTATTCTTGAACTTCTAGGCTCAAGCAATCCTCCCATCTCAGCCCCTAGAGTGTTGGGACTACACGCATGAGCTACCACGTCTGGTGTTGGAAAGAGCTTTAGAACTGGGGATAGGCTTAAAGAGTTTTGAGGAGTACACTGGAAAAAGTGAATATTGGTATGTAAGGATTGTTAAAGGTGATTCTGGGCCAGGCGCAGTGGCTCACAGCCTCCCAGCACTTTGGGAGGCCGAGGCGGGTAGATCACGAGGACAGGAGACTGAGAACATCCTGGCTAATACGGTAAAACCCCATCTCTACTAAAAATACAAAAACAAAAAATTAGCCAGGCTTGGCGGTGGGCACCTGTAGTGCCAGCTACTCCAGAGGCTGAGGTGGGAGAATGGCATGAACCTGGGAGGTGGAGCTTGCAATGAGCTGAGATCATGCCACCGTACTCCAGCCTGGGTGACAAAGTGAGACTCCGTCTCAAAAAAAAAAGGTGATTCTGATGAGGGTTCAGAAAGAAGAGAAGAGAAGAGGTACAGAGACAGCTTCCATCTTCCTAGAGAATAAATAATCATGTACAGAACGTTGGTAGAAATATAAACATCAAGGGCAATTCTGCTGAGATCTCAAATAGAAATAAAGAACACGCTATTGGACAATGAAGAAAAGATGATCCTTGTTATAAAGTAGCAAAGCACTTGGCTGAATTATGTCTATGTTCTAGTGTTTCGTGGAAGGCAGAATTTGTAAGCAATGAAATTTTGGCTATTTTGCTAAGACTTCTAAGCAAAGTATTAAAGGCATAGCCCAGTTCCTCCTGGCTGCTTATACCGAAATGCTAAAATAGAGAAAATAAGAAGGCATTGTTAAGCAAAAAGGAACCAGAACTTAAAGATTTAGAAAATTCTGTCTATCCATACTGCAAAAATTGAGAAAGTTTGTTCTGAGAACACTATGCGTGTGGCTGACCAACAATTTCCTTATAAGATCAGTGGGGGTATGAACCACAGATTTAATCAGGTACCTCAGCAGAAACCAGAAAAGTGGGATTATACTGGCAGAAACACTGCTAGTGGGGACTAATGGGAAAAGAAAAAATGAAAAAGAATGAAAGAACATCAAAAATATATGTTATCCTTCAAGGAAAAGGAAGAAGAACCTCAAAGGTGATTCAAAGATCATCTGAGCTGCCACTCCCACCACACACCAAGAGGCTAGGGCTAGTTCCTTAAAGGGTGGGGCCACTTCTCCAGTTTGCATAGGCCAGGATGTCTCAATCTAGCATCTTGCCAAGCCAAAAGGGTGGGGCTTGTCCCTCTACCTATGTGCCATGAGGGTGATGTTGCCACCTCAGTGGGCATCAAGGGCAGAGCATCAAGGGCGGAACAAAGAGAATTATTCCTGAGCCTTAGGACCTCAAATTTGCCTTGCTAAGTTTGCTAAGTTTTGGGACCCATCACCCTTTCCTGCATTCCTATTTTTCCCTGTTGGAACGGAAATGTTTATCCTGTATCTGTTCCACCATTGTATTTTGGAAGCACATAATTTATCTGTATTCACAAGTTCACAACTGGAGAGGAATTTTGTCTCAGGATGAATTGTACCTCAAGTCTTACCCACATTTGATTTAGATAGTATTTATTTTTGTTTCGTTTTGTTTTTGAGACAGGGTCTCACTGTGTCACCCAGACAGGAGTGCGGTTGCACAACCTCGACTCACTGCAGCCTCAACCTCCCAGACTGAAGCAATCCTCCCACCTCAGCCTCCCGAGTAGCTGGGATGACAGTCATGCACCATCAAGCCCAGTTAATTTCTGTATTTTTTGAAGAGACGGGGTTTCACCATGTTGCCCAGGCTGGTCTCAAACTCCTGGGCTCAAGTGATCTGCCTGCCTTGGCCTCCTAAAGTGCTGGGATTATAGGCGTGAGGCAACATACCCAGCCAATTTCTTTAAGCCACCCAATCTATGGTATTTTTTTAATGGCAGCCCAAACAGACTAAGATACACAAAATGGGACAGTGCAGGGAGGAAATAAGACAGCCATTTCTTCTGTCAAACAAACAAAACCTTGCAAAGAAAAAAAAAAAAAAAATTAGACAGCCAAAAGTAAAATCATTCAGAAAACATGCTACTTTATTACTACAACGCATTTAACAAATCAAGAGATGCAGAATAAAGCAGAAATCTAAGAACATTTCCATTCTCCCTGACAGTCTGGCAAAGCCCTTCAGTGTTAACTTTGGCTTTTGGTTTATCCAAATTACCTTTCCTCTGCTGTTCCAAAAACCACTGGCACACGGAAGAAAACATTAAAGCATGACTCACTTGTGTAATCACTGAGGGTGTAGAGGACAGTGATTAGATTATCCAAGCAGGGCCAGTGGTCAGGATTGCACCGCAGCCCTTCCTCAAAAGCATGGCGAGCCAGGGGTATCCGGATGAGCCTCAGGGCCACATGTCCAATCTTATACCACAGGTTGACGTCTGTGGAGTCCAGCATCACTGCCTGGAAGCAACACAAGCAGAGGGCAAACACACACACACACACACACACACAAACACACACACACACACACACAAAGTCAGATCTCTCCTTGAGCAGGCACCCCGGGGACAGGAGGAGCACAGCACTGGCACAGCCACTCGAACTACCCAGGGATACGGCAAAAGTGCCATGACTATCTTATAACTGACAAGCAATGCCAGCTCATCTTTCCTGGAGTCACACGTTTCCAAGATCTAGAGCAATAATGACACATAAAAAAACTACAGGGACCAAGTTATTTAACTTAGAACTTTTTTAAAAAAAATTTTCTTTTTTGAGACTGGGTCTCACTCTACTTCCCAGGCAAGAGTGCAGTGATGTGATTATAACTCACTGCATCCTCAAACTTCTGGGCTCAAGCAATCCTCTCGCCTCAGCTTCCTGAGTAGCTGAGGCTACAGTGGCACATCACCACACCCAGCTAATTTGCAATTTTTTTTGTACAGACATGGCCTTAGTATGTTGCCCAGGCTTGTCTCAAACTCCTAGCCTCAAGTGATCTTCTGCCTCAGTCTCCCCATTTTCTTAATATATTTTGTCAATCTGAATATCCATATTCCTTACATATTTAATAGGTAAAAGAAGTAAAAGGAGAAGAAAGAAAAGAAAACATGGGCCAGGCATGGTGGCTCACACCTGTAATCCCACTTTGGGAGGCTGAGGTGAGCAGAATGCTTGCGTAAAAGAGTTCGAGAGCAGCCTGGGTAACATGGCGAAACTCCATTTCTATTAAAAATACAAAAAATTAGCTGGGTGCAGTGGTGTATGTCTATAGTCCCAGTTACTTGGGGGCATGAGGTCGGAGGATCGCTTGAGCCTGGGAGGTCGAGGCTGCAGTGAGCCCTGATTATGCCACTGCACTCCAGCAAGGGCAACAGACTGAGACCCTGTCTTCAAAAAAACTTGAAAAAATGAGAGTCTTATGGGATTCAAGAAAACTCATGTACTTTGAAGACAAACCTTGGTTCACATCCCTGCTGCAACACTGATTAGCAGAATGATGCTGAGCCTCTATTTCCTCATCACTAAAGTGAGGATAAAGACTCCTTCCTTGCAAGATAGCATGAGGATTAGTGTACACATAGGAAGCAAATAGTGTAGTGTCTGGTGCTTTAGAGGTGCCCACAGACAGACTTATAGTAACATGAAATAACAGCAATATTATTATGGCTGGAAGTATTAACATATTGAATGCTCAGTTTCAGACTTTGGTTTTCATACTATTGTGCATACCAACTCACTTAACTTTCACAACTACGCTCTTTTTTATTATTCCCACTATATTGGTGTAGACCTAGAGACACCAAAAGACTGAATCACTCACTCACAGCCACACATGCACTGAGCAGCAAAGGAAGAATTCACACGCAGTCCTCTGCATCCAAGCATGTGCTCTGCCCCAGCCCCTGCTCTCCAGGCCTGGTCAGTACTAACTGTTATCACCTATGGACCTACCCTAGAGCCTTGGGTACTATAGCTTGGTGATCCACCACTACAAACTCTTCTCTCTGGCCCACAAGACCCCAACCTCATCCCCTCCACCAAGAGCTTTCAAAACACCAAGGGAGCTAAGCACTGCCAAAACCATACCTCTAAGTAGAACTCCATGGCTGTCTCCAGATCCTCCCGCTGGGCTGCCAGCTGGGCCAAGTTCTTATAAGTGGAATATTTCAGTATCAGCCCAGGGTGTTTCAACCCCTCTTTCTCATCACCGGATGAAACTGCCTGTTAACAAAACAGAAACAGAAGTGACAACTAGGCCTTGCAGCCTCAGCAAGCAGCCAGCAGGATACTTGGCTTCCAGGCTGGCCTCTGCTGCAGGCCCTTGAGCCAGTCTAGTGTCGTCCACCACTGGAAAACGAAGGCACTGCACCATATGTTCTTATAAGACCACTCCTACTCCAAGCGCTCAGGGAAGAACAGACCACCCTGAGGTATTAATAGTTTGCAGACAGTCTGGGCATCCATAGAGACAGAGAGAAGCTGCCCCACCACTACTGCCATGCCTGAGGGTTCAAGCCTAGAGAATAACATTTACAGCATCGGTAGACCCAGCCAGCAGTTCAAGGTATAAGATAAAAGACAAGGTATGAGCAGGCTATCTGGGGGCAAAGGCCTAGAGCTTCACCCCAGGCATTCCAGGATTAGGAATCAACAGGCTGAGCTCCCAACTCTATAACACATCACATGAGCATAGACAATTGTTAATTTAACTAAAACATTAGTGTCTAAGCTCTGTAATTAAGAAAAATAATTCCTACCCTAAATATCAAGAGCTAAAGTGAGCTGAAAGACTGTAAGAATTGCAAATATGTTTAATATGAAAATTTATTTCATTACAGCTTTAATGACCTTATATTCTAAGAAACTGCTGATTAGAAAACTATTGCTCCAACCACAGGACAAAGACTAAAATATTTTCTAATAGAAAAAACTCAGGGCATCAAGAAGTTCTTTCCTGGGACAGGTGGCTTCCACACATTGCTCTTCATGTTCTGAACAGGTAAGACCCAAAGACATGCCACCCTCAGGAAGCATCCCTTGACTAATCCAAGAATCTACCTACCTCGGAGGTCTTAAGGAACTTCTTTAAGACTGAGAAGCTCAAATGAAGCCCCATTCAGTTATCTTCTACCATCATCTGACTTATCATACAAAAAGGCCTCCAAGAACCAGCTGACCAGGACTGGATTCCAGGTACCTCTGTCCCTCCAGGTACAGAACTCTTCAAACAATAGTGGGAACAAATTTACAGAGACTGAGTGAGTCTACTTCAGACTAAACAGTCAGCAATACACATGTACATGCACATAACAGTGGATGCTCTTAACTAATCTCCACCTAACAGACTACCTACATTCAGCACCACTCTCCATTCACCATGAAAGGCTTGCCCCAGCAAGTCCCTCCAGGACACCCACCAGTCAGGCTGAATGCTTCTTAGGAGTCAGCTGTGGTCCAGGACCTATTTATGCCAATCTTCTGCAAAACTGTAATTATGTAATTAACATTAAGTATGCCGATGCAATATGAGTGTAAAAAGAAACTGTTCTATATATTTTCCGTATTTTTCAGTTGCTTACAATGAGAATGTTTTTACTACTATAAGCAAAGAGGGTGCTAAAACAACCTTGTGAGGCTGAAAGTGATATAATGAGCACAGAAAGATGCACACACCTACAACTAAAAGGCTGACACATGACCATGCCCTTAGGTAAAAGGCTCCTGCCTAGCAACTGTTGGATGCTGGGCCCACCCGGCATTCCACCATGGCCTGAGAGGGAAGACCAACATGCCCACCAACTGGTCCATAACCAAAGCCCAGTAAGTATAGAATAAACTAATTTTCCCTCTCTGGGTCCTCACCCACTTCCTACTAACAGGAGAGAAGGAGGTCACAAGTTTCATACCCCTAATTCCAAGGCACTGTAATCAGTAACCAAAGAATCTTGACAAGCTATATAATTAGAAATACAAAGAAAAACCTTGAGTGACAGAAGGAATAGATGCTTTCTCCTGACAATTAGAACTCAGTATTCTCTATATGTCATTGGCAGCAAAAACCATCAAGGTTTTTGGTGTGCTTGAGTCATGTCTGCAAGTGTCTGCATGCCTAGCACTGTAGGAGACTCTGCTCAACTGAAGGACTGTGCAGTCCAGTAAACACCCATGGAGCTTATCTGCTTCCTTAATGCACATCATTTGCATGTTTGAGTACTTGAAAACAAACGCCTTTCCTCCTAATGAAATATACACCTTCCTAAATTAATTTCAGGTTGGGACCAATTCCCAAACCTCCAGTCAACATCTACAGTCAACTCAAGAATTAACTCACTCACCACTACCACAGTCACCATGCTGGGACCAGGTCTTGCTCTGACTGCTCCTCTCTGCTGTAACCAGTGTCCCCAATCCTTCTGACTATATTCAAAACTCCATGGCATGTCTATACAGACTTCCCAAGTTCATGGTCTTTCACTCAAACGGCATTTGCTAAAATGTGCTGCGAATAGGATCATTAGGTATCAGCAAACCATGGACTCCAATTCTGGTTTGAATGCTTCACTTACTTGGATGGCTTTGAGCCATCAAGACCTCACTAAGCCTCAGTTTCCACATTTGTAAAATCCAGCTACTGGGCAGAGTGGTTGTGAAGATTAAGTAATAACGATAGCTGGCCTTTAATAAGCACTTACACCAGGAATCATTCTACATGCTTCACTGGATTTACTCAACTCTCATAAAAACTCAATGAGGCAGATACCCTAGAGGTGGGGAAATATGGGCAGAGAGGTGAAATAATGTTTTCGAGGTTCCCCAGCCAAGAAACGGGAGAGCAGAGTTAAGGCCCAGAGCACCCAGCCCCACAGCCCATGCACTAACCACCACGGCACACTGCCTGGCCTGCTGGTGCCTCACCTCCCGCAGCAGGCGCGCCTCCAAGAGCTCATGGTAAGCTTTGGCAGACTCCTCAAACCGGTCATGTTTCTGCAGATCAAGGGCCTTGTGGTACAATGCAAAAGCCTCTGCTTCCTGCAAATCAAGACAAGAGATGTTTTCATACAGCATAAAGATCTGTCTCTTTTAAGCCAAAAATGTGTGTAAGGCGGGGCTACAGTCAGAGGAACCAACCATGTGATTAGCTAGCTGGAACTTTCAGCTCCCCCACCTCCCAACTTCCAGGAAGGGAAGAGAGGCTGGAGATTGAGCTGATCACCAATGAGTTAATCAATCATGCCTATGTGATGGCATCTCTATTTAAAAACCCTAAAGGACAGGGTTCAGAAAGTTGCTGAGTTGGTGAACAACATCAAGGTGCTGGGAGGGTGCCACACCTGGAGAGGGCACGGAAGCTCTCTGAATCTACCTCATACCTTGCCATAAACATCTCCTCCACTTGGCTGTTCCTGAGTTGTATCTTTCATAATAAACTGGTAAATGTAGATAAAGTGTTTTCCTAAGTCCTGTGAATCATTCTAGCAAATTATCAAACCTAAAAGGGGTAGGAGGTAAGAATCCCTGATTTTATAGCCCAGCTGGACAGAAGTGTAGGTATCCTGGCACTCAATGCTTGCTTGGCATCTGAAGTGAGGGCAGTTTTGTGGGATGAGCTATTAGTGCTGCGGAGTCTGACACTAACTCTGGATAGCTAGTGTCATAATTGAATTGTAGGACACCTACTTGGTGTATGGAGAGTTGGAGAATTGGTTGGTATGGGGGAAAAATACCCCAAACATATGATGTCAGAAGGGTTGTGAGTAAAAAGTTCAGTGTGAATGGTTTGCATTGAGGCCAGGCACAATGGCTCACATCTGTAATCCCAGCACTTTAGGAAACCAAGGTGTGAACCGAGGAGTTCACAGCCAACCTGGGCCACACAGAGAGACTCCTGTCTCTACAAAAAATTTAAAAATCAGCTGAGCATGGTGGCCTGGTGTCTGTAGTCCTAAGCTACTCAGGAGGCTGAGACAGAAAGACTGCTTGAGCCCAGGAGTTAGAGGTTATAATCATCTGTGACCACGCCACTACACTCCAGCCTGGGTAACAGAGTGAGACCCTGCCTCTTAAAATAAACAAAAACTGATTTCCATTGTTTTTTGTTTTTTTTTTGAGACTGAGTCTCACTTTGTTGCCCAGGCTGGAGTGCAGTGGCATGATCTCCGCTCACTGCAACCTCTGCCTCTGAGGTTCAAGCTACTGTCCTGCCTTAGCCTCCCTGGTAGCTGGGATTATAGGCGTGCACCACCACACCCAGCTAATTTTTGTACTTTGAGTAGAGACGGGGTTTCACCATGTTGGCCAGGCTGGTCTCGAATTCCTGACCTCAAGTGATCCACTCACCTCAGCCTTCCAAAGTGCTGGGATTACAGGCATGAGCCACCGCGCCCAGCACGGTTTCCATGTTTTTCTACTCACCACTCTGCCACAGCCTGATCACTGCCTGGGGAGGATGACAACCTCCTGTGGGAGGGAGGGGGCACTGGGTAGGTTGAACCTCACTGACATGCCTTACAGACTAGGGACATGTGACTAGTAGACTTCTGAGACAGCTCTGGAACTGTCCTGATTTCTACCATAAAATGCAGGAGGGTGGGGAAGGAGGCATATGTTTATTTCAGGGAAAACAAAGGCAGGAGCAAATCCCTGTTACACTAGGATAGAACAAAGGTATAGAGATGAATGGATGGAAAGAAGGAAGGCTGATATGGAAGAGATGCCAGACCTCATGGGAAAGAGGAGTGACCAACAATCTAGGGAGTTGAGGTTGGACCTGGCTCCCTCACTAACCTGGAGGGTGATCCCAGTCTAGGTTGCTCCCCTCAAGAGTCTCGTCACACTATAAAATGAGGGCAATACGCTAGAGAACCTCAAAGCACCATCTACCATTAATATTCTACCATTCCCTGGGTATCCCAACCCCCGAGGGCTGCAGAAGGAATGGGGTGCATGGAAGTGGGCCTGGGGGCTGAAATGGCCTTCACATACACTGACAGAACAAATATAATTTCTCCTAAGTATGATTGTCTCCTAAGCAAAACAGGTTTAACAGGAGATGAAGAGCTAACCATCTTTCAAAACGGTATTTCCCCCTAAAACTCCACTGAGGAGATGTCTAAACGCATTTAAAATGAGGTAGCATCTATAGAAATGAGAAGGTCCATACCTATAGAGAAGACCTTGCATTACGTACCTGAGCCTCCTTTGTCTGGGTTTTGTGACTTTTAAAGCTTCCTTCATGATCATCCTCAATGGTGGAGCTTGCATTTAAGGCTGCAATTCGAATCTAGAAACAGGGGTTTGGTGGAAGAGACAAGTTGCTTTGAGATGTCACTCATCTCTTCAAATACCCACAGATGAATACAATTCTGCTCCAGCTTATGATCTATTCTACCTTGAAAAGCTATGGTCTTCTCAGATGTGGGGAATGAACAAAAATCATCCTCTAAAGAAAAATAAATAAATAACGGCGGCCGGTGGGGGGTGGGGGTTATGCCAATCTGTGCAGAAAGTATGTCCTGGGTACCATCTACCGCAAAAGCAACAGACACTGGGGACACCCCAGCAACAGCTCAACACAGCAGAAGGTAATGGAACAACAGATTTCAACAAAACATGTTAACTTTATGTGTTTCCAGCAACTGTGACAAAGTCCTGCAAGTCGCTTCAACCATTAGGCAAGCAATCTTATACCCTCAAAGGTGCCAACAGCTCTCCTGGGAGGAAGGCTATTCCATAATAAGAGCCTTCAGAGTCTAACACGAAAATGCTCCTCACCCCCAGGAGTAAAGTAACATAAGAACACTGATGTCCACAAAACAGGCAGGCATCAGTCCTTACCATATTCAGAGAGATTCAGCACTGCCACGCAGCATTACTTGTCATCACTGGCAAAGGTTGCCCCAGTCCACAACTCTCCTAGAAAGGAAATAGGACAAACTGAGACAAGGCGTATGAAGAACCAGGAAGGTCACAGTGCCAAGGTCCACCAGGAACCAGTCCTGAGCTCTATGCAGACAGGCCAGTGAGAGCTGCCTTGGGACAGCAGTGTGGTCTAACACACAAGGAGCTCCTTGGTCCCTCACGATAGCATTCATCATTTCCTGGCAATGCACCAGGTGTCAGGCACACAAAAGAGTGACAACAATCCCTGCCCCCAGGGATCACTGCTAGCAGAGGTAACAAGCCTATTATTTTTTTCAAAAGCTGAAATGATACGAAAAGAAACACAGGCAACATCTAAAGGCAGAAAAGAACAATTCATTCAAAGGGATTAAGGAACGCAAAGGAGTAAGTTACTGCATTAAACCTTGAAGAACAGAATACACTGCAGTGGAAGACAGTGAAGCAAAGAGGCAGGGAGAGTGAGGTGTGATGCGAAAATTAGAAGACAAGGCCTTAGAGCGGGGATGTGAATGGAGGATGGAAAGGTAGTTGAGGGCCAAGCCACAACACAGAGGCCATGAACTTTATCTGTAGGCAACACGGAACCAATGGATGTTTTAGGGAGAACAAAATGTTTTGCCTATGTTTTAGAAAGAAAAATAATAGAAAAATAATTAGAGGTAGGCAGACTAGTTTGGAGGCTGCAAAAGATGACAGGATTGGCAAAGATGTGGAGATTTAGAATCTCATGCATTGTTGCTGGGAATGTAAACTGGTGCAGCCCTTGTGGAAAACAGTCTGCTAGTTCCTCAAAATGTTAAACAGAGCCAGCACATGACCAGGGAATTCCACTCCTATGTATATCTACCCGAGAGAAATGAAAACATGTCCACGCCAAAAACTTGTTCATGAGTGTTCACAGAGGCGTTATTTCTAAAAGCTAAAAGGTGGAAACAACCTAAATGTCCATCAACGGATGAATGGATTAATAAAACGAAGTATGTCCATACAAGGAAGTATTTATCATTCAGTCATAAAAAGGAATAAACTTCTGATACATGCTACAACACGCAAGAACCTTGAAAACATTACACTAAATGAAAGAAGTCACACACAAAAGAGCATATATTTTCTGACTCCAATTATCTGAAATGTCCAGAATACGCAAATCTACAGAGACAGAAAGTAGTTTAGTGCAGGGGTCCCCAACCCCCAGGCCACGGACCAGTACTGGTCCATGGGCTGTTAGGAACTGGGCCACAGAACAGGAGATGAGTGGCAGGTGAGCAAGCATTATTGCCTGAGCTCTGCCTCCTGTTGGATTAGCAGAAGCACTGGATTCTCCTAAGAGCACAAACCCTATTGTGAACTGTGCATGCGAGGGATCTCGGTTGTGCGTTCCTTACAAGACTCTAACTAATGCCTGATGATGTGAAGTAAAACAGTTTCATCCAGAAATTATCCCTGCCCTCTGCCTCTGGTCCATGGAAAAATTGTCTTTCAAGAAACCAGTCCCTGGTGCCAAACGGATGGGGACCGCTGGTTTAGTGGGCTTGGGGAGAAGGACAATTGAGGAGCGATCACCAAGAGGTTTAGGGTTTCTTTCTGGGATGACAAAAATGTTCTAAAACTGATTGTGGTGGTGGTTACACAACTCTGTTAATATACTAAAAACCACTGAATTTGTACACTTTAGGTGAACTACATGGTGTGTAAATTATAAAGCTCTTATTTTTAAAAAGATGCCAGGATCCCAGATGGACCCGTGACAGTAGGGATGAAGGGGAATCCCACTAGGAGGTAGACTCATAGGACCTGACACCTGGGAGGCTGGCCCGAGGAACCGGGATAGGGATATGGACACTACCAAATACGTCAGGAAAGGCAGGAGGAGAAGCCGTTAAAAGTCCTAGCTGAGAGGCTGGCAGAAGGGCCTGGGAGAGCCCAGCAGGCAGTAGGACAAGCCTTAAACAGACAGATTGAACACATGCTCCACTTTTATCAATTAAAATAACTGCTAGTGGCTGGACTCAGTGGCTCATGTAATCCCAGCACTTTGGGAGGCTTAGGTGGAAGGACTGCTTGAGCCTAGGAGTTTGAGACTGGCTTGGGCAATAAGATGAGACCCTGTTTCTATTAAAAATAATAATAAAATAAATTTAAAATGACTGCTACTGTCATCAGTGTTTACAGCAATGACTTCTAGCACAGGCTTTCACAAATAGGCTCTGAGTTCTCCTAGGGTTCAAGAAAGGAAGGAAGTACTTTCTCACAGACAAAGAAGATTCAAACCTTTCCTAGACTGATAGCTGTTTTATCTCCTGGGTTCCACATTTAGAAAAAAAAGAATACTGCTAATCAAAAGTTTGGAAACTGCAGTTTTTGTGTTTGTTTTTGTTTGTTTGAGACGGAGTCTCTCTCTGTCACCCAGGCTGGAGTGCAGTGGTGCGATCTTGGCTCACTGTAACCTCCACCTCCCAGGTTCAAGCAATTCTCCTGCCTCAGCCTCCTGAGTACCTGGGACTACAGGTATCTGCCACCACACCCAGCTAATTTCTTGTATTTTTAGTACAGATGGGGTTTCACCATGTTGGCCAGGCTGGTCTCGAACTCCTGACCTCAGGTGATCCACCCACCTTGGCCTCAAAAAGTGCTGGGATTACAGGCACGAGATCACGGTAAGCCAGCGTGCCTGGCCAGAAACTGCAGCTTTATCATAAGCTATGCCAAGATGGACACTGGGACCACTATACAATATGAAAAAAGTAGAAACTATAGCATTAAAACCCTCCATCTAGGCTGTTATAGAAGCAAAATAAAGTCAGAAAATAACAAGTATTGATGAGGACCTAGAGAAACTGGAGTCTGTACATTCCTGGTGAGAATGTAAAACAGTACAGCTATTATGGAAAAGAGTATGGCAGTTTCTCAAAAAATACAATACAGAATTACTACATGACCCAGAAATTCCACATCTGGCTACATACACAAAATAAATGAAAGCAGGGACTTGAACAGACACTTGTACACTCACGTTCACAGCAGCACAGCAGCATTATTCACAACAGCCAAAAGGTAAGAAGCAACCCAAGTGTCCAACAACAGACTAATGAACATGTGGTGTATACATACAACAGAATATTATTCCACCTTAACAAGGAAGGAAACTCTAGCACATGCTACAACATGAAATAAACTTTAAAAACTGCACTAAGTAAAATAAGCCAGATACAAAAGAACAAATAGTATATGATTCCACTTAACAGGTGGAAAATAGAATAGGAAAATTCATACAGACAGAAAGTAGAATGGTGGTTGCCAGAGGGGGAGAGGGCAATGGAGAGTTACTGTTTAATGGGTACAGCATTTCAACTTTTCAAGATGAAAAGAGTTTTGGAGATGGATGGTGGTGATGGTAACACAACAATGTGAATATACATAATGCCACTGAGTTGTACACTTAAAAAGTGGGTACAATGGTAAATTTTGTTTGCGTATTTCACAATTTTTTTAAATATCCAGAAGTAAAACAATCAATAGAATAGTTTCCAATTAGGATCAAAGTTGAACTTGTTTTGAAAACACAAAGACATTACTCCAAATAAAATCTCTGACAGGCTCTGATCATCCTCAAGGCAGGCCAACAGCCCATGGTCAGACCTGCAGCTCAAGCAACACCCTGATGACTCCCAGTAAGCAGAACTTATAGCCCCAAGGGCCAGCTATGGAGCCCACTGGAGATTAGAAGAAGTGGGAGAGCCTCTCAAACCCCCACTTCACAGTCACTCTCTGGTACTCACCCACTGGGCTCTGTGCACTGAATCCCAAAACACTTGTAATCCCATTGAGCATCACATAGCCTCCATCTGAACTGCTGCCTTCACTTACAGAGCAGTTGCTCAATAACTACCCATTGGTTGATTTTTTTTCACCACTATCTTACTGTAAAAATCAGTTGTCCTACCTAGACCTGGGGTTGCAAGAATTAAAAATGGAAAGGACACTGGATTCAGAATAGGAAGATTTCAGAGTGCGACTGAGCTGTGTCTCAGATACCTGACCCCCTGATCCCTTACAACCCTTGGTGTCCTTGTGTATAAAATGGCGACAATAGCTTCACTAGCCTGGAGCTCCTCTGACCAGAGACCAGCAGACTCAGCTGGGATTCCCTGTGTCACATCCACACTGACTTTTCTCCTGCCCCCTGCCACCCCACAAAGGCAGGAGAAAAGTCATGCCAAGCCAGAGGGCTCTCATCCACTCATGCCAAACCACAGGGCTCTCAACCCACTTTCTGCAGGACAGGTGCTAGCTCCAAGTCATGGCAAGTCTTCCTAGATGCCAACTGGATCCATCTAGGGAAAAACAAGGGAGGGGCCCGTGAACGGCTGAAGGATCAGGTCTCTACGTGGCGGTGGCAGGGTCCATGTGCATGGGTGGGAGAACATCAATACAGCCATCATGCCAAGGCCAACCTATTCCACAAGGAAGAAAGCAGCTCGTCTGCTTCCTAAGTAACGTCTCGAAGGAACGCATCCAACCACTACCAGGATGGTGCCAGGTGGGCCTGTGCCTTCCCCTGGGGCATATACTTCTTTGCCTCTAGGACTATGGTGAGTGCAAGTCCAATCTCAGAGCTGACAGGAGACGGCCTCTCAGGACAGATGAATGACTAAATAACTACGCAAGCTGGAGAAAAAAAACCGTGAGCTTCAAATCCAGAGCAGAGTTTCTGGCCCAATATGTTGTCTGAGTCCCTGCCCCAGTCCAATCCCTCCCGCCTCCTCCATAAAGAAGGCACCTGGATTCCCTGAAGCAACAGCTCTCTGAGTACCACGATCAGCAGGGCCCAAACACCCTGAAAAGAGTCCACAGTGTAGGAGAAGAAATAGAGATTTCAGGCTTCCTAATTATTTTCAAAATTGTTCTATGTTAAAACTCAAGTCAACTCTCCCCACTAAAAGGGCACCTGTGCTGGCTTTAACGTAGTCTAAAAACAGCAGCACTTGGCACCTCTCCAAATCTCCAGTCCATCCTAGACATTTACAAAGCACATCCACATTATCTTACTTGAATTTAATGCAGTCTTACAAAATAGGCATTATCATCCCCATTTTCCAGATTAGGGAATCGAGGCTTAGGGAGACTAGCTGACCTGCCCAAAGTCATAATGCTAGAAAGAGACAAAAATAGGACTCAAAGCCCAGTACTCTTTCTAGCACAGCAAAAACTGATGTGCCTTGGCAAAGAGTCTCCTGCCTGCCCCTGGATACACACAGCTGTGAGCTATTATACTTCAGCTAAGAGCCACAACCCTGCAAGGGCTCTGAACAGGTTTGCTGATGGCCATAGAATAAATTGTATTTGCTCAGGCTGTTGGGCTATCACTTATGCAGCATCAACATCACTCTATAAAACAGAAAACAAAATTTCCAACTGTCTAATAAAAGTACTAGCAAAAAGCTCTTCAATGCCCAAGTATTATATGCTAATCAAAAACTCACAAAGACCAGCTCCCATTTTATAGGGAGGCACCTCAGGCTTGCCATATTAGGTGATTTGCCTCAGGTTGCCCAGCTGGTCTGCAGCAGAACCCAAGCTTTAAGCTGGGTTTTCAATGTGTCTCCTGGGCACAGACACATACTGAACTGAGGCATACTCGTGGGTATACAGTTTTACTGTCTACACAACATTTAATCAAGAAGAACCTAAAAAATTATTCTCATATAGACTTATCATATACATTAAGCCCATGAGACCAGCACCCCTTCTGCCCACTGCCTTCTATTTCCACTCCATTATTACCACTCTTCCTCAGCTCCCCCAAAATTTCCAGTAGCAAAATTAAGAAGAAGCCAGAATAATGGACACACTGGGAAGACTGTAGGGGCTTTGAACATGTACTGTATAATACCCTTTACTAGCAACAACCATCTTTTTTTTTTTAGAGACAGGGACTCACTCTGTTGCCCAGGCTGGAGTGCAGTAGCACAATCTCACCTCAGCTCACTGCAGCCTCAACCTCCTGGGCTCAGGTGATCTTCCCATCTCAGCTTCCTCAGTAGTTGGGACTGCAAGCGCATGGCACCATGCCTGGCTAAGTTTTTAACTGTTTTTTGGTAGAGGTGGGGTCTTGCTATGTTGTCCAGGTTGGTCTTGAACCCCTGGGCTCAAGCACCTCGGAATGAAGCCTCAGCTTGAGGCTCACTGCAACCTCCCGCTCCCGGGTTCAAGTGATTCTCATGTCTCAGTCTACCGAGTAACTGGCATTATAGGCATGCTCCACCACGTTCGGCTAATTTTTGTATTTTTATTAGAGACAGGGTTCCACCATGTTAGCCAGGCTGGTTTCAAACTCCTGGCCTCAAGCGATCCACCTGCCTCAGCCTCCCAGACTGCTGTTATAGGTATGAGCCACCGTACCTGGCCTTGAGTTTTTAAATATCGAGCACATGCAAGAATTTTTTCCTAAGATATACAAATAAAACATCTTTTTAAAACTAAAAATCTTACACTGATTTGACACAGCAAGAGATGGTTCTTTCGAAATGTCCCCTCTACACGCCCTCATCTCTTCGGTCGGATTGCCCTGCCTCTGGGTCTGTCCCTCTTAATAGCCTTGTAAACTTCTCAAAGGCAGCAGTCCTGTCCTATTTATCTTTCTACCACCATATCTGGTACCAAATCCCACAAAGGAAGAGACAAGTGAATACATGAGTGGTTTCTAGATAGCTCACCTGTTATTCAGTCATACCCTCCACACAGGGAGAAGTACCACCAGTCAAGCAGAAAACAAAGTGCTTCCTGTGCAGAACAAATATGCATCCTCATTTCAGAGATAAGGAAGCTGAGCCCTGTAACCATATTCCTAAGGATGGAATAGTCATAGAACTGCACCTCTCCATAACAAAGACAGAACAAAGGCTGGAAGAAAACGACTGGAGGACAGGACACATTTAACTTTTCAGTCAAGTCTTTCTCCACGACCACCATCCATCATTCACAGGATGACGCTCGAAGGACAGGCCAAGCTTCAGAAGTACCTGAATGCAGAGGCAGCCTGCAGAGACACAGCTCACTGATGGCTCTGTTAACACCATGGACTGCAGCACTCCCATGCGAGGAGGAGCTTTCTCATCTCGGCTCAAATAGGACTTTATCAGTCCCCGTTCTTTTGGCACACTTCATTTTTCTGTGCTTCGCTTTATTGAGCTTCACAGGTACTGTGTTTTTGATGAAAGTCTGCGGCAACCCTTTGTCGAGAAAGTTGGTAAGTGTCATTTTCCAAGAGCATGCGCTTACTTTGTGTTTCTGTGTCAGCATTTTTTAGTAATAAAGTATTTCTTATGGTTTGTACTTTTTTTTAGATATAATGCTGCTGCACACTTAATAGACTATAGTACAGTATAAACATTAACTTTTATATGCACTGGGAAACCAAAAAATGTGTGTGACTTGCTTTATTGTGATACTCATTTTATTGCAGTGGTCTGGAATAGAATATCAACCCATAATATCTCTGAAACATGACTGTAATGAATAAAAAAAAAAAAAAAAACTGCCAGTAGACCCAAAATGGAAGAAACCTTCTCAATCTGTATCTCAGTCAATATGGTGCTGCTATAACAGAATACCTGAGACTGGGTAATTTATAAAAAACAGTAATGTACTGGCTCACAGTCCTAGAAACTGGACAAAGAGCATGGTGCCAGTGCCAGTACCTGGCAAAGGCCTTCTTACTGCATCACTGCATGGTGGAAGGCAGAAGGGTGAGAGAACATGACAAAGCAAAGGGGGATGAACTCACTTCTGTAACAAACCCATCCTTGCAATAATGAATCTATTCCCAGAATAACAACATTAATCCACCTATAAAGGCAGAGCCCTCATGACCTAATCAACCCAACCCTTAAAGGTTCCACTTGTCAACACTGTTGCATTAGGGATTACATTTCCAACATATAAACTGTGGGGGATACATTCAAACCACAACAATCTGATAAAAGGTATTTACAAAAAACCTACAGCTAGCATCATACTTAATTTCCCTCCAAGATCAAGAAACAAGGCGAGGATATCCACTGTCTCTGTCCTATTCAACAAAATACTGGAAGCCCTAGCTACTACATTAAGGCAAGAAAAAGAAGTAAGTGGAAAGAGATTACAAAGAAAAAAATAAAACTGTCCCTTTTCACAGATGGCATGATTGCCTTTCACAGAAAATCTCAAGGAATCTAGAAAATAAAGCCTTAGAACTTCTAAGTGTGTTTAGCAAAGTCATAGGGTACAGGTCAACACATAAAAAGTAACTGTATTTCTGCATACTAGCAATAAACACCAGAAATCAAAATTGAAAAAGGAATATCATTTACAATAGCTCCAAAAAATTACGTATAAATATAACAAAATATGTAAAAGTCTATATCCTGAAACCAAGGAAACAGTGATGAAATAACTCAAAGTACACCTAAATAAACGGAAAGACATACCACGTTCATGAACTGGAAGATTCAACATAGTAAAGACGTCAATTTTCCCCAGACAGACCTATAGATTTAGTGCAATCCCAATAAAAATCACAGTAGTGTCTGTCTGTAATTATAGATAAGCTGACAGAAAGATTTAATGGAAGGCCAGAGAGATACTAGAATGACCCAGGTTTAAAAAGAATAGTAATATTGGAGGAATCACACTACACAATTTTAAAACTTACAATAAAAGCTGTAATAATCAAGGCAGTGTAGTGTCAGTGAAGGAACAGACATATAAATCAATGAAACAAAATACAGAGTCCGTAAGAACCCAAATGAACATGGCCAATGTATTACTGACTACGGTGCAAAAGCAATTCAATGGAAAAAGAATCTTCTTTGCAACAAATGGTTCTGGAACAACTGAACATCCATATGCAAAAAGAAAAAAGAAAAAGAACCTTGACCAAAAATTCACATCTAATACAATAACAACTCAAAATGGCTAAACATAAAATACAAAACAAAGAAAACACAGCAGAAAATCCTTGAAACCGAGGGTTAGACAAGCCTTCAGACAACACAAAAAAACACAATCCATAAGCAAAATACTTAGTAAACTGAACTTCCAAATTTAAAAATTTTTGCTTTACAAAAGACACTGCTACAAGAATGAAAAGGTCAATCCTCCCACCAAAACAACCAGTAAACTAGGAAAATAATTATCAAAATACTGTTTCAAACTCTGGAACCTGACCAGGCACGGTGGTTCACACCTATAATCCCAGTACTTTGGGAGGCCAACGCAGGTTGATTGCTTGAGCACAGGAGTTTGAGGCCAGCCTGGGCAACATAGTGAGACCTCGTCTCTACAAAACATAAAAAAAGTTAGGCGAGGCGCAGTGGATCAAGTCTATAATCCTAGCACTTTGGGAGACGGAGGTGGGTGGATCACTTGAGCTCAGGAGTTCGAGACCAGCCTGGGTAACACAGTGAAAACCTGTCTCTACAAAAAAAATGCAAAAAAATTAGCTATGCGTGAAGGCACGTGCTTGTTGTCCCAGCTACTTGGGAGCTGAGGTTGGGAGGCTCACTTGAGTCCAGAAGGTTGAGGCTGCAGTAAGCCGAGATTGTGCCACCGCACTCCAGCATGGACAACAGAGTGAGACCCTGTTTCAAAAAAATAAATTAGCTGGGCGTGGTGGCACATACTTGTAGTCCTAGCTACTTGGGAGGCTGAATGGGAGGATAACTTGAGCCTGGGAGGTCGCGGCTACGTTGAGCTGAGATTACACCACTGCACTTCAGCCTGGGTGACACAGTGAGACCCTGTCTCAAACAAAGCAAAGCAAAACAAAACAAAACAAAACTCTGCAACCTGACCGAAGACTTAAAACAACCAGCAGAGCGTTTGACGAGCAGAGGCTGCTGATATTTGGCAAAAGAATAACTTGCTTGACTCAGCCTCCATCCCCTATTCATAGCAGCCCATGTTCCTAAAGTGGCTGGCTGGTTCCAAACCTACAAAAATGTGGGTTTGTGCACTTTGGTTGGTCTGGCAGATCCCTGTAGAACTGGCATATACTTGCCTTGGTTTTGGCCTTCTCAGGCTAGAGATGTTTTCACAGGTGGCTTCTATCAGAAGATTTAAAGAGACGGAACACCCTTTCCCCCCGTTTTGAGCCAGACATTTAAGGAAATCGTTGTCAGGTCACTGGCTGACCAAAGAAATAATGGAACAGAATCTACAATGCCCACAAACAACAAGGCATACATTTTGTAAAAATAGTTGGAAAAGTCAAAAATTGATGGCTGCAGCCCTCAACAAGAAAAAGTCAGAAATCTGACTTCCAACACTACCCACATATAATACTTAGAATGTACAATTCTAAACAAAACAATTACAAAGAATACAAAGATAAAAGAAAACGTGGCACATTCAGAGGAAAAAGGAATTTGACAGAAACCATCCTGAGACACTGAATTTGATACAAAATATTCCCAACCAGACACTGAAATTACTAATCAAAAATATTAACTGTCCTAAATATGCTGAATCAACTAAAGGAAATCAGGATAAATGAATAAAATAATAAAGGAAATAAGGAAAATAATGTAAGAACAAGATGAGATTATCACTACAGAGACAGAAATCCTAAAAAGAAATCAAACAAAAATTCTGAAGACTAAAACTACAACTGAAATGAAAAATACAATAACAAACGTGAGCAGGCGAAATAAATGGTCAGTGAACATGAAGAAAAAGCAACTGAAATTATCCAGTGTGAGAAAAATAAAAAAGAATAAAGAAAAATGAATAGAGACATAGGGACATACAGGCGATACCATCTAGAAAACCAACATATGTATCATAGGAGGATCTGAGGGAGGAGAGAGAAAGGGGTAGAAAAATTATTTGAAGAAATAATGGCTGAAAACTCCTCAAATCCACTTAAAGACATTAATACACATATCCAAGAAGTTCAATGAACTCTAAGAAGTACATATTCAAAGACATTGACATTGAGACACATTATAGTCAACTTGAGACCCAAAACCAGAGAGAAGATCTTGAAAGCAGCAAGAGAGAAGCAATTCTTAGGAAAAAACACACAGAAAAATCTTCATGATCTTGTATCTGGCAATAGTATTTAAGTATGACACCAAAAGCTCAGGAAACAAAAGAAAAAATAGATAAATTAGACTTCATCAAAATGTAAAACTTTTAGGCAAAGGACACTATCAAAAGAGTGAAAAGACAACACATGGAATGGAAGAAAATATTTGTAAATCATATATCTAATAAGAGATTAATATCCAGAATATATAAAGAACTCCTACAATTCAACAACAAAAAGACAAACAAGTCAATTTAAAAATGGGTAAACAGCCAGGCATGGTAGTTCATGTCTATAATCCTAGCACTTTGGGAGGCTGAGGCAGGCAGGTCTCCTGAGGCCAGGAGTTCGAGACCAGTCTGGCCAACATATGAAACCTCGTCTCTACTAAAAATACAAAAATTAGCTGGGCATGGTGGCATGCACCTGTAATCCAGCTACTCAGAAGGCTGAGGCATGAGAATTGCTTGGGCCCAGGAGGTGGAGGTTGCAGTGCGCCAAAATTGCGCCACTGCACTCCAGCCTGGGTAACAGCAAGTCTCTGTCTCAAAAAAAAAAAAAAAAAAAAGGTAAATGACTTTCAAAAGACATTTTCTCTAAAGAAAATATAAAAACACATGTAAGTGCATAAGATGCTTATCAGGGAATTGTAAATTAGTCATTGGGGAAATGTAAATCAAAACTACAGTGAGATACTATTTCACATCCACTAGAATGGCTATTATCAAAAAAATGAAACAGGAAACAGAAAATAACAAGCATTGGCAAGGATGTAGAGAAACTCAAACACTCATGCACTGCTGGTAGGAATGTAAAATGGTCTAGCCCCCGTGGAAAACAGTTTAGTAGTTCCTCAAAAAGTCAAACATGGAATTGCTCAATGACCCAGCAATTCCACTCAGGTTTTTACCTGAAAGAACAGGACTTGAACAGATACTTGTTCATCCATGTTCACTGCAGCATTATTCACAATAGCCAAAAGGTGGAAACAAACCAAGTGCCCACCAATAGATGGATACACAAAATGTGGTATACACATACAATGAAATAGTATTCAGTCACAAAAAGGAATGAAATTGTGATACACGCTATATCATGAATGAACCCTGAAAACACTACGTTAACTAAAAGAGGCCATACACAAAAGTACAAATATTGTTTGATATACAAGATACCTAGAGATTGAAAGTACCGGAGGCTGCAAGAAGGGAGGAATCAAGAGTTACTGCCTAATAAATGCAAAGTTTGTGTTTGGTATGATAAAAATGTTCTGGAAATAGATAGTGGCATAGTTATACAATGTTGTGAATGCACTTTACGCCACTGAATTGTTCACTTAAAATGGTTACAATGGTAAATTTTATGTTATACAAATTTTGGCACAATAAAAAAAAGACCAATTAAAAAATGGGCAAAAGACTTGAACAGACACTTCACCAAAGATAAACAGATTGCAAATAAGTACATTAAAAGATGTTCAACCACATTCATCATTAGAGAAATATGAATTAAAACCATGACAAGCTACTATATGCACCTATTAAAATAGCTACATTTTTTAAAAACTGATAATGCCAATACAGAGCAACTGGAAGAATCATACACTGTTGATAGGAATGAAAAATGGTTCAACCACGCTAGGAAACAGTTTCTTATAAAGCTCAATATACACTAGCATATGATACATCAATCTTACTCCTATTTATCCTAGAGAAATGTTCACACAAAACTTGTACAAAAATGTTTACAGCTGCACTCAAATCACCAAAAACTGGAAGCAACTCAAACATCCTTCATTAGGTGAGTAGATAAACTATGATATGTCATACAATGGAATACTACTACTAATGTGAAGGAACAAACAACTGATATGTGAAACAACTGAGGTGAATTTCAAAGGCATTATGCTAAGTGAAAGAAGTCAGTCTCAAAAGGTTGTACACTATTATGTTTCTATTTACATGACATTCTTGAAATGACAAAACTATAGTGATACAGAACACATCAGTGGCAGCCCGGGGTAAAGGAAGGTGTCTGTAAAGAGATGCCATAAGCAATGGACTGTTCTGTATCCTGATAGTAGTAACGATGGTGGTGGTAACAAATCTATACATGGGTAAAAAGTCACAGAACTATAACTCCAAAAAAGGTCAAACAATTTAAATAAATATAATAAGTATAAAAATATTTTAATAAAAGGAAATACAATTTGTTAAAAAATAGTGCAGGGATAGACATCAAAGTAGAATTCAAGCCCAAAATGTAACAAAGGCACAATTCACACTGATGATATGACAGTAAAGAATATGCTGGCCAGGCACAGCAGCTCACACCTGTAATCCCGGCACTTTGGGAGGCCAAGGTGGTAGATCACCTGAGGTCAGGAATTCGAGACCAGCCTGGCCAACATGGTGAAACCCCATCTCTACTAAAAATATAAAAAATAGCTGGGCATGGTGGCATGTGCCTATAATCCCAGCTACTTGGGAAATTGAGGCAGGAGAACTGCTTGAACCTGGGAGGCAAAGGTTGCGGTGAGCCGAGATTGTGACACTGCACTCCTGCCTGGGGCAACAGAGTGAGGCTCCATCTCCAAAAAAAAAAACAAAAACAAACAAACAAACAAAAAGAATAACCCAAAGGAGATGCAAGGACACATAAAGAGTAACACCCTAAAAATTAGAGACGTCAAACCAATCTCAAAACAAGACAGATCACGCACCAAGTATGGCAGTGTGCACCTGTAATTTCACCTACTCAGGAGGCTAAGGCCCAGAAATTCAAGTCCAGCCTGGGCAACATAGCAAGACCTCGTCTCTTAAAAAATAAATAAATAGGCCGGGCGGTGTGGCTCACACCTGTAATCCCACCCAGCACTTTGGGAGGCCAAGGCGAGTGGATCACGAGGTCAGGAGATCAAGACCATCCTGGCTAATATGGTGAAACCCCGTCTCTACTAAAAATACAAAAAATTAGCCAGGCATGATGGTGGGTGCCTGTAGTTCCAGCTACTTGGGAGGCTGAGGCAGGAGAATGGCATGAACCTGGGAGGTGGAGCTTGCAGTGAGCCGAGATCGAGTCACTACATTCTAGCCTGGGTGACAGAGTGAGATTCCGTCTCAAAAAATAAATGAATAATAAATAAATAAACAAATAAATAAATTTTTTAAAAAATTGATCAGGCACTGTGGCTCACGCCTGTAATCCCAACACTTTGGCAGGCCAAGGCAGGAAGGCGGCTTGAGCCCAAGAGTTCGAGACTAGCCTGGGCAACATAGCGAGACCCTGGTTCTACAAAAAAAAATTTTAAATGATGGCCAGACTTGGTGGCTCATGCCTGTAATCCCAGCACTTTGGGAGGCTGGGGTGGGAGGATCCTTTGATTCTAGGAGTCTGAGACCACCCTGGGCAAGATAGTGAGACCCCCATCTCTAAAATAAATAAAATAAAATAAAAATTAGCCAGTCATGGTGGCATGCACCTGTAGTCCCAGCTACTGAGGAGACTGAAGTGGGAAGATCACTTGAACCCAGGAGTTTAAGGCTGCAGTAAGCCATGATCACAACACTGCACTCCAGTCTGGGATATAGAGTAAGACCTTGTCTCAAAATAAAAAACAAATTTTTTTAAAAAGACAAATCAAGTGGAGAAAAAATAAGGAGATAGATGATTGATCTAAACAACAGAATAGAGGGGATGATAAAGATGTATATCAAACTCCACACCTTGATAACAGAAATTATATATTCTTCTCCAGTGCTCACAGCACATTCATGCACACACACAAAAAACTGCTTAAGTCACAAAGAAAACACCTTTCATCAAGTAAAGATACTAAAAACAGGGCGCAGTGGCTCACGCCTGTAATCCCAGCACTTTGGGAGGCCGAGGTGGGCGGATCACGAGGACAGGAGATGGAGACCATCCTGGCTAATACGGTGAAACCTCGTATCTACTAAAAATACAAAACATTAGCCGGGCGTGGTGGCGGGCACCTGCAGTCCCAGCTACTCGGGAGGCTGAGGCAGGAGAATGGCGTGAACCCAGGAGGCAGAGCTTGCAGTGAGCCGAGATCACGCCACTGCACTCCAGCCTGGGCGCCTGGGCGACAGAGCAAGACTCCGTCTCAAAAAAAAAAAAAAAAAGATACTAAAAACAACACTTGCCAATCATAATGCTTAAAACTAGAATTTACTAACACGACCATCACCACCAACAGAAGAAGAAAGGTGTATCTCTCTAAAAATTTAAGAATCTCCTGATAAACAACTTCCAGATAAAAGGAAATGAATGAAAATGTTGGAGAAATTTAAAGAAATACTAACAGCCAGACATGGTGGCTCATGACTGTAATCTGCCTATGATCCCAGCAATTTGGGAGGCTGAGGCAGGAGGATCACTTGAGTCCAGGTGTTCGAGACCAGTCTGGGCAACATAAAGAGACCTCATCTCTACAAAAAAATTTAAAAATTAGCTGGGTATAGTGGCACATGCCTGTAATCCCAGCTACTTTGGAGGCTGACGCAGGAGAATCGTTTGAGCCTGAGAGGTTGAGGCAGCAGTGAGCAGTAATTGCACCACTGTACGCCGGCCTGGGTGACAAAGTGAGATCCTGTTTCAAAAACAAAAAAATAAAAAATAGATACTAACAAAAAAACACACATCACATGTGAAAACACAATGTAATCATCTAAGGGAAAAATAATTATATGATTATCTCCATAGAAGAGAAAGTCTGACAAAATTCAATATCCATTCATAATAAAAAATGCTCAAGAAAATATAGAAATTTAGAGGTACTTTCTTAATATAATATAAATATACCTTAGTCCTAAAGCCAAAATCTTATTTCGTGGGCAAACACTAGAGGCATGTCCATTAATATCAAGAACAAAGCAAAGATGTCCACTATCTCTGCTACTATCCACTGGTGCAATATTAGCCAATGAAATTAGAAGAGAGAAATCAATTAGAGGTATAAAAATGGGTAAAGGTCAAGCACAGTGGCTCACGCCTGTAATCCCAGCACTTTGGGAGGCCAAGGCAGCTGGATCACCTGAGGTCGGGAGTTCGAGACCAACCTGACCAACATGGAGAAACCCCGTCTCTACTAAAAATACAAAATTAGCCGGGCATGGTGGTGCATGTCTGTGATCCCAGCTACTCGGAAGGCTGAGGCAAGAGAATCACTTGAACCCATGAGGCGGAGGTTGCGGTGGACCGAGACTGCGCCACTGCACTCCAGCTTGCACAAGAGCGAAACTCCGTCTCAAAAAAAACAAAAATAAAAATATGGGTAAAGAAAAGCTACTAATTGTAGATAATATGATATACTACCTAGAAACCCCAAAATCGATGATAAAATTTATTCAATAATAACTCAGTGGGCTGGGCATTGTGGCTCACGCCTGTAATGCCAGTACTCTGCAAGGCTGAGGTGGGTGGATTGCTTGAGGTCAGCAGTTCGAGACCACCCTGGCCAGCATGGCGAATCCCTGTCTTTACCAAAAATACAAAAATTAGCCAGGCGTGGTGGCAGGCAGTGCAATCCCAGTTACTCAGGAGGCTGAGGCAGGACAATCACTTGAACACAGGAGGCGGAGGTTGCAGTGAGCCGAGACTGTGCCACTGCACTCCAGCCTGGGCAACAGAGTGAGACTCCTTCTCAGGAAAAAAAAAAAAAAAAAAAACACTCAGTGAAGTTGCACAATATAAGATTAATACATAAAAATCAAATAGCCTTCATATATACAAACTATAAAAGGACATTATGGTAGAGAAAAATCCCATTTACAATAGCAACAAGATCATTAAATACTTAGGAATAAAGTTAATTAATTTAAATCACTATTAAAAGACACTAAAGTTAACAGTTAACTTGAACAAATGAAATGATATCCCCTGTTCTTGGACAGGATTCAAAAATATAAAGATATCAGTTCTTCCCAAGTTAATTTATACATTCACTGCAATCCCAATACAAATACTGACAAGATAGTAGACAAGTTGATACTAAAATTCATATGGAAAAACAAAAATTTAAGACTAGGAAAACGAAACAAAAAATTGTAAGGGGGGATAGGCATAACAGACATTAAAACATACTATACAAAGCCTTCATAATGCAATCAGTGCAGTACTGCTGCATACATAGACAAAAAGATGAGGTGCAGAATTAGACTCAAGTACATATGGAAATAAAAAATATGGCAAAGATGGCATCTCAAATCACTAGAGTCAAGATGAACTTTGTATTAAATACTGCTGGAACAGTATTCACTGTTGGAAATAGAAAACTCAAAATAAACTTGCAAATGAATTAGAAATCTAAATGGTAAAAAATGAAACCATACAACTACTAAAGGAGATACTGGTGAATTCCTCTTTAATCTTTGTATCAACACTTAGTATTAAGTAGTAGAGAAGGGTCAAATATGATTTAAAATTCAGAAAAAGTAAGAGAAAAGAGTGATACACTTAACTACATAGAAATTTAAAAAATTTTGCATGACCAAAAAAAATATTTAAAAAGTCAGAAAAAAATTAAAAGCTAACAAATTGGGAGAAAATATTTGCAATATATACCACTGATGAGGGACTAATATCCCTAATACACAAAGTGCTCTTAAAAACTGAGAAACAGGATGGGCATGGTGGCTCACGCCTTTAGTCCCAACACTTTGGGAAGCTGAGGTGAAAGGATTGCTTGAGGCCAGGAGTTCAAGACCAGCCTGGGCAATGCAGACAGACTCCATCTCTACAAAAATAGCCAGGGCTTGGTGGCACACATCTGTAGTCCCAGCTACTCAGAGCGGTTGAGGGAGAAAAGCTGAGGCTACAGTGAGCTGTCATCACGCCACTGCATTCCAGCCTGGCTGACAAGAGCACCATACCATTTAAAATAAATAAATAATGTTTTAAAACTGAGGAACACAGCATTATTTACAATAGTCAAAAGGTGGCCTCCTTTAAGCTGGAGCTAAGAAAGAAGAAAAAAAAAGAATAGTGGCCGGCACTGTGGCTCAGCCTGTAATCCCAGCACTCTGGGAGGCCGAGGCAGGCAGATCACGAGGTCAGGAGATCAAGACCATCCTGGCTAACATGGTGAAACCCCGTCTCTACTAAAAATACAAAAAAATTAGCTGGGCGTGGTGGCGGGCGCCTGTAGTCCCAACTACTCGGGAGGCTGAGACAGGAGAATGGCATGAAACTGGGAGGCGGAGGAGCTTGCAGTGAGCCGAGATCACGCCACTGCACTCCAGCCTGGGCAACAGAGCGAGACTCTGTTTCAAAAAAAAAAAAAAAAGAATGGTGAAAGCAACCCAACTGCCCATGGACAGATGAATGGCTAAATAAAATGTAGTATATACATACAATGAAACATTTATTATTCAGCCTTAAAAAGGAGGTAATCCTGACACGTTACCAAAAAGAAGGTAATTCCAACATATGCTACAACATGGATGAACCTTGAAGACATTATAGTAAGTGAAATAAGCCAGTCATAAAAAAACAAATATTGTATGATTTCATGGATATAAGGTACCCACAGTAGTCAAATTCATAGAAACAGAAAGTAGAATAGTGGCCACAGGGCTAGAGGAGCAAAGAATGGAAATTCCTGTTTAATGGATACAGAGTTTCAGTTTGAAAAGATGAAAAAAGTTCAGAGATGGACGGTGGTGATGATTGCATAACAATGTGGATGTATTTAATGGCACAAAATGGCACACTTAAAAAATGGTTAAAATGATAAATTGGGTTGGGCGCAGTGGTTCACGCCTGTAATCCCAGCACTTTGGGAGGCCAAGGCAGGCGGATCAGGAGGTCAGAAGATTGACACCATCCTGGCTAACATGGTGAAACTCTGTCTCTACTAAAAATACAAAAAATTAGCCAGGCATGGTGGCACGCGCCTGTAGTCCCAGCTACTTGGGAGGCTGAGGCAGGAGAATGGCTTGAACCAGGGAGGTGGAGGTTGCAGTGAGTTGAGATGGCACCATTGCACTCCAGCCTGGCAACAGAGACTCCATCTCAAATTAAAAAAAAAAAAAAAAAGATAAATTGTATGTTGCTTATATTTTATCACAATTTTTTTTAAAAAGCTAAAGAACAGAAAAACGAAAACCTGGTAGACAAATGGAGGAAAACTATGAACAGATATATCACAAAAGAAGACGCAACTAGCTCGAAAACATATGAAAAAATGTTTGAATCAAAGAGAGATGTATATTAAAACACAACACTGCACACTATTTCTCACTGATCACACTAGCAAAAATTAAAACATGACAGCACACACTGTTGGCGAGGTTGTGGAGAAACAGGCGCTATTCTCATACATTGCTGGACATTGGTACGACCCTTCGGGAGGGAAATTTGACAATATCTGAGAAAATTACATATGCATTTACCTTTCAACCCAGAAATTCCACTTCTAGAAACTACCCTGAATATGTACCTCCAACAATACAAAAATACATAAGCACAGAATTATTCACTGTGCAGCACTGTTTGTAACTGCAAGATAATGGAAGCAGCTTAAATGGCCACAGATAGGAGGGTAGAAAAATAAACTATTATAATAGTTTCTTCATATAATATAAACTGTAATAGTTTATTCATCTACTCTGTGGTACATACTATGGTATATTCATACAATGTATGAATGTACAATGTATGAAATACAATGAATATGCAGCTGTAAAAATTAATGAGGCAATGTTCATAGCAACATAATTCAAAATAATGCATAAGTAGAAACCCAAGATCCATCAACTGATAAAAGGATAAACAAAAGGTGGTATATCCATAAAATGGAATATTATTCAGCCATAAAAATAACGAAACACTGACAACATGGATGAACCATGAAAACATTATACTAAGTGGAAGAAGCCAGTAACAAAATACCACGTACTGTATGATCCCATTTACATGCAATGTCCAAAACAGGCAAATTTATAAAGTCAGAAAGTGGATTCCTGGTTGCCTAGAGCTGGGGGAAGACAGGATGGGAAGTAATTGCTAATTGCTAACGGATTAGAGTTTCTTTTAGGGGTGATAAAAATGTTCTAAAATGTGCTGCGATGATGCTTGCATAACTCTGTGCATATACTAAAAAACCACTAACCTGTATACTTAAATGGGTGAATTGTAAGGTATGTAAATTATATCTCAATAAAGATGTTTTTGTTTATTTGTTTTTTTCTTGAGACAGAGTCTCGCTCTGTTGCCTAGGCTGCAGGGCAGTTATCGCTCTGTCACCCCGGCTGGAGTGCAGTGGTGCAATCTCGGCTCACTGCAACCTCCACCTCCCGGGTTCAAGCGATACTCCTGCCTCAGCTTCCCGAGTAGCTGGGACTACAGGCATGCACCACCACGCCCAGCTAATTTTTAAAATATTTTTAGTAGAAATGGGGTTTCACCATGTTGGTCAGGCTGACCTCAAACTCCAGACCTCAAATGATCTGCCCACCTCAGCCTCCCAAAGTGCTGGGATTACAGGCGTGAGCCACCGTGCCTGGCCTCAATCAAGATGTTTTTAAAAATGAATGAGGAAGATCTCTATGAATATGAGGTGATTTTCGGCCGGGCGCGGTGGCTCAAGCCTGTAATCCCAGCACTTTGGGAGGCCGAGACGGGCGGATCACGAGGTCAGGAGATCGAGACCATCCTGGCTAACACGGTGAAACCCCGTCTCTACTAAAAAATACAAAAATCTAGCCGGGCGAGGTAGCAGGCGCCTGTAGTCCCAGCTACTCCAGAGGCTGAGGCAGGAGAATGGCGTAAACCCGGGA
>NC_045452.1:5015128-5050424 GCF_002776525.5 Piliocolobus tephrosceles
AAAAAAAAAAAAAAAAAAAAAAAAAGAATATGGGGTGATTTTCAAGACACACAATTTCTTTTTTTTTTTTGTAGACGGAATCTCACTCAGTCAGTCACCCAGGCTGGAGTGCAGAGGTGCAGTCTCGGCTCACTACAACCTCTGCCTCCCAGTTTCAAGTGATTCACCAGTCTCAGCCTTCCAAGTAGCTGGGATTACAGGTGCCCGCCACCACACCCAGCTAATTTTTTTGTATTTTTAGTAGAGACGGGGTTTCACCATGTTGGCCAGGTTGGTCTCGATATCCTGACCTCAGGCAATCCACCCACCTCAGTCTCTTAAACTCAGTGCTGGGGTTACAGGCGTGAGCCACCATGCCCAGCCTAAAACATACTGTTAAGTGAAAAAAGCAAACACAATTATCTATAGCATGTCACCTTTGTGTAAGAAACAAGAGATATGAGAAAATACACAACTATCTGTTCATTTGTGCAAAAGAAACACAAGATAATCCAGATACCAAAGTTAGCTATACAGGGTAGGTGGGAAAGGGGTGAAAAGAAGGGGTGAATGGGAACAGGGTGGCAGGCATGAGGAGGGAAAGATACTTCTCTGAGTATACCTTTGTGTGTAGCTCTGACTCTCAGAAATCAGTCATAATTCATACCCCAAGAACAAACTAAAATCAGCTAGGACATAAGGGGAACTCGAAAACAAATATAAACCCTAACAATGAACCTATTACAACAACACAACCACTCTGAAGGGCATGAGAAAGAAAAGAACTAACCTAAGTAGCTGTGGAAAACTGTATCTTGACTGGATAGGCTAAAGACAAAAAGAACTGTGATTCCAGAGTTGGGGCAGAGTAAACACAAGATGAACGTGGTGTGGTGCCATAAAGTAAGTGCTCAAAGAAAAAAACAAGAAAAAAAATGAGGGCCAGCTGATAGGCCACAGAAGCTACCCTGAAGGAGAGCCTAACTAAATAGCCAATGCTGTAACAGTAAGCAACAAAATAATGATGATAATGAATTTTAACTCATAGAATATAATGCATATCCATGGCCCATACTGACACATAAATAATCAAATAAATAGGCCAGGCGTGGGGGCTCACGCCTGTATTCCCAGCACTTTGGGAGGCCGAGACGGGCGGATCACGAGGTCAGGAGATTGAGACCATTCTGGCGAACACGGTGAAACCTCGTCTCTACTAAAAATACAAAAAAATTAGCTGGGTGTGGTGGCGGGCGCCTGTAGTCCCAGCTACTCAGGAGGCTGAGGCAGGAGAATGGCGTGACCCCGGGAGGTGGAGCTTGCAGTGAGTGGAGATGGTGCCACTGCACTCCAGCCTGGGTGACAGAGCGAGATTCTGTCTCAAAAAAAAAAAAAAATCAAATAAATAAATAAGAGAGAGGGTAGATCTCCTTTCAGTAGAACTTGACTTAATATATGCAGAAGGAAAGAGAGAAATAATTACCTTTAGGCAAACACCACAAAGATCTGCAGATGGATGCTAAAGTTAGTGGACACAAATTCATGGAGAACCAGAATTTGTGTCCTCTCAATCTATCTCTCTCAAGAGACTCATTAATTAGAAATGGATAGTAACTTTATGGTGTAGAAACCTGGCAGACACCAAATAAACCAATAGATCAAGGTAAATATCACCAGTAATAAGACATACCAGTATCTTGGACTCCATCTGATACACTGAGAAAGACACAAAGATAATGTGTCTTTGTGTTATTCTGGCCAACAATGCATAATCTCACCCCAATCATTAGAAAACACTGGACAAACCTTTAAATTGAGAGACATTAGACAAAATAACTGATGAGTACTCTTTAAAAGCATCAAAGCCAAGGAAAACAAGAAAAGACTAAGGAAGTGTTATGGACCAAGGAGAAATAAGTAAATGCAACATGGGATCTTGGATAGGATCCTGGAATGAAAACACAACCTTAATTTAAAAAATGGTAACATCCACATTACGTCTGTAATGTAGTTAATAATACTGTACAAACACTAGCTTTCTGTTCTTGATAACTGTATCATTATGTAAGATGTTAACATTAGGGAAAGCAGGGTGAGGGACATAAGAGAACGTTTTGTATTGTTGCAACTTTTCTCTAAATCTAAAATTAGTTTAAAAAGCTTAAAAAGAAATAACCATTTTGATTATATATTTATCATCTGTAAGCAATGTGAGGATGGTGACTATGTATTGTTCACCATAAATCCAAGAAACTCACTAAAAGGAGCTTTAAAAAAAAATAGCTATTGAGGCCGGGCACAGTGGCTCACGCCTGTAATCCCAGCAGTTTCGGAGGCCAAGACGGATCACCTGAGGTCAGGAGCTCGAGAGCAGCCTGACCAATATGGTGAAACCCCGTCTCTACTAAAAATACAAAAATTAGCCAAGCATGGTGGCAGGCACCTGTAGTCCCAGCTACTTGGGAGGCCGAGACAGAAGAATTGCTTGAACCCAGGAGGCAGAGATTGCAGTGAGCCCAGATCATACCACTGTACTCCAGCCTGGGCAACAGAGCAAGACTCCATCTCAGAAAAAAAAAAAAAAAAAGCTATTGAATAATCATGAAAAAGAAAAATATCTATTGATTTCTGACTCCCAGCCCAGCAGCTGCATTTCTTCAGATAGCAGCACATTCACCAGGCTTATTAGTCTAAGCTAGTAAGTTTCCAAACCCCTTACAGTTTCCATGGCCTCAGAACACATGATAAAGAATAACACACTTTGAGACATCAGCACCCTGATACAGAGTGATAACTAGGGGTGTCTCCCGGCCTGGCAGGTGGGAAGCCTATGTCTTAAGCTCAGTGGTGGCAGTACCTTGGCTGTGTGACTGACTTGACACAGATGCCAGTCTCTGGGTCTGTCTCTCCTCATGTATGAGGCTCTGTACTAGATGAGGGTTCTGCAAGCTAACCAGCCCACCCTTTTTGTACAGCCCGGGAGCAAAGAATGGTTTTTACATTTTTTAATATTTGGAAAAAAAATCATGACACATGAAAATGATACAAACAATATATAAAATTAAAATTTTGGTCCCCATAATTACAACTTTATTGCAACACAGCTACTCTCTTATGTATTGTCTTTGGCTGTATCCACACCACATTGCCACACTTGAGTAGACACAGTATGGCCCCCCCAAGCCTAAATTACTATTATGAATACTATTATACTCATTATATTTACAATATAACAATGTAAACATTAATATATTCACAACAAAAGTTTGCCAACCGCTGAACGAGACCGTTCTAAGCATATTCTATTTCTAACCATAATAATCACACAGAAGGAATCTTAGCCACATGGAATCCGACGGTCCCACACTTATAACCTGTAATAACTCAGGTCCTGAAGAGATAAGTGACTCCCAAAACCACTTGTGCAGATAGACACCTTGGGAGTGTCAGGTGAGTTCCATCTGGCCAGGGCCCACCTTCTGCGGGGAGTCAGTGAAACAGAATGGTCACAATTTTCAGTCTGGAGTCGCGTTCACCCACTGGGTGACTTCGAGCAAGTCATTTCACCTTCCCTCGGCCTCAGTTTCCACCCCTGTAAATGGCACTAATAACAGCACTCACCTCGCAGGGCTGCTGTGAAGGTGAAGCGAAAGGTCGCGAGTAAAGGGTTAGCGCTGGGCTTTGCACCCAGCAGACGCCAAATCAATGGTGGCTCCTGCGGTTACTGGGAACCACCCCCGAGGCCGGAACCCATTCTAGGCACCTCAAGGCAGCGGCAAGAGCCGTGAAGAGGCCCGCGGGGCAGCCAGGAAGCCCGGCCTCGGTTTCCCCGACTGTGGCTCTAAAGCTGCCCGCGAAATTCCCAGCGTCTTCACATAACCCAGCCTCGCGCCTGCAGCCCCTCAGGCCTGTGCCCCCGGCTCTACCGAGCCTCACCCCCACCCCAGCCGCCTTCAAACCGGCCTTCCAGGAACTCACCAGGCGTCTCCACAGCAACGGCCAGTCCTTCCCGACCACCGCGCATGCCGGCTGCGCGCCTGTCAACAAGGCGTGCTCCCATTGGCTCCGGTGCCGGTTGCGCTAGCCAATCAGCGGGGCCGCACTCGCTGCTTGCCCGCTCGCGGGGCTGGTTAGCTGGGACTGTGTGTGTGTGTGTGTGTGTGTGTGTGTGTGTGTGTGTGTGTGTGTGTGTGTGTGTGTGTGTGTGTGTGTGTGTGTGTGTGTGTGTGTGTGTGTGGGTGTGTGTGTGTGTGTGTGTGTGTGTGTGTGTGTGTGTGTGTGTGTGTGTGTAGCTTATTGGGGGCGGCGCGCGCGAGCGAGTGTGTGTGTGTGTGTGTGTGTGTGTGTGTGTAATGCGGGAGTGGAGCTTGTTGGTTCCGGATCCCCGCGGTGGGTCCTCGCGTGCTTGGCTCAGAGCACCAGCTCGTAGTCGGACTCCCTTCTCCACAGCTTGCGCCCTGAGCAGTCGCTAAATGATGGGCTGTGTGTTATTACCTGGGACGTGTGCTCTCAAAACAGTGGGAACTTGGGGAACACTTAGAGCAGAGTGTCCAATCTTTTGGCTTTCCTGGGCCACGTTGGAAGAATTGTTTTGGGCCACACATAAAATACATGAACACTAAGGATAGCTGATGAGCTAATAAATAAATAAATAATAAAAATAAAAATCACCAAAAAATCTCAAAATGTTTTAAGAAAGTTTACGAATTTGTGTTGAGCCGCATTGAAAGCCAAGCCGACCAGCGGGTTGGAGAAACTTGACTTAGAGGGAACCAGGGAGGAAGAGCATCCTCATTCATTATATTACCTGTGCCTCTCTTTCCAAAAAGGATGTGAAGCCCAAAAGGCACAGATACAATAGGATATTGAAACAAAAGGAAAAAAAGAACAAAACCTAGTAAATGAACAAGGAGAGAGGGGTGATGGGTGGTGTCAGCATTCCAGAGGTGAAAAAAGGCGACAGAATTGAAGGGCTTCTGTCAAGGCCTTGGGCTGAAAGATGGTACTCTCTTGGGAGCTGTAATAATAATAATAAAGCATTGTAGGGAAGAACTTTACACTGTGGTTGAATTCATAGCTGCTTGAGTCTAGCAAGGATGATTCAAATAGGAGTGAATATTGGGGGTTTTTTAACCTCAAAGACAGTAAAAGCATGGTGAAACACTCAGTACAATAAAGCTGTACTGATAAGCTAGAAGTTTTGAAAATTGTTGAGTCACCAACCTTGACTTTGAGTATTGGGGTAAACAGTATTGGGGAAGGGTAAACAGAAGCATAAACAGATAGTTTCAAAGCTGCATAGATAACTTTCTGCCTCGGATGCAGCTTCCACTCGAGCCTTATCATGAAAGATGTGCTGGAGAGAAACAGTTGAAAGTAGGTGGGAAGGGTGGTCAAGCAGCAAAAAGCTGTGTGGGGAGGGTCCAGAGGTGAAAAACATGCAGATCATGCAGGAGTGTTAGGATGCACAGTGTTACAATGAGGCAAAGCTCAGGGCCACAGTGGGAGGAGAGCACCCTGGAGAGTTGGGAAGATGCCAGTCCAAACAAGCAAGCAGAAAACATATTGTTGCAGTCTTGCTCGTGCACCACAATGTACCAGTCTCTCATTGTGGGGTATCACCCAGAATTCTTTGTCTCACGACCAAGAAAATTAAGGAGTGTGGACACAAAGGGTGAAGTTGAAGCAAAAGTTTAATAAGCAAATGAAGAAAGCTCATCGCAGCTGGCGGGAGGCCCAAGTAGATTGCCCACTATGAGGCTGGGTCCAGGGTTTTTTTATGGACTGGGAAGGGAAGGAATGTGCTGACTGGTCTTGGAGAGAACAGTACTCAGCTTGGCCCCTGGACATTGCCAGGAACCAATCAGGAGCTGAAGTGATAGCCTGGCCCAGGACCAGTCAGGCTGAAGTGATGATTCACAGAGGCTCAGCTCACAGTCTAAAGCATGTCCAAGAAAGGAAAGTGCCCACTGGTACCCACTGTAGCCCACCGTGTACATGTCCACAAAAGGAGAAGAGACTATTTCCTAGAAGCCCACTGGTTATGCAAAGGACAAAGGCGTTTCTATGTTGGGTCTTGTTCCCTTATCCAAGTAGGCCAGAGGTTTGTGCAAGTTTCCTTATCTGTGTATGAAACCTGATTTTTCAGGTTGTTCCTCTGTTTAAAGGAGTTTT
Organism: Piliocolobus tephrosceles; assembly: GCF_002776525.5. Lineage (NCBI taxonomy): Eukaryota > Metazoa > Chordata > Mammalia > Primates > Cercopithecidae > Piliocolobus > Piliocolobus tephrosceles. Next base: position 5,021,282 of record NC_045452.1, read on the forward strand.
ACTAAGAACCCACCCTAATTACTTAACTTTTCTCTCTCAATATCACTCTCACTACAGTGAAGATAGCAGATTTAACATGGAGAATCTAGATCGAAGACTGTTGCCTTATGGTCTTGGTGAGAGCTGGGCCTGAATCCCATCCTTGGTGACTGCAACGATTCATTCATATTCAACTCAAACATTCCCTGAGGTGCTTGGGGAAGCAGGACACCATGAAACACACTGGCAGGTTAATGAGTTCAAAATAGTTGGGCCAGGCGTCCAGGGGAAGGAACTCCAAGGTCTAGCTACTAATGAGAGTCCTTAGCAGTGCTTAGGTAAAAACACAGCAGGCACAGGCATATTCCATTAGAAACTGATTTTATTAACCATATAGACTGCACACACTGAAAATCAGAATTTGTTGTTTCACTGGTGCACTAAAGGTAAGGATCATCAAAGGTTTATGCAGGGAAACAGTGACCACCACGGTGTCCAAGGGTCATTAGAGGAAAACTCTGCATGGAACATCTGGAAGGCTACAGAAATGGAGACTCCCTATAAGCTCCCCCACACTGCCCCTACACGCTTTGACATTCAACAGACTGATAGGGTATTTAAATAAGAGGATGGGGGCCTCATTCATTCAGTTTCAATGCAGCTTCAGCACCAGCATTGCATTTCCAGGTTTGTCATTCTGGGACATGGGTTTTACAAGGTGCCTAGCTCCAGAAAATTATCAGCAAGAGTTAAGAGAGAAGATGAAGTTCTCTTCCCAGGAATATCCAGAGAAGGTCCCTGAAGCCCAGCCTGCCCTGTACTCTGGCCCATTACAGCAGACTATGAACAGGAAACAGCTCAAAACTGTTGGAGAAGGGCTGAGCAACTCCTGGAGGTCCAGAATTCTGGGAGGGCAGGTGAGAGGAGCAGCAATGGGGCTCGAGCTCTTCCTGGACCTGACACACCATCCACTTTTGCAAGACAGAATGGCATCCCTTTTCAGCTGCAGCCGGTGGAGTTGTCTTGGAGTGAGCCAAGTGGCTGGGCTGGACCCCATGGAGTGGGTGCCAAGGACCAGGCCCTGCACCGAGCCTTCTCTCCTTTCTGCCCACCAGGGGAGCACCTGAAGCCTGAGTTCCTGAAGGTGAACCCTTGGGGAAGGTGCCTGCCCTCAGAGATGGCGACTTCCTACTAGCAGAGAGGTAATGGTGACCTGGTGACCACTCAGGGTCAGAGCCAGGATCTGCCTGGGTTCAGGCGCTCAGAGTTGTAGGGGGAGGCAGAGGAAAGAGGGGAGATCTTTCCCTGGGCTGGACATCTTTCCAAGTCACAGCATCCCCTTCCTCATTTCAGCTTGTGTAGCTCTGATGCAGAGGCTGGACCCACGGGCACCTTTGGGCTAAAGCTGGAGGCTGGAACCTGGCTAGAGCCTTAGCCATCTGGAGCTGCCCAGGTGGGGAAAGGGCATAGGTCACCCAGATAAGCCTTGACAACCTGAAGCCAGCAGGCAAGGCTCAGGCTTGAGGCTGGCTCCTCCCCAAATGTCCCCAGCTCATCCTTTCAGAGTCCTAGGAGCTGGGAAGGCCCGGGGAGACTCCACTTTCAATCCCAGCTCCCCACTTCCTCACTCTGTGCCCTTCGGCAAATCACAGAACTTTGTGTGCCAGGTTTCTCCTCTGTAAAATGGGGTGGGGGGAATAATGTAACCACCTCTCAGGGCTTACCCAAGGATGGAAAATGGGCACCTAGTGCTCTGGGGCACTAGGAAGGGAACTTGGGCAGGGCTCACATGGCAGGCCTGCCTCTCTCACTCTGAATGGGGACCCTGATGCCAGGGAGTGGGGCCTGGGCATGGAGGGCAGGATGGTGCAGTAACTGGGAGGGGAAGTGGAAACATGGGCCAGGGAGGATCGAGTTGGAAATGGAGAAACAGAGTGGTTTGGTCGTGGGGAGACACTGACTGGAGGGAGTTGCGGTATAGAGGGGTCCTCCCCTGAAGGGGAAGTTGGGAAGAAAACCTGGTCAAATCACCATGAGTATGAGCAATGAAGCCGCCTGTCCCTGACAGGCTGGAGAAAAGATCTCTAACATCTCCTGCCCACAGCATGGTCATCTTTTTATACCTCAGTCAAAAGTACCAGATGGAGGCACACTGGTACCTATGTGAGCTGCAGGCCCACACCTGCGTGGATGAGTACTTGGCATGGCAGCATGTCACCATCCAGCTGCCTGCCACCAATGTCTACCTGTGCAAGGTGAGCTTCCTAGGCCCTGTCATGCAGGCTGGGGCAGGAGTTTGGACCCCCAGAGGTGGAAGGTACCAATTAGCACATATTACATATTAGCTTCACTTCCACTGCTCTGAGCAGACATCACTAATCTATCACAGTACTCCTTCCCCTAAGCCGGAATGAATCCTTAGAAACCTTCTGAACACAGAGCCCCAGAGGACATCACTAATGAATGGCAGCCAGGAAGGGATGGTGAGGAGGCCCAAGAGGATTCCAAGGGTCTGGGTTAAGTTGCTCCTCTCCTCCCAGCCCAGTCTCTCCTGCCCCACTTCTCAGGGCAGCCTGCAGATGCTGCACAACTGGAGTGGCTGTGGGGAGGCTGCCGCCAGCCCTGCAGCACCTGGATGGGGAGGTGCTGGTGGCCAGGCCCTTTGTGACAATGGAGCAGCTCTCCCAGGAAGATTGGTGCTGATGGAGGTGATGGAGGTGAAGCTCTCCTACCCACCTGCCCTCTGGGGAGACTCTGGGCACAGGGCTGAGCCCCAACCCCAGCTGTCCTGTCTTCCCTGCCCACTGCTGTTGGCTGTGACCTCTGCCAAGACTCCCTGGCTGCAAGAGTGACGGGCCCGTGTGGAGGCCACCCTGGGTACTGAGCTCTTCCTGGAGGCCCACAAGCTCATTCTCTAGCCTCAGAACCACAATGAGGCTCAGCGGGACCCCCAGCTGGCCCAGAAGCAGGTGCAGTTGCTGCAGGAGCGGCTCCTCTGAGTAGGTGCAGCCCACTCCACTGCACCCTGCTGTCTGCAATAAACACACTGCATGCTCTTCGCTTGTCTCCAGACTTACTCTGTCACTGGAAGTGGGGTGAGTCCCATTTCTGAGCCTAGACATATTAGATCACACAGCATAGAGTGAGTGGCACTCAGTCCCCCACGTGGGGCTCTAGTTACTTTCCTGGGCCACCAGGTGCACAGTCTGGCCTCTGCAGACCCAACCCAGGCCAGGAAGTTTCTGGGCTCCTCTGCATGGCACACACTGGTTGAGTGTCCCATGACTTCCTGGTGGTGGTGTCCCCACTGCTCCCAAAGCTCCCAGGTTCCTGTGTCTCTTTCTCCCAATTCCTTTTTAGTCAAAGTTCAGGCTCCATTCACCTATGGATACTCCCAGTCTCTACTTCTGGAATCTTCCAGGGATAATTCTTATTGCCTCCTCCTCATTCTGGACCCTGCAAAGCCCCTTTCGTCAGGTTCTGCAATGAAAGTCCAGCCATAGCAATTCCCAGGCATAATCCCTTCTCAGACAGGGTGTCTGTGAGGTCGTGCCATGGGGCACAGGCATATGTTGAAGGGGGAGACTAGGGTCACAGCTGCCACATCTTTGCCACAGGCCTCTCGCGAGCCTACTCCTGGGCCTCCTTAGAATCCTTGCTGCCGTGAGAATTGCAGGCTTCCTGGCCTTATGACAACACAAAGGGAAACAAGAAGTTTCCCTGGGGAACACAGGGTCCTGGGCCCATATTGGAGAGGGCACAGGGCCAGGGACTCTGGCCAGACATAGGCCCAGGTCTGTGGCTGGCCAGCTGCAGCTGTGGGGCCTGGCATGTATCTCAACATGGCCCTGGAGCTCTACATGGACCTGCTGTCAGCACCCTGCCGTGCCGTCTACATCTTCTCGAAGAAGCATGACATCCGGTTCAACTTTCAGTTTGTGGATCTGCTGAAAGGTCAGTTCCCACTGCTACCTGGCAGGCCTGGTCCTGGGGGAGGCAGGGCACACAGATTGGGGTTTTTCTTTTTTTCTTGTTTTGTGATGGAGTTTCGCTCTGTTGCCCAGGCTGCAGTGCAGTGGCACTATCTCTGCTCACTGCAACCTCCACTGGGTTCAGGTGCGTCTCGTGCCTTCGCCTCCCAAGTAGTTGGGATTAGAGGTGCTCGCCACCACACCCAGCTAATTTTTTGTATTTTAACAGGGGTTTCACCATGTGGACCAGGCTGGTCTCAAAATCTGAACCTCAAGTGATCTGCCCACCTCAGCCTCCAAAATGCTGGGATTACAGGCATAAGCCACCATGCCCAGCCTGATAGGGGCGTTTCTGAGGAGCAGAGACAGAGACAAGGGAATCACCCCAGAGGTCCCCAGGGAAAGAAAAGATGCCAGGGGGCTTGTAGGCTGCATCCCCGTCTAGCCTACCTTAGTCATTCCCCACTAATGACAGTCCCCACGCCGGAGATGAACAGGCTTTTCGAGGAGAAGGGGGAAAGAAGAGCATCTGGGACTCCCTGGGCTCCCACCAGGCACCCTGGCTTCCTTGTGGCAGTCTAGGATCTTGTGAACTCAGCACCTGCCCGCTGGGTTGGCAAAGGGGGCAGAAGAGCACAGTCTGTCTACACCCGTCTTCCCCAGTGTTCAGAACGGCTCGGGGCTCCACTGACCCCAAGTAAGGGTCAGACGGGTGGGCTCCAACTCCATCCTGAGCACAGAAGGGCTCCAAAACCTCAACCTGCAAAAGCAGAAGCCTCTAGAACACAGAGGAAGAGACAGGAAAGCTTTGGAAATTAATGGGGTGCGAGCGGAAACCCCAACGGGAAGCAGCTGGTCCAGAAAGTTTCAACTCCTGCCCCCACGTCAGGTTCCCTGTACAGATGACCCCGATTGTGTCTGAGAGGCTTCCCTTTGGATGTCCAGCTGTGTGCTGGGCCCGGCTTCCTTAAAGAGGGGACAGAGGAGTGAGGGCGATGGGAGTAGGGATAGGACTCAGTCCCTCAGGTCTTCGGGTGATTCAAAGGCTATGGCTTCAGATCCAGCTTTGGGGGTGGGCCCAAAGCTGGAGGCCTCCCCCCAGCTGGGGGAAGCTGGATGGGGAGGCCTCCAGCTTCTGGGCCAAAGGGTCGTCCTGGTCCTTGGACACAGGTAGGAGGCATGGAAGTCACCAAACCTAGGGTAGAGTAGGCTGGGAGCCAGCAGTTCTGATCCCAGTCCGGTTCTGCAACTGCCTTGCCCTGTGACCTGGGGTGAGACGCGATGTCCCTCTGGGCCTCAGTTCCCTCTTCTTGAGAAAATAGAGAGGGAAGCATTTGTGTCTCTGGGAGTCTCAGTTCTCTCTCCCCTGGAGTCCCACAGCCTCAGACCTTCCCTGCCCCTCCCAGGTCACCACCACAGCAAAGAATACATTGACATCAACCCCCTCAGGAAGCTGCCCAGCCTCAAAGATGGGAAATTTATCTTAACTGAAAGGTAAGTCTTCCCCAGGGCCCTTGCACCAGCTGTCTCTGCTCCTCCTGGGAGACTCAGTGTGAGCATTTGTCTGTTTCACCATGGAAAACCTCACACATACACTAAAGGAGACTGAATACTTGAATACTAACTAATGAGGGGCATGAGGAACCCCACAAACCCATTGTCCAGCTCCGACTGTTGCCAACTTGGGGTCCATTTTACATCATTTCTATTCCCCTGCCTCCCAGACATCCCATCATTCCAGTCATAAATGTTTAGGGGACAGCTCACACCTATAATCCCAGCACTTTGGGAGGCTGAAGTTGGGGAATGGCCTGAGCTCATGTGTTCAAGACCAGCCTAGCCTGGACAACATGGCAAAACCCCATATCTACAAAAAATACAAAAATTAGCTAGTGTAGTGGTCTGCACCTGTAGTCCCAGCTACTCAGGAGGCTGAAGTGGAAAGATTGCTTGAGCCCGGGAGGCAGAGGTTTCAGTGAGCCAAGACTGAGTCATTGTACTTCAGCCTAGGCAACAGAGTAAGATTCCATCTCAAAAATAAAAATAAATGTAAATAAATCAATAAATGTTTAGGAACATACCTCTCAGAGATAAGAGTTCTTAAAAAAAAAAAAAGAAAGAAAGCAAATAAAAGCAACAGACTGGGCACAGTAGTTCATGCCTATAATCCCAGCACTTTGAGAGGCTGACACGGGAGGATCGCTTGAGGCCAGGAGTTCACGACTGCAGTGAACTCTGATTGCGCCACTGCACTCCAGCCTGGGCTAGAAGAGAGGGTAGGATCACTACATTACCATTAAGATACCTCACAAAATTAACAATAATTCCTGGATTTCATCTAATATCTGGCTCCTGTTCAAAACTCTCTGATTATCTCCTAAATATTTTCTTGGCAGTTTGTTTGGATCAGGATCCAAACAAGTTCTGAATCTTGCAGCCGGTTGCTGTCTCTCCCGCCACTCTCTAATGAATAGCTCTCTCCATACCCTGATCTTTTTACCTTGGTAAGGTTGCTGTTGATGATAATAAAGGAGCCCTTGTCCTGTGGAGGTTCCCACAGCAGCCATCAATCAGCAAGGCCTAGGATACCCCTCCGAAGCATGTCTCCCCTCCGTCCCCTTCCCTCTGTCCCCATGACCTCCACCATTCCCAGATACCACAACCTTCCCGATAGTTGCTGGCCCCCATGTTATCCATTCTGCCCCCTCGGGCTCACCCTCCATCCAGCACCAGAGAGATGGATCCTTTCATGCCCTGGCTTATATAACACCTAATCTTACGGATTAAGTCTGTAACCTCCCTGCATCTCCTGGGGCTACCCTCTGTGGCCTCCACAGTGTCTCTTGCTGCCTCACCACTCCCCAACCACCCCCACCCTCCTTCCAGTTGCACCCACCTACTCTCCGTTCTTCAGATTCACCTTGCTGCCCTTACCCTGGTATTTCAGCATGTGTTTTTCTTTGTTGGTTTTTTGAGACAGAGTCTTGCTCTGTGGCCCAGGCTGGAGTGCAGTGGCACAATCTTGGCTTACTACAACCTGCGCCTCCCAGGTTCAAGTGACTCCCGTGCCTTAGCCTCCCAAGTAGCTGGGATTACAGGTATGTGTCACCACACCCAGCTAATTTTTGTATTTTCATTTTAGTAGAGACAGGGTTTCACCATGTTGGCCAGGCTGGTCTCCAACTCCTGACCTCAAGGGATCTGCCCGCCTTTGGCCTCCCAGAGTGCCAGGATTACATGTGTGAGCCATCGTGCCTGGCCTGTTTCTGTTTTGAAAAAGGATCTTGCTCTTTCACCCAAGCTGGAGTGCAGTGGTGTGATCTTGGCTCGCTGCAGCCTCAGATTCTTGGACTCAAGCGATCCACCTGCCTCAGCATCCTGATTTGACACGTGTTGTTCCCCTTGCTGGCCTACTCTTTGTTATACCACCAGCCCCCAACTCCTACTCACCCTGCAGGGCTCCTTCCCTGCCCTTACTGACTGTCAGACAGACAGCTCTGGTGAAGGCCTTTCCCGGGGCCATTTGGGCTTCTCCTTGCTCTGGAAGCCCCAGCAGTTGGGCCCAGGACATATTGGGGTGGTTGATGTATTGGCACTCAGGAAGGCAAGGGCAGTGCCCCTGACCAGCCCTTTTCACAGTGTGGCCATCCTCTACTACCTGTGCCGCAAGTACAGCGCTCCATCACACTGGTACCCGCCAGACCTGCACGTACGTGCCAATGTGGATGAGTTCATGGCTTGGCAACACGCGGCCTTTCAGCTGCCCATGAAGAAGATAGTCTGGCTCAAGGTGAGCAGGATCACTTCCAGGGCCTGGGGACAAGGGCACAAGGAAGTCAGGGAGGCTGGAGGCCGGTTCTGGCCCTGCTGATTGCCGGTGAACTCTAGTAAGTCAGTCTCCCTCCCTCTCTCAGCCTCATTTCCTCAGCTTCTTCTCCTGCCTGCCTTACGGAGCTGTCAGGAGTGTGGACTGAAACAATGCGCATGAAAGAGTCTTATTAGGGTGAGGGAAGGGCATACAGGAGGGGCTGATATGACTCACCCAGGACAGCATTCGAGGCATTTCATTCTGAACTAGAGAATCTCAGTGTCGAAAGGCCCACAGAAGGCCAGGTGTTGTGCTCACGCCTGTAATCCCAATACTTTGGGAGGCCAAGGCAGGTGGATCACTTGAGGTCAGGAGTTCAAGACCTACCTGTCCAACATTGTGACACACTGTCTCTAATAAAAATACAAAAAAAATTAGCAAGTGTGGTGGTGGGCACCTGTAATCCTAGCTACTCAGGAGGCTGAGGCAGGAGAATCACTTAAACCAGGCAAGTGGAGGTTGCAGTGAGCTGAGATCATGCAGCTGCACTCCAACCTGTGTGACAAAGTGAGACTCCATCTCAACAACAAAAAAAAAAGCTCATAGAAAATTTGAAGATGGCCAGGCGCAGTGGCTCATGCCTGTAATCTCAGCACTTTGGGAGGCCGAGGCGGGCGGATCACAAGGTTGGGACTTCGAGAACAGCCTGGCCAACATGGTGAAACCCCATCTCTACTAAACATACAAAAGTTGGCCGGGTGCGGTGGCTCAAGCCTGTAATCCCAGCACTCTGGGAGGCTGAAACGGGCGGATCACGAGGTCAGGAGATCGAGACCATCCTGACTAACATGGTGAAACCCCGTCTCTACTAAAATACAGAAAACTAGCTGGGCGAGGTGGCGGGCGCCTCTAGTCCCAGCTACTCGGGAGGCTGAGGCAGGAGAATGGCCTAAACCTGGGAGGCGGAGCTTGCAGTGAGCTGAGATCCGGCCACTGCACTCCAGCCCGGGCGACAGAGCAAGACTCCGTCTCAAAAAAAAAAAGAAAGTTACCCGGGCATGGTGGCACATGCCTGTAATCCCCGCTACTCCAGAGGCTGAGGTAGGAGAATCTCTTGTAACCAGCAGGCGGAGGTTGTGGTGAGCTGAGATCCCGCCACTGCACTCCAGCATGGGCAACAGAGTGAGACTCTGTCTCAAAAACAAAACAAAAAAAAGAAAAAAGAAAATTTGAAGATGACAAATAACCAATACATGTGTCTCTACATCGAATTCTATGACAGTGACAGGCATCACTAATCAGTCACAGGACTTACACCTGCTGAGCTCCCCAAATCCTTGTGAATACATGGTTCCCAGCAATTTCCACCAATCAGAACTGCTAAAAGAGGTGAAACTACTTTATGTCCTGGGAACTGTCCAGTATCTATCCAGCAGACAAGAGTACAGAGACCTGGCAGAGCAGGTGGCCCTGGAGTGCAGCCTCCTCTTCCCTCCTCTTCCCAACCCTGGCCAGTTGCTGATTCCAAAGATAACAGGCGAGGAAGTTTCAGCTGAGAAGATGGAGCATGCAGTGGAAGAGGTGAAGAACAGCCTGCGGCTCTTCGAGGCATATTTTCTGCAGGATAAGCTATTCATCACCGGGGACCAAATCTCACTGGCTGACTTGGTGGCCATGGTAGAGATGATGCAGGTGTGGGATGGGATGGAGGAGGGTTAGATCTTGGGCAGAGGTGGGACTCCTCTGTGACCAGTGGGGCCATCACTTGAGGATAGGCTGGAGAGGCGGGAAAGGCAGGTAGAGTTGCCATGGGGGCTGTGGGAGCCAGGTCTGGGGGCCTGGACTCAATCTGGGGGCAACAGGAAGCACAGAATATTGTGAATCAGGGAGGATCACAGTTCTCCACACTTAATAAAGATTCTTCGGTGTGGGAGGAGCTGGAGGGTGAGCCTGGGACAGAGAAGAACACTGCATTTCCTGGTCAATCCACCAGCATTCCAGATACCGCCTCCTCTTGCTGGACACTCCAGGAAATGTTCACTGACCCCGGGGTTCCTTCTGGCCCTGCCTCTTTCCCAGAGCTCCAGACAGACAGCTATGGAGGACAGTTCTCCTGGCTGGGTCTGAGGGGCATCCACTGTGCATTTGGAGGCACACCTGAGTGTGGGGCATTTATGTGGCCTCTCCATGCAGGGGAGGGTGACCAGTTCTGCCTCTCAAGACACTGGCCAGGGTCTAAACTGGCCATCCTGCACACCAGCTAAGGCACTGCACACTGACCAAAGAGATTAATTTTCGTATCAGCCATAGCTATGCCCAGGAGGAGGCAGCTGGGATCCTGGTGGCTTGGCCAGGAAATGGAGTGTTCCTTTCCTCATCGCAGAGATCTCTGGCTGATATGAAAATTAGTCTCTTTGGTCTGTTTGCAGTGCAGACCAGCACCAGGAAAAATCATTCTGGCCCGCCCCGAGGGCTCAGACATATGCTTCGCCCCCACCCCTTACATTTCACCCACGACCCACCCCTTCTTGGGTTTCCCAAAGACCTTGGGTGCAAGCCAAACTGCAGGGTAGATTGGCTTAGTGAGCCAGCCAAACTGCAAGGTAGACTGTCTTAGTGAGCCAGCCAAACTCCAGGGTAGACTGCTTGCCAGGTCTCCCATTCTAGCCCCTGAGCCTGATCATAGTGGGAGGTTAAACATGGGGGAAAAAACCTGAGTTCTCTCCCTCATGCACATATACACCCCTGGGATAAAGGGTTTCCTTGGAAGAAGGCAGAATTCACGTGAGGTCGCAGGCTGGGGAAGTGGGAGCTGCCTGGGCCGGGAGCCCTCTCAGCATGGTCCAGAAGGCTTAGAGCAAGAAGACCAGTGACCAGAGACCCTGGGGGATTCCGGATCCTGCATCCCCATGTACATCATTACATAGTCTGTGACCCCTTGCTCAGGCCTTGGGGGTCAGCAGCCTATTTCTTTGCAGAGGCAGATGTTGGAGGCAGGGGCCTGAGGCTGTGGGAGAGGACCCAGGTGGGGCTGGTCCCCAGGCTGACCAGATCTTCCTCTTTGTCTATCCACAGCCCATGGCAGCCAACTATAATGTCTTCCTCAACAGCTCCAAGCTAGCTGAGTGGCGCATGCGGGTGGAGCTGAATATTGGTTCTGGCCTCTTTAAGGAGGCCCATGATCGACTAATGCAGTTAGCCGACTGGGACTTTTCAACATTGGATCCGATGGTCACGCAGAAAATCTGTGAGTTTCGGGAGAAGTACTTGTGATCCTAATTGCAGCCATCCTGCAGGGCCTGGCTGGCTCAACAATCTGATCCACCTTCCTTAAAGGAAATGCTAAAAAAGACACCTCTTCTTTGCCTAATAAAGAGCTGGAACAACCATCACAGCTGCTGAGCAACAGATAGTTGGCATATGCATAGGGTCTGATGTGGGAGTGGGTGGTGGTTATAGATCCTTCCAGTTTCCTAAAAAGAATTTTAAAAGTAAAGGGTTTAATATGGTTACATTGTCAATAATAATAGTTGGTGACTTCAATACTCCACTTTCTTTCTCTTTTTTTTTGTTTTTTTTTTGTTTTTTTTTTTTCACTCAGGCTGGAGTGCAGTGGCACAATCTGGGCTCACTGCAATCTCCGCCTCCCAGGTTCAGGTGATCCTCCTGCCTCCCAGGTAGCTGGGATTACAGGCACATGCCACCACACCCAACTAATTTTTTTTTTTTTTTTTTGTATTTTTCTCAAACTCCTGAGCTCAGGCAAATTGCCTGCCTCAGCCTCCCAAAGTGTTGGGATTAGGGGTGTGAGCCACTGTGCCTGGCCCCCACTTTCAGTAATGGATAGAAAAACTACAGAAGACCATCAAAGAAATAGAGGACTTGAAAAGCACTATAAACCCCAATTGCACACACTAGACATGAACAGAATATTCCACCTAACAGGAGCAGAATAAGCATTCTTCTAAAGAGCACATGGAATATTCTCCAGTATAGAGCATATAATTGGTCCTAAGTCTCAAATTTAAGAAGATTGAAATCATGCAAAGTATGTTCTCTGGACACAGTGGAATAAAGTTAAAAATCAAGAACAGAAGGAAAACTGGAAAATTCACAAGCACATAGAAATTAAACAGCACACTCTTAAACAACCAGTGATTTCATTTCAAAAATGAAATCAGAAGGGAAATTAAAAAGTATCTTGGGCTGGGCGCGGTGGCTCAAGCCTGTAATCCCAGCACTTTGGGAGGCCAAGTCGGGCGGATCACGAGGTCAGGAGTTCGAGACTATCCTGGCTAACACGGTGAAACCCCGTCTCTACTAAAAAATACAAAAAAAAAAAAAAAAAAAAAAAAAAACTAGCCGGGCAAGGTGGTGGGCACCTGTAGTCCCAGCTACTTGGGAGACTGAGGCAGGAGAATGGCGTGAACCAGGGAGGCGGAGCTTGCAGTGAGCTGAGATCCGGCCACTGCACTCCAGCCTGGGTGACAGAGCGCGACTCTGTCTCAAAAAAAAAAAAAAAAGTATCTTGAATGAATAAAAATGAAAACACAACATGCCCAAATTTATAGGATGCAGCACAAGCAGTGCTAAGAGGAAAATTTATAGCTGTAAACACACGAGTTAAAGAAGAACGATCTTGAATCAATAACCTAACTTTGTGCTTTAAGGAATTAGAAAAATAAGAGCAACCTAAACCCAACACCAGTAGAAGACAGGAAATAATAAAGATTAGAATGGGGATAAATGAAATAGAAAATAGAAAAACAATAGAGAAAATCAATGAAACCAAACATTGGATCTTTGAAAAGATCAACAAAAATTGACAAACCTTTAGTTAGAACAGCCAAGTGAAAATATAAGACTCAAATTATTCACCAAGAAAGTGGAAGATGGGTACAATGGCTCACACCTGTAATCCCAGCACTTTGGGAGGCTGAGGCAGCAGGATCACTTGAGGCCAGGAGATTGAGACTAGCCTGGGCAACATAGTGAAACTTGTTTCTACAAAAAGATTTATTTTTTTAATTAGTTGGGAGGCAAGGCCCAGTGGTTCATGCCTGTAATTCCGGCATTTTGGGAGGGCGAGGCGGGCAAATCACCTGATGTCAGGAGTTTGAGATCAGCCTGGCCAACATGGTGAAACCCCTGTCTCTACGAGCTGGGCATGGTGGCGGGCACCTGTAATCCCTGCTACTCGGGAGGCTGAGGCAGGAGAATCACTTGAACCCGAGAATCAGAGGTTGCGGTGAGCCGAAATCACACCACTGCACTCCACCCTGGGTGACAAGAGCGAAACTCTGTCTCAAAAATAAATAGATAAATAAGAAAGAAAGAAAAATCAGCTGAGTGTGTTGGTGCATGCCTGTAGTCCTAGCTAATTCGGTGACTGAGGTGGGAGAATCACTTTAGCCAGGAGTTCAAAGTTACATTGAGCTATGACTGCACCACTGTACTCCAGCCTGGGTAACACAGGAAAACCTAATCACAAAAAATGAAAAAAAAAAACCGGACACCAGAAAGAAAGAAAATGGACACATCACTACTGGTATTAGAGAAGTACAAAGATTTATAAAAAAATACTATGAGTAATTGTATGTGAACAAATGAGATAACCTTGATGAAATGAGAAAATTTTAGAAACATAAAATCTACTGTAACGGACTTAGGAAGAAAGATACAATTTGAATAGAACTGTAACAAATAAAAAGATTAAAATATTAATTTTTAAAAATTCCTAAAAAGAAAAGCCCAGGACCAGATGGCTTCACTGATGAATGCAACCAAAAGCTTGAAGAACTAACACAAAGCCTTCACAAACTCTTCCAAAAAATAGAACAGGAAGAAATATCAACTCGTTCTATGAAGCCAGAATTACTCTGATACCAAACACAGAAAAAGACATTATAAGAAAATAAAGTTACAAAGCAATATCCTTATAAATATAGATGTAAAAATCCTCAGCAAAATATTAGCAAATCAAATTCAGCAGCATATTAAAAGGATTATACACCTTGACCAGGTAGGATTTATACCAGGAGTATAAATGTGGTTCAATATACAAAAATCAATCAATGTAGCATACCATGCTAATAGAAAGTCACATGATCATCCTAATGCAGAGAAGGCATTTGACAAAATCTAACATCCTTTTATGATAAAATTACTCAACAGATGAAGACTAGAAAGGAACTTCCTCAACCTGATAAAGAGCATCTGTGAAAAAACTATAACACCATACCTCATTCACTGTGAAAGATCAAGTGTTTCCCTTCTAAGATCAGGAACAGGACAAGAATGTTCATTCACACCACCTCTACTTATTATGGCAATTAGGCAAAAAAAAAAAAAAAAAAAAAAGGAAGAAAAAGCATCCAGATCAGAAAGAAAGAAGTAATACTATCTTTAGTCACAGATGACATTATAGGAACTTGCTTAAAAACCATTAGAGCTAATAAGCAAGTTCAGCAAGGTTGCAGGATACAAGATTAATACACAAAAATCAATAGTACACATTTGCAATAAAGGATCAAAAAATTAAAACAATATTTCCATTTACAATAGCATCAAAAAGAATAAAATACTTAGAATAAGTTTAACCAAAGAAAAGCAACACTTAAACACAGCAACTGTAATGTGCTGTTGAAAGAAATTAAAGAAACACCACCAAGCAATCTGACCTGAGAAAACATGCAGGTTCCACAGAATGAGTCCTGCCCTTCAGCAAGCACCCATCTTGTGTTCAAGCTGGGTCTGTGAGGCAAGTCTGGCAAGATAGAGATGTACATGCAACCAAATCCGGAATGCAGATAAGGCCAAGGGAAGGTGGATCAATCATTGGAAACATTCAACAATCTGTGGAAGAAATGTTAAAAATAGAATCTCAGGGTCTAATGAAGTTGAAAAATCTCTCCTCTTGGTAGTTCTGTTGAAAACTGTTGAATGATTGGATAAAGCAAAACGTAAGTATAAGGGATTATTAGTTGGCAATGAATGTGTAATAAATGTAAAAAGAGGGGCAAGTGCCTACAAGGAAGTGTATGCTGCTTGGTTTCTGTTGAATTGTGCATGGAAGACCATCAGCAGTTCAAGTCAAAAAGCTTGTCTTGAGTGCCAGGCTCTGCAGTTCCAAACCTCATGGAGGAAGCTGTCTGCCCATTAGAAGCCCAGAGCCCAGACGGACGGACTGGAGCAAATCCTCTCCCTCATGGAGCTAGATGGGAACATAAAACTATCTGATAGCATGCAGTTTTACATCTCGTACCCTGTTTAATCCTCACAACCACCCTGATGAGTACTGGTATTATCCCCATTTTGTAGATGAGAAAAGAAGTTCTTCAAGGGGAAGGGATCTTCAGAGCAGCATATGAATGAGAGGCAGAACCAGAGTCAGGACCTGTATCTTGTATTCTCTTTCCTAAAACTAGAAAAGTACCCACCACCAGGCAATGCTTTTGGTGCAGAGGAATCAGTAGTGAACAAAATAGGCAAAAATTTCTACCTTTAGTGTTCACGTTATTGTGGAGGAAGACAAACAATAATCCCAGTAGAGAAGTAAAAAATTAGAATGTTTTGCTAAAAAGTCCTTAGGTGGGGTGTCATGATGTTGGTATCTTACGTTCAAAAAACAGTAAGTTGAAACTGGGGTTGCATATATTAGTGCTGTTGTACTAGTCCTTTCATTTTCTGGATTTTAAATGTTTTCATAATTTAAAAGTTGGGGGGAAACTTAAAGAAGACCTTAATAAATGGGAGGACCCCATGTTCATGATTGGAAGACATAGTAATGTTAAGATGTCAAATTCAACACAATTTGCATTAAAATTCCATTGGGCTTGTTTGTACAAACTGACAAATTGACCCTAATATTCATGTGGAAATGAAAGTGCTCAGAATCTCCAAAATAGTTTTGAAAAAGAAAAAGTTGTAGGACTCATGCTTCCCAATTTCAAAACTTACTTCAAAGCTACTATAATCAAGACATTGCCAATCAAACCACAATGAGATACCAC
This sequence comes from Piliocolobus tephrosceles, assembly GCF_002776525.5. Classification (NCBI taxonomy): domain Eukaryota; kingdom Metazoa; phylum Chordata; class Mammalia; order Primates; family Cercopithecidae; genus Piliocolobus; species Piliocolobus tephrosceles. The sequence continues at coordinate 5,037,052 of NC_045452.1, forward strand.
TTCACACACTCTATGAAGGGTGTAATAGAAAAGACAGATTAAAAGTATTGTTGAGGATGTGTGAAGAAATTGGAACCCTTGTGTGCTGCTGCTGAGAATGTAAAATATATAGCCACTTGGGAAAACAGCTTGCGGTTCCTCCAAAAGTTAAACATATATATAATGTATATATAATATATTATGTCTATATTACATTATATACATATGAGTTTGGTTTTTTTGTTTCTTTTCTTTTCTTTTCTTTTTTTTTTTTTTTTTGAGGCAGATTCTTGCTCTGTCGCCCAGGCTAAAGTGCAGTGCTGCCATCTTGGCTCACTGCAACCTCCATCTCCTGGATTCAAGCAATTCTCCTGCCTCAGCCTCCTGAGCTTACAGGCAGGCACCACCATGCCCAGTTAGCTTTTGCATTTTTAGTAGAGATGGGGTTTCACAATGTTGGCCAGGCTGGTCTTGAACTCCTGACCTCAGGAGATCCACCCAGCTTAGCCTCCCAAAGTGCTGGGATTACAAGCATGCGCCACTGCGCCCGGCCAACATACAGTTATATTATCCAGCAACCCCATTCCTAGGTATATACCCAAGACGACTGAAGACATACGTCCAGACAAAAACTTGCACATGAACGTTCATCACAGCAATATTCACAATGGCTGAAAAGTAGAATCAATGCAAAAGTCCATCAACTGGTGAATGGATAAGCAGAATGTGGTATATACATAAAATAGAATATAATTCAGCCATAGGAAGGGATGAAGTACTGTGATATGCTACAACATGGATGAATCTTGACAACATTATGCTAAATGAAAGAAGCCAGTCATAATGGGCGACATATTTCATTATTCCATTTGAGTGAAATGTCCAGAAGAGGCAAATACTTCCTGTCCACAGAGGTGGAAAGTAGATGAATGGTTACCAGGGGCTAGGAGAGGAGGGAAATGGGGAGTGACTGTTTAATGGGTACAGAGTTTCTCTTTGGGATAATGAAAATGATCTAGAATTAGATCATTGTGATGGTGACAAAACTTTGTTAATATACTAAAAACCACTGAATTGACTTTAAACCAATTGAATTTTAAAGTATACTTTGAAAGAGTGGACATTATGGTATGTGAATTATACCTTATAATGAAAATATGATTGCATTTTTCAAAAGAGTATGGAAGGAAGCATACAAAAAATATGAAACATAAAGTATGGCTCTTTTTATTCTAAAGTGTAGAAATTGAACATTTTGTCTCAAGATACAAAACAAAAACAAAGAAAGCTAAAAGCCCTTCCATTCAGCCATCTTGGAGTAAGACCTACCGCAGTCCAGCGCCTTTTACTCAGCCCCACAGCCTAGCCTATTGTTTTCATGAAACCCTGTAGCTTCCACTTCTGTTTGACTGTTGGGTGTAAAATTATGAGTGACCATATTGGGGGAAGGGAGGAAAACTCCCCATAAAAGTATATCTGGGGGCCTGAGGACAGATGTGGGCCCAAGTATCAGAACATGATATGCCTACTTGTCCCTATGTCATTGTCCACACATAGGGCTTGGAAGGCAGCCATGTTTTATACGACGTGAGCTCCAACTGACGAGCTGATTGGCTTCTTCAACAAGAGCCCAGGTAGAGATTGGTGTCTAGAAGAGCCCATCAGATTCTAGGGAATCAGGCCTCTGGCAGTTGGGCACAGTGGCTCATGCCTGTAATCCCAGCACTTTGGGAGGCTGAGGTGGGCAGATCATCTGAGTTCAGGAGTTCGAGACTAGCCTGACCAATATGGAGAAACCCTGTCTCTACCAAAAATACAAAAAATTAGCCAGGCATGGTGGTGCATGCCTGTAATCCCAGCTACTCGGGAGGCTGAGGCAGGAGAATCGCTTGAACCCGGGAGGCAGAGGTTGTGGTGAGCAGAGATCATGCCACCACACTCCAGCCTGGGCAACAAAGAGCGAAACTCCATCTCAAAAAAAAAAAAAAAAAGAGAATCCGGCCTTTGGCAGTGGAAACTCTCCTGAGAAGATGATGTCATAGGGTCCTCAGGGTCAGACACAGAGAGAAGGAGACATTGGGACAGAGAGAAGAGCCAAGGGAAAAAACGTGCCTTGCAGTCTGTGAGGAACAGGGTGGCCCCCGGTGGCCTCCAGCCCAGGTTCTGGATCAAAGCTCCTCCAGGTTTAAGGTGCATTTGGATCGCCTGAGGATCTTATGAAAATACAGACTCTGTCTGATTCAGTAGGTCTGGGTTTAGGGGTGGGAGCCTGGTAATATATTTCTAACAAGCTCCCAGGCAAGGCTGCTGCTGCTGCTGCTGATCTAATGACCACAGTTTGAGGCTGGACAGAGTGGCTCACACCCGTAATCCCAACACTTTGGGAGGACAAGGCAGGAGGGTCTCTTGAGGCTAGAACTGTGAGACCAGCCTGGGCAACATAGCAGGACCTCGTCTCTAAAAAACAAGAGAGAAGAAGAAGAAAAAGGAAACAAAAAGAAGACCTCAACTAGAGTAGGAAGCAGCTAGGCCACATACCTCTTTAATGGAGAAAAGAGTTTTTTTCTTGAGTAAATTTGAGTGTAACCATGTTCCTTGTCAATGACGGTAACTTTAAATGTCAAGAATGTGAGAGAGGCCAGGGTCGGTGGATCACATCTTTGTAATCCCAGCACTTTGGGAGGCTGAGGTGGGAGGATGACTTGAGCCCAGGAATTTAAGACCGCTCTGGGAAACAAAGTGCAACCCCGTCTCTACAAAGTCAAAAAAATCAGCCAAGCATGGTGGCATGCTCTGGTGGTCTGAGTTACACGGGAGGCTAAGGCAGAAGGATTGTTTGAGCCCAGGTCGAGGCTGCAGTAAGCTAAGTTTACACCACTGCACTCACTCCAGCCTGGGCAACAACAGGACCCTGTCTCAGAAAAAACAAACAAACAAACAAACAAGAATGTGAGAGGCCAGGGGAAGGTGTGGCCCTGGGGTAGGGGCTGGAAGACGGGAGAACAGCTGTTAGTGGCCACATCACTGCCCAGAGCGGACAGTGCCTTGTCCACCCTCATGAGCTCTTCGGACTCCTTGGACAGGACTGGCTACACATGAAAATGTGGAGACCCTTATTTTTAAATTGTTAAGAATGTCAAGATGACAACAGCAAAGCTTTAAACCAAGTGCATGGCCCTTCTGCGTTGTAGGCCCACGAGGCAGGCAGACTGGTATTCACGTCCTTGTATAGCCCCCTCCCCTGGAGTGTGGCTGGGGTCTGTGCTCTGTTGCTTGGAAGCAAGACTTATCCCTAAGCCTTATTTTCAGGGAGGTGGATTTGAGAGCTGTTATCCTACCTCGTTGCTTGGTACCCTGTGAATAAATCTTTTCTCTTTTGCAAAACTCGTGTCACCGTGATTAATTTACTGTGCATGGGCAGAACGGACCAGGTCTTGGCCAGTAACACCCACGAGGCTTTCTAGGAGACTACACAGCTAAGAGAGCACTGAGCAATGTTTGGGAGCATTCTGTCTAAATGACTTTTCTCTTTTTCCAGGCCGGGCACGGTGGCTCATGCCTGTAATCCCAGCACTTTGAGAGGCTGAAGCTAGCAGATCACTTGAGGCCAGGAGTTCAAGACCAGCCTGGCCAACATGGTGAAACCTTGTCTCTACTAAAAATACAACAATTTGCTGAGCATGGTGGCACATACCTGAAATCCCAGCTACCTGGGTGGCTGAGGCACGAGGATCGCTTGAACTTGTGAGGCAGAGGTTGCAGTAAGCAGAGATTGCACCACTGCACTCCAGCCTGAGTGACAGAGAGAGGCTAAGTCAAAAAAAAAAAAAAAAAAAAGAATCCCATACACTTTCACTTTTATCTTGTTTTCTGTAAATTAATAAATACAGCCTTTGTGAGTTGGTTTATGTGAGTCAGACCCAAAGAAAATGATGAACCCTGAAACATGGACCAAATTAATTTTTTTTTTTTTTAGGTGGAGTTACCCTCTTGTCACCCAGCCTGGAATGCAATGGCGCAGTCTCAGCACACTGCAACCTCTGCCTCTAGAGTTCAAGCGATTCTCCTGCCTCAGCCTCCAGAGTAGCTGGGATTACAGGTACATGCCAGCATGCCCAGATAATTTTTATATTTTTAGTAGAGACAAGGTTTCACTATGTTGGCCAGGCTGGTCTCAAACTCCTGAACTCAGGTGATCCGCCTGCCTCAGCCTCCCAGGGTGTTGGGGTTACAGGCACGAGCCACCACTCGCACCCCAAATTAGGTTTTGAACTTGCAAGACAGGCTGAGCCTTGGACCAGAATCCTGACAGCTCCTCCTTGGGCCTCTGACTGAAGTTATCCAGAGGTGAGGATAAGGCAGCCATTGCCTTCTCTGAGTGTCTACCTCCTTTCAAAACTTTAACATGGAAATCTGAATTTCTCATCTTTCCTTAATTTTTTTCCAGTTAAAAAATCACTATTACTGGCCAGCTGTCGTGGCTCACATCTGTAATCCCAGCACTTTGGTAGGCAGAGGTGGGAGGATCAGCCTAGGCAACATAGTGAGGCCCTGCCTCTACAGAAAAAATTTTTTAAACTAGCTGGGCGTCTTGGTGCGCACCTGTAGTCCCAGCTACTCAGGGAGGCTGAGATGGGAGGATGGCTTGAGCCCAGGATTTGGAGGCTGTAGTGAGCTGTGATTACAACACTGCATTCTACCCTGGGCAAGAGAGAGAGACTCTATCTAAATAAAATAAAATAGTTATTACTTCCACTTTCTTTGCAGAAATGTTCCTTATTCTCTAGAAAACATTATGCTTTGGCTGACACACTTTCAGTGGGATTTGTTTTAGAAAGTGATATGTGACCCTGATACTATTTGACAGGCTCCATGGTAGGCCTTGGGGGGGCTCCCTGGCAGCAAGGGGCAGGTCTGGGCTTACAACTTGGCAGATGAATTTAGGGGTGTGGACTTGCAAGGACTTAGGAGGGCTCTAGCTTCCCTGTCATTTTAAAGATGGAGAAACACAGGCCTGGAGAAGGGAAGAAATAAACCCAGGGAATGCGATGGATGGCACTGTGCTGGCAGGGGCAGGAAGACCAAGGCTGTCACATTCCAGGGAGTGCGACTGGAGTGAAGCGAGTGGCCACAAAACACTGAACGTAAGCCCTGAGGCTTTGCCACTTGCTGGCACCAAGGACTCTTAAGTGTTGAGCCAAGAAGATGGACTTTGGAGCCAGACTTTCTGGGTTTATAATCATTCAGTGTTTATCTCCTCCTCTAAAATGGGGACGATGGGAAATTCTGACACACGCTTCAACAGAGATGCACCTTGAAGACATTATGCTAAGTGAAATGAGAGAGACAGGCAGGAAAGGGATGGAACTGGGGCCTCTCTGTCTTGGCCACCCGCCCTGATTCCGCAGGAGCCAGGCTGGCCCAGCCCTCCGACAGGCCGCCCGCCGCCCGCGATTGGACTAAACAGCGTCCCCAGGCGCCCGAGCCGCCCAATGGGGCCCCGCGGTCGGGGGGGCGAGGCCGCAGGGGCGTGGTCTGAGGTCCGAGACCCGAGTCCTGGCACTGGAGTTTGCTTTCTCCCGCTGGTTTCCTGTCTGGTCGGTCTGTCCCTGCTATGGGCCTGGAGCTGTACCTGGACCTGCTGTCCCAGCCCTGCCGCGCTGTTTACATCTTCGCCAAGAAGAACGGCATCCCCTTCGAGCTGCGCATCGTGGATCTGATTAAAGGTAGCTCTGGCCTCAGGTTTGGGGAACTGAAAAGTCAGGAAGGGACAGGTAGGCATACATAGCTTAGGGAACTTCTCCCGGCGCCACCTTCTTCCTGGGGCCCTTGCTGGTCTGGTTTGGAGACCGAACGGAGAAAGATCTAGCAGGGAGATCCAAGAGTGGGGGCTCCCCCAAACTCTGCTCGGTCTCACGGAATAGACCACGGGGTTCCCCTAAGGCCGAATAAAGGGGTTTGGATCATGAAGAGAAGCGAGACCGGAGGACAAAAATGGGCACAGCTGGGTGCAGGGGCACACGCCTGTGGTCCCAGCTACTCCAGAGGCTGCGGTGGGAGGATCGCTTAAGCCCAGGAGTTCCAGGCTGCAGGGCGCTATGTTAGTTTTCCTTCTAACAGTCAGGACCCTCAGCTGCAGGTCTGTTGGAGTTTGCTGGAGGTCCACTCCAGACCCTGTTTGCCTGGGTATCACCAGTGGAGGCTGCAGAACAGCAAATATTGCTGCCTAATCCTTCCTCTAGAAGCTTCGCCTCAGAGGGGCACCTGGCCTTAAGAGGTGTCAGTCACCCCCCTACTGGGAGGTGGCTCCCAGTTAGGCTACTCGGGGGTCAGGGACCAACTTGAGGAGGCAGTCTGTCCGTTCTCAGATCTCAAACTCCGTGCTGGGAGAACCACTACTCTCTTCAAAGCTGTCAGACAGGGACGTTTAAGTCTGTAGATGTTTCTGCTGCCTTTTGTTCAGCTATGCCCTGCCCATAGAGGTGGAGTCTACAGAGGCAGGCAGGCCTCCTTGAACTGCGGTGGGCTCCACCCAGTTCAAGCTTCCCGGCCGCTTTGTTTACCTACTCAAGCCTCAGCAATGGGGGACGCCCCTCCCCCAGCCTCACTACCGCCTTGCAGTTCATCTCAGACTGCTGTGCTAGCAGTGAGCTAGGCTCAGTGGTGGGACCCTCGGAGCCAGGCGCGGGATATAATCTCCTGGTGTGCCGTTTGCTAAGGCCATTGGAAAAGCGCAGTATTAGGGTGGGAGCGTCCCGATTTTCCAGGTGCGGTCTGTCAGGGCTCCCCTTGCAGGGCGCTATGATGGTGTCCTTGAATAGCCACTGCACTCCAGTCAGGGCATTCTAGCAAGACCCCGTCTTAAAAAAAAATAAAAATAAGGAAGAAAATGAAAACGCGTGTGACCTGGGCCTAGGGAAAGGCGGGATGGGAGAGGTTAAGGGTGCCAGGTGTAGAGACTGGGACAGGATCAAGTCCCTTCTTTGTGGCCCAGCTGCTGAGATTCTGCAACAGCAAACAGCTCAGGACGTGACTTTCCATCCCTGCCCTCTGCACTCGTCCAGTCTGCATTGGGGTTCCTCTTTGTCCCTTCCTTCCTCTGCTCCTCCTGTTTTGCCTCTGACCTTGTCCTTATCCTCTACTTCTTTTCTTTCTTCTGTTTTTTTTTTGAGACAGAGTCTTGCCCTTGCTGTCACAGTGCAGTGGCATGGATCTCGAATCACTGCAACCACCGCCTCCCGGGTTCAAGCAATTCTCCTGCCTCAGTCTCCTGAGTAGCTGAGATTACAGATGTGTGCCACCATGTCTGGCTAATTTTTAACGGAGATGGGATTTCACAATTTTGGTCAGGCTGTTCTCGAACTCCTGCCATCAAATGATCCACCGGCTTAGCCTCCCAAAGTGCTGGGCTTACAGGCATGAGCTGCTGTGCCTGGCCCAAGGCATTTTGTTTGTTTGTTTGTTTGTTTTTTTGTTTTTGAGACGGAGTCTTGCTCTGTCACCCAGGCTGGAGTGCAGTGGCCGGATCTCGGCTCACTGCAAGCTCTGCCTCCCAAAACCTTGTCCTCTGCCTCTTGTTCCTGCTGGGGAGGTAGGTTGCCCCAGGGGGTATGCTGGGAGCAGAAGGGGGACCCCGGGGCTTGGTGAGTCCTACACCCTGTTTTGTTTCTCTGGCATGCCTCCAAGGCCCTTGAGGACTCAGCTGGCAGGCCCAGGCCCAGTGCGGGTTGGGGCAGTAGGAGGGGTTGGAAGCAGAACCCAGGTATGACTAATTGGGCAAGTAAGGCGACTCTACTTGGCTAAGCCTTCTGCCCAGGGCTCCCACTCCATGGCTGGCCCTCTGCCTGAAACTTCTCCACCTAGTCCCTACTGGAAACTGCCCACTGTCCTGCACAAGGACTTCCTCTGCAGAGTATGGGGCAGAGGAAAGGGAATGGGGAGGCAAGAGGACGTCCAAGCTGGTTGTCAAATATAGTGGTGCAGAGGAAAGCATGTTTTACTAGGAAAGAGAGGAGGGTGTTCCTGGTGAAGGAACAGTCTGAAGGGAGGGTAAAGAGACAGTAGCAGGCTGGGCATGGTGGCTCACACCTGTAATCCCAGCACTTTGGGAGGTCGAGGTAGGAGGATCACTTAAGGCCAGTCGTTCATGACCAGCCTGGGCAACATAGTGAGACCCCATCTGTAAGGGGAATAAAAGGTCAGGGTACGGGAGGTGGTAGCAGGTATGCCCAGGGCAGGGTGAACAAAGGGACATGGTGGAGCCAGTAGAAGTTGCTTCTAAGTAGGTAGATACCAGAAAAAGGCCACTTCTCTGTGTTTCATGACCCTGCCTTAGAGTTAATGGTGGAAGGGACAAGGTAGTAAGCCAGAGTCCCCTCAGGTGACCTATCCTGCAGCTTGGGACGCTCTGATTGTAAGTTCATGAAGCTGGCAATAGTGGAAAGAGGAGGTGGGTAGGGTGCATGCAAAGGTCCAGGAACCACACCCTGCACAGTGAGCTCTGTTGCAGAGGGGCAGGCTGTGGAAGGAGGCTGTGGAAGGAGGCTGTGCCTACAGGACTTAGCAAGGGGTGTTGTCTATTTTGTACCAGCCAGTGGAGTGGCCTCCTCCTCCTCGCGCAGGGGCCCTTCCAGTCTTTGCCAACCAGGAGTGCAGACTGGTGGGAAGAAGAGCTATGAAACTGGGGCCTGAGCGTTGCAGGGAGGGGCACAGGCCATGGCGGGCTCAGCGTTCTCCTCCCACCACCCACTATGCTGGATTCTTCCCAGGTCAGCACTTAAGCGATGCTTTTGCCCAGGTGAACCCCCTGAAGAAGGTACCAGCCTTGAAGGACGGGGACTTCACCTTGACGGAGAGGTAAGTGGGACCCTAGGGCTGCTGCCAGGCCTCCTGGAACCATCTTGCTCTAACCTTGTATTTCACAGACAAGGAAACTAAAACCTTCAGAGGCAGAGAGTCTCTGTGCCCCGCATCCCGCAGAGAGTCAGTACTGGACCCCGAGCCCCTGGCTTCCTGCTATTCCAGTTCACCCTGATGATTGGAAAAGCAAACATCTACTTTACTTCCACACCAGTCCTTTGGTTGTTGGTGAGAGTATCCTTGAGGCAGGGCAGGCCAGTGGAGGAAGGCAGCTTTGCCCACCATGGGGCCGTCCTCTGGCCAAGCTTCTGTGGCGATGGCTCAGTGGCATCTGGGCTGCCCGGTGGCTCCATCTCTGGGCTGCAGCTTCCCGGGATGGGTCTCCCCCATGGGAGAACCACCAGATATGGACGTCTTACATCACAGCAGGTCCCAAGAAGTTGAGTCCTCTTCAGGAAAGGCCAACCTTTCCCCAGTTCTGCCCCTTTTGTCACCAGAGTCACTCTTCCCATAACAAGGAGAACCTGGAGTTTGTGCTTTAGAGCTCATCTCTGAAATCTCAGGATGGATGCACCTCCAATGAATTCCTCTGACATTCTGCCAGGGACCTTCTTCCTTCCTGGTGCCCCAGGTGTCCTGAGTCCTTGTGTTACTCAGCATTGTGCCCCCCAGGTACCAGCCAGAGTCAATGTGCAATCTCTGCATTTCTCTGCCACTACTCTCACCTTCAGGAGGTCTGTGGCTCACAGGGACCTGCAGCCCTCCTCAGAGATGGCTTGAACAACTGGCTCAGAGCAAAAGGAGCTCCTGGGCACCCTGCACAGACAATGGAGTTGTTAAGCTGGGACATGGGTGTAGCCCCAGCTTAATAGAGAATATGGGCCAGTAGCAGATACAGAGGTTTTCTGCTCTTTTGGCCTGCATGCCCAACCCTTGGGAAACCCCAAGTTCGTGAAAGCTTTTCTGTGTCTCCAAATGAACACATCCTGTGTCCTTCCAGGTCCATGCTCATCCCATCACCATGGCGCCCTCAAAACCCAGGGAAGGAGGAGAGTGCCAGGGGACCTTGTCTGTTCTGTTTTTCTAGGATCCTGCAGCTGCAAGAGTGTTTCCTGAGTGGTGCTTTAGGGAGCCAAACTACCTCAGTCGGCTTAGATAGGAGTGGATTCTTGGCAGAAAGAATGATAGAAAGAACAAAAGGACATGGGAGCCTTTTTGAACAATCAGGCCGTCACAGGCTGGTCGGAATCCCAGCGGATGAGAGTGGATGTAGAATGCAAAGAACTGAGCATCTTTAAAGCTCAGCTTTGATGACCCATCCTCCTGGAAGCTCTCTCTGATTCTCTGATCAGAAACTGTCTCTAAGCATTTGGCAAGACATTCTGTTGTGGGATTTTGGCTGGTGGTAAGAAAAGCTTGGGTATAGCCTCAGAAAGATTCTCAGCTCTACCATTAAGAGCTGTGTGCTCTAGGGCAAGTCTCTGCCTTTCTAAGCCTGGTTTTCTTCTCTGGAAAATGAGGCTAATACTTTGGCAAATTGTCAGAAAGTTTAAAGAAGTGTGCTGGGCACAGTGGTTCGTGCCTGTAATGCCAGTACTTTGGGATGCCAAGGCTGGAGGATTGCTTGAGGATAGGAGTTTAAGACCAGCCTGGGCAATGCAGTAAGATCCATCTCTACAAAAAAGAAAAAAAAAAAAAAATAGCCAGGCACGGTGGTGCATTATTGTAGAAATTGAAGCTGCAGTGAGCTGAGATTGCAACACTGCACTCCAGCCTGGGTGACTGAGGAAGACCTTGTCTCAAAAAAAAAAGAAAAAAAAAAAAAAAAGGCCGGGCACGTTGGCTCATACCTGTAATCACAGCACTTTGGGAGGCCGAGGTGGACGGATCACAAGGTCAGGAGGGTGAAACCCCGTCTCTACTAAAAACACAAAAAATTAGCCAGGTGTGGTGTCACACGCCTATAATTCCAGCTACTTGGGAGACTGAAGCAGGAGAATCTCTTGAACCCGGAGGTGGAGGTTGCAGTGAGCCAAGATCGCACTACTGCACTCCAGCCTGGGTGACAGAGCGAGACTCCGTCTCAAAAAAACAAAAACAACTACATATAGAATACCCAGCACAGTGCCCTTCCCTTACCTATCGTGACTCCCCCACACCCACAGTGTGGCCATCCTGCTCTACCTGACGCGCAAATATAAGGTCCCTGATTACTGGTACCCTCAGGACCTGCAGGCCCGTGCCCGTGTGGATGAGTACCTGGCATGGCAGCACACGACTCTGCGGAGAAGCTGCCTCCGGGCCTTGTGGCATAAGGTGAGGCTGGGAGTGTTGGGGGCGGCAGCGAGAACATTCCCCAAAAGTGCTCAGGCACCATTTTCTTCTTTTCAGTTTTGGATTATTTCTACTGACCTGTCTTTGCCTTCACAGATTCTTTCCTCTGTTGTGCCAAATTGCTATTAAGCCTATCCAATACATTCTTTGTTTGAGATATGTATTTTTCAACTCTGGAAATTCCATTTGGTTGTTTTTAGAATTTCCACTTCTCTGCTGAAATTCACCATCTGTTTATACATTTTATCTGTCTTTTCTTCTAAATTCTCTAACATATTTATCACTGTTACCTAAAAATCTTTGTCAACTAATCTCAACACGTAGGTGTTCTGTGGATCTGTTTTGTTTTGTTTTGTTTTTTTTGAGATGGGGTCTCACTCTGTCACCCAGGCTGAGTGCAGTGGTGCGATCTCAGCTCACTGCAATCTCCACCTCCCAGGTTCAAGTGATTCTCCTGCCTCAGCCTCCTGAGTAGCTGGGATTACAGGTACCCACCAGCACACCTGGCTATTTTTTGTATTTGTAGTATAGACCGGGTTTCACCATGTCGGCCAGGCTGGTTTTGAACTCTTCACCTCAAGTGATTCGTCCTCCTTGGCCTCCCAAAGTGTTGGGATTACAGGCATGAGCCACCACACCCAGCCTATGGGTCTATTTCTATGGATTGTTTTTTCTCCCTCTTAATTATGGGTCACATTTGCCTGCTTCTTTGCTTGTCTCATGATGTATTATTATTATTTTTTATTTTTTTGAGACGGACTCTCACTCCATTGCTCAGGCTGGAGTGCAATGGCGTGATCTTGACTCACTGCAACCTCCGCCTCCTGGGTTCAAACAATTTTCCCACCTCAGCCTCCCAAGTAGCTAGATTTACAGGCACCTGCCATCATGCCCGGCTAATTTTTCTATTTTTGTAGAGACAGGGTTTCACCATGTTGGCCAGGCTGGTCTTGAGCTCCTGACCTCAGGTGATCCTCCCACCTCAGCCTCCCAAAGTGCTGGGATTACAGGCGTGAGCCACCATGCCCGGCCTCATGATGTATTCTTGTGTGCCAGGCATTATGATAAAAGAAGAACAGAGATTGAATTGCATAATAAATACCCCCAAGAAAGGGCTTGCACTTCCCTTTGTCAGGTAACCAGGATGCGAGGCTGTGCTCTTCTAGCTAATCAGGAGGTGGGCTGGGTTGCAGGTTTAGTTGGTTTCAGTTTATCTTTGGTTTCAGATATCTTGAATGTGAGATCAGGTCACTAGCTCAGTCTAGCACGGCTTTAAAATCTAATCACCGACGGCCGGGTGCGGAAAAGCCTGTGCCTGTGGCAGTCTTTCTCCCTGCCTGCTTGGGGGTCCAAGGAAATGAAATTGGAATGAAAGTAGCTCATCTAGGAATGGGTTATGCCTCTCTGGAATTTAGTTCATTTAGTCAAGTGCTGTCTGATAGAAGTATAATGTGAGCCACATATGTAATTTTAAACTTTCTAGTAGGCACAATTAAAAAGTAAAAAGAGGCCGAGCACAGTGGCTCATGCCTGTAATCCCAGCACTTTGGGATGCTGAGGCAGTGGATCACCTGAGGTCAGGAGTTCAAGACCAGCTTGGTCAACATGGGGAAACCTTGTCTCTACTAAAAACACAAAAATTAGCCAGTCTTGGTGGCCTGCGCCTATAATTCCAGCTACTCAGGAGGCTAAGCCAGGAGAATCGCTTGAACCCTGGGGGCAAAGTTTGCAGTGCGCCAAGATGGTACCACTTCACTTCAGCCTGGGTGACACAGCTAAACACCGTCTCAAAAGAAAAAAAAAAAAGTAAGGCTGGGTGTGGTGACTCAAACCTGTAATCCCAGCACTTTGGGAGGCCGAGGCGGGCAGATCACGAGGTCAGGAGATTGCGACCTTCCTGGCTAACAAGGTGAAAACCCGTCTCTACTGAAAAAAAAAATACAAAAAATTAGCTGGGCGTGGTGGCGGGCACCTGTAGTCCCAGCTGCTAGGGAGGCTGAGGCAGGAGAATAGCGTGAACCTGGGAGGTGGAGCTTGCACCTCCAGCCTGGGCAGCAGAGCAAGACTCCGTCTCAAAAAAAAAGAAAGAAAGAAAGGGGGAGAGAGAGAGAGAGAGACAGAGAGAGAGAGAGGGAGAGAGACAGAGAGAGAGAGAAGAAAGAAAGAAAGAAAGAAAGAAAGAAAGAAAGAAAGAAAGAAAG
>NC_045452.1:5050434-5057823 GCF_002776525.5 Piliocolobus tephrosceles
AGAAAGAAAGAAAGAAAGAAAGAAAGAAAGAAGGAAGGAAGGAAAGAAAAAAAGGAAATCGATATATTTTACTTAACCCAATGTGTTGAGAATATTCTCATTTTGGCCAACAAGTACAAAAAAAGATGCTCAGCATCACTAATCATTAGGGAAATGCAAATCAAAACTAACTCTCTACCCCACTAACTCCTGACTTCGCCTGCCCAATCCTCAGATGATGTTCCCTGTTTTCCTGGGTGAGCCAGTATCTCCCCAGACACTGGCAGCCACCCTGGCAGAGCTGGATGTGACCCTGCAGTTGCTCGAGGACAAGTTCCTCCAGAACAAGGCCTTCCTTACTGGGCCTCACATCTCCTTAGCTGACCTGGTAGCCATCACGGAGCTGATGCATGTGAGTGCTGTGGGCAGGTGGGCCCGCTAGGCCAGGGGGCCCTGGCTAGTTGCTGAAGTCCCACTTATGCTGCCACACCTGGCTATAGCACTGTGCTTAAGTGTGTGTGCAAACCCCTCCTGAAGATCTATGGTCCCCAAATCAGATGCTGCCCATCCCTGCCCTCGCAACCATCCATCCCCATTCTGTCCCCTTTTCCCCACAGCCTGTGGGTGCTGGCTGCCAAGTCTTTGAAGGCCGACCCAAGCTGGCCATATGGCGGCAGCGCGTGGAGGCAGCAGTGGGGGAGGACCTCTTCCGGGAGGCCCATGAAGTCATTCTGAAGGCCAAGGACTTCCCACCTGCAGACCCCACCATAAAGCAGAAGCTGATGCCCTGGGTGCTCGCCATGATCCGGTGAGCTGGAAAGCCTTACCCCTGCACTGCCCTCAACAGTCCACAAAGCACTTTCATTTCTAATGGCCCAGAAAGCAGGAATGGCTTGCCTAAAACTTGCCCAAGTCCCAGAGCGCCTCAGCTCCCAAGGCCACCATCTCTACCCTGTCTTCCACAGCCGCCTGAAAGCCACAATGAGAATGATGCACACTGAGACCCTGTGTCGTTTAATCACTGCATTTCATTTTCATTTTGGATAATAAACCTGGGCTCAGCCTGAGCCTCTGCTTCTAACTCTAATGTGTGATTTATTTGACTTTCCTCTGTCCCAACCCTAGTCTTGGTCTCTACCTGAAAGACAATCCCCCTTCCCAGGCCGTTTGGGTCAGCTTCTCCCTGATGTTTGCCAAGAGTGAAATTAATAAATGTGGCTGAGTGTGGTAGGTCATGCGTATAATCCCAGTACTTTGGGAGGTCCGGGTTGGGGGATTGCTTGAGTCCAGGAGTTCAAAACAATTTTTTTTTTTTTTTTTGAGACAGAGTCTTGCTCTGTTGCCCAGGCTGGAGGGCAGTGGCATGATCACAGCTTACTGCAACCTCTGCCTCCCAGGTTCAAGCGATTCTCCTGCCTCAGCCTCCTGAACAGCTGGGATTACAGGCATGCACCACCACAACTGGCTAATTTTTGTATTTTTAGAAGAGATGAGGTTTCACCATGTTGGCCAGGCTGGTTTCAAACTCTGTACCTCAGCTGATCTGCACGTCTCCACCTCTGAAAGTGCTGGAATTACAGGAGTGAGCCACTGTGCCTGGCTCCCCCAAAAAATATTTTTTCAGAGATGGGGTCTCACTCTGTTGCCCAGGCTGGAGTGCAGTGGCACAGTCATAGCTCACTGCAGCCTTGAGGTCCCAGGCTCAAGCGATATTCCCACCTCAGCTTCCTAAGAAGCTGGGACAACAGGTGCACCCCACCACGCCCAGCTAATTTTTTTATTTTTGTAGAGACAAGGTCTTGCCATGTTGCCCAGGCTAGCCTTGTACTCCTGTGCTCAAGAGATGCTCCCGCCTCTACCTCCCAAAGTGCTGGGATTACAGGTGCCAAGATACCACGTGCAGCCAAAAAAAATTTTTTTTTAAATTAGCCAGGCATGGTGGTGCAAGCCTGTAGTTCTAGCTACTCGGGAGGCTGAGGTGGGAGGATTACTTGAGCCCAGGAGTTCGAGGCTGCAGTGAGCTCTGATTGAGCCATAGCATTCCAGCCTGGGGCAACAGAACAAGATCCTGTCTCTAAAAACACGCAAAGAAACTCAGAACAAAACAAAACAAAAAAACAATACATTTCCTATAGCCTTCTAATTCTCGGAGAAAGTAATTTGTCTGACAGCCCAGGTCCCAGCAGCATCCCACATTTGTTGGCTATAGTCATGGTGACCCAACAGTTGGCTGAGTTAGCCTCCCAGAACATGACCCTTACTGGTTTTTTTGTTTGTCTGTTTGTTTTGTTTTGTTTTGTTTTTTGAGACAGAGTTTTGCTCTTGTTACCCAGGCTGGAGCTCAGTGGCGCAATCTCAGCTCACCACAACCTCCACCTCCCGAGTTAAGGCCATTCTTCTGCCTCAGCCTCCCGAGTAGCTGGGATTACAGGCACTCACCACCACGCCCAGCTACTTTTGTATTTTTAATTGAGACAAGGTTTCTCCATGTTGGTCAGGCTGGTCTCAAACTCCCAACCTCAGGTGATCTGCCTGCCTCGGCCTCCCAAAGTGCTGGGATTATAGGCGTGAGCCACTGTGCCCGGCCGACTCTTATTATTAATCAGTAGCTTTGCATGTCTGTTGAGGAACTGGTCAGGAGGAGAAAATCTAGACAGCAGCTCTCCTGGTCAAGACCCAGCCATTCAGGAGCCTAAATGGCATGCCTAGGTGCTTGGCTTTAAACTGTTAGAATGAATGGAGTGCTCTGGTTGTGTTTTAGAACAATATTCTGGCTGCTGCTGGGGGTTGGACTGGAAGACAGCCAGGGAAGAAGCAGGGAGATTGGATATTGCAGTAATCCTGGCCAAAGGTGTCTTCTGAAAAGGGGCGGGCAACTGAAGGGGCAGGAGAATGTGGCCCCTCTCCGTCTGGAGAGAGCTGCAGCACTAGGCCAGGAAGGCACTCTTCTGCGGGGGGATAGGTCTTAAATGGGGACCATGGGATTGGGTGCAATGGTTCATACCTGTAATCTCAACACTTCAGGAGTCTGAGGCAAGAAGACCACTTGAGCCCAGGAGTTGGAGACCAGCCTGGGAAACATAGTGAGACCCCGTCTCTACAAAAAAAAAATTAATTAATTAAAAAATTTAAAACTAGCCAGACATGATGCCTGTGATCCCAGCTACTTGGGAGGCTGAGGTGAGAGGATCACTTGATCACTTGAGCCCTGAAGGTCAAGGCTGCAGTGAGCCATGATCATCCCACTGCACTCCAGCCTGCTCAACAAAGTGAGACTCTATCTCAAAAAAGGGGGTAGGTGGGAACCATGGGGAACGAGAGAAGCAAAGCTATTCTCAAGTTTTCCAGTAACCATCCTCCTGCCAACAGTCTTTCTCCGAATCTTGGATTTGGGAATAGGGTTTTCCTACCTTGGGAGGCTCCCTTGGGAAATGGGAGTGTCATACCCACAGGCATCAAAAGCCCTAGGGTTGCACTTGAATAGTGGGTAGGAAGTTCTCTGCAATGCCAGGCACTGTTGGAAACCTCTGGATAGGCCTCACAGGGCCTCAGCCATCTGGGGGAGGCATTAGCTGGAGTGTAATAAATATGACCCTCACGACTGGGGAGGAACAGCTCATTCCTTCATGAGGTCTGGGGCTGTCAGCCTTGCAGGCAGCCAGCCACCCTTCCCCTCTAGCCTCCATCCTGGGCACTGGGCCAGTTACTGGGCAAGGAGGCTGCTGCACCTCCTTTCTCCTCTTCCCTTTTAGAGAGAAAGATACCCCCAGCCTAGATTCCCAGAAAGGAGAGAGCGGATGCACCACTGATTGGCCCAAAGTTCTCTGGAGCCAACCTTTGAGAGAGAAGGGTGTGACCGGGCTCCGGGCTCCTAGTGAGGTGCACCACTGCAGGCTTGGTGACTCAGCAGTTCCTGCCCGCCACCCCCCACCAGCAGTTCCTGCCTGCAGTTCCTGTTCCCAGGCCTGTACCCTGGGCTCGTCCCCAGGGCCCATTCCCTAGGTTTAGGTCTGCCCTCCCTCGCCCCACCCCATCACCCCCGTCATGGGTCTGGAGCTGTACCTGGACCTGCTGTCCCAGCCCTGCTGTGCAGTCTACATCTTCGCCAAGAAGAACGGCATCCCCTTCGAGCTTCACACAGTGGAGCTATGAAGCACTGGGCTGGGCAGCCGGGCCCTGGGGATATTGGCTACGGATCCCCATCTGTCCCCGCTGCTTTGCAGTCAGGCCAAGAATGCAGACTAACACGAAGAATCAGACTCTCCGGTGTGGAAACTATTACATAATTATCTTGTATTATTTTTACCTTTTGGAGACAGGATCTAACTCTGTCACTCAGGCTGGAGTGCAGTGGTACAATCATGGCTCACTGCAGCTTCAAACTTCCAGGCTCAAGCGATCCTCCTGCCTCAGCCCCTCAAGCGGCTGGGACTACAGGTGGCAGCTGACGTGCCCAGCCAATTTATTATTATTATTATTATTATTATTATTATTATTATTATTATTATTACTGAGGGGAGGTCTTGCTATGTTGCCCAGACTGGTCTCAAACTCCTGAGCTCAAGCAATCCTCTTGCCTTGGCCTCCCAAAGTGTTGGGATTACAGGCATGAGCTGCCATGCCCTGCTGGTTGTTTATGTTAAAAGAGGCCTCGTCTTTGCATAGTGAATACAAAGCATTCTTCAAATTACAAGTTAAGAGGGGGTAGAGCAGGTGCGGAAGGAGGGTAGGGAAATGGAGTGGGGCCAGAATATCTTCACACCATGTGCTTGGAAAAAACAGTGAAACTACCTCCTTTTTTCCTAAGTGGAATAGTACTTGTTTACCTCTGCCTGGGTCCCTTCTTCTTCTCCTTCTCCTTCTCCTCCTTCTCCTTCTCCTTCTCCTCCTTCTCCTTCTCCTTCTTCTTCTTTGACAGGGTCTCACTCTGTAGCCCAGGCTAGAGGGCAGTGGCATGATCCCGGCTCACTGTAGCCTTGACCTCTCAGGTTCAAGTGATCCTCCCACGTCCTCCTCCCAAGTAGAGTAGTTGGGACTACAGGCACGCCACTGCATCCAGCTATTTCTTTTTCTTTTTTTGGTATTTGTGGAGACAGGATTTCGCCATGGTGACCAGGCTGGACTTGAACTCCTGAGCTCAAGTGATACACCTGCCTTAGCCTTCTAAAGTGTTGGGATTACAGATATGCGCCACTGTGTCTAGCCCTGGGTCTCATCCACTTTTATGCATTTCTTGGCATTCTTCTGCCTTTTCTTTTTCCTGCATCTGACTTGCTCTATCTTCACCCAGCTGAAGGGGCTACTCCTAGAGGCTAGAGGCGGGAGGGCCCTGTGGCAGGGCAGTGGGAGAGGCCAGCACCCTCACCCTGAGCTCCAGTGTTTGCTGGTCTGGGCTGGCATAGAGAGATGCAGATGGAGCAGAATTCAGTGGAAGAGGCAGGGCTATAACTGGGCAGTAGGACAGACAGCAGAGTCAGAGCCCCCTGGGCAGGCCAGAAGGAGGCCCCTGCTCAGCTGACTCTTCCCAACTGCTACCCTTGGTACAACCAGCGTGAGCCACCTGCTGCAGAACAGGGTCTGGACACGGAGGCAGTTTGTGGAGGGAGAATGGGCAGAGGTGTGCATGTCCATTCAGTAGTAGGGCAAAGAGCCCCACACGTAGGCCTATGATCAGACTGGAGCCTGGCTCGACTGAGACCCTCCAATCCAAACACATTAACCAGGCACCTAATGTGGCCTCCAGCACTGGCCTGGAGTGCTAAAGTGAGTCAGGCCTGGGAACCCCCAGTGGGGAGACAGCCTTGAGAGTCTGGCATAGGAAAGGAAGAAGAGCTGAGCCACTGGAGGCTGAGTGGCTGAATGGGGCAGGGATTCCCAGCAAGAATGAGGTTGGTCTGACGGTTGGGAACGTGTTTGGCTGGGGCTCTGGGGTATTGACAAGTCACCCAGCCTGGTCAGAAGGGCCTAAGTCACCAGCTTGGATAGAAAGCTGAATCAGAGGGGGCAAGCCTAGAGCTCAGGGAGGAGGCTGGAGGGGTCTGACCTATGGATGGAACTGATTGGGGGTGGGGTGTGAATTACAGCTCCAGGGAATTGTCCTTGACCCATGTTTCAAGGAGCTGGACACAGGAAAGGTGGACCTCTGATGGGGTCAGGGTCTGTGATCCAGTGACTAGCAGAGAGGCTCCCTCTTCCCTGATACCTCCCAGACAGGGGCCTCAGAAAGCTGGTGCTGGGATTTTGGGGTGTGGGTGGGCAGAGACCTCAGAGAACTCAGGGTTCTCCCCACTCACCTCTCTGATCTCGCCTGCAGGCCAGCAACACAGCGTTGCTTTTGCCCAGGTGAACCCTCTGAGGAAGGTGCCGGGCCTTGAAGGATGGGGACTTCACCCTGGCTGAGAGGTTACCAGTCCCTGGGCTGCTGCCAGGCCTTGTGGGGCCAGTCAGTCATCTGTCTGTTCACTGTTGATGGCTTGGATCATGGACTGTGGGCTCTGCACCAGCCCCAGGGTGAAGAATGGGCTGAGGCAGGCAGAGGTGCCCAGTGCTGAGAGGGGCTATAGACGTCCCCTCCTGCATTGTACAAATGAGGAAACTGAGGCTGGAGGAGGGGAGGGACTTGCAGAAGGCCAAAGGGCCCAGTCTGCATCCAGGCCTCCTCACCACCAGCCCAGCCCTCTGAAGGAAGGAGAGTGCTAAGTTTCGAGGAGCAGCGGTACCAGGCATCTTAGTGCTACCATTTTGCCCATAAACCCTGTGGGGCAAGTACTGTTTCCCTGGAGAGTCGAGGGACCACTCAGCGAGCTTCAGTGGCTATTTGCTAAACATCCACCAGGGCCAGACCCCATTCCAGCCCTGGGGCTTGAGCAGCAAATGTGTCTATGCCCTTCCCCTCATGGGATCACATTCCATTAATACAACCGGAGCTGACAGTAACCCATGGAAACATGTAACATATCAGATGTGGATGGATGCCATGGAAAAAATACACAGGGTAAGAGTGGGGGCATGTGTCGCTATGAGTAGGATATTGAGGGAAGACTCCCTGGAGGAGGTGGCATCTGAGCAGAGAGCTGTAGGAATGCGCAAGGCATGAGAGGAAGGGTGGACAAGGGATGGGACGGGGTGGGAAGCAATGCTGCCATGTCACCTGGAAGGCTGTCTCCTGCTGGCCTTGCTCCTGGCCCTGTCCATGCTTTGGATATGTTGGGGAGATACTCAACTTGCTCTCATTCTTCAGACTCATACTGGGTGCCCCTTCCTCCTGGAAGCCTTCCCTGTTCCCCTGCTGAAGTTCATGACATTTTGTTTCTTACTTCCTGCCTTAGTTCAGATGATAGTCTGGCCCCGTGGAGGGCTGTGTGACCCTGGGCAGTTACCTAACCTCTCGGAGCCTCACGTTTCTCCTCT
>NC_045452.1:5057923-5071366 GCF_002776525.5 Piliocolobus tephrosceles
GACCCTGGGCAGTTACCTAACCTCTCGGAGCCTCACGTTTCTCCTCTGCATCATGGGGATAGTGAAAATGCCCCAGAAAATGCCTGAAGAGTGATCAGGGCATGTCTTCTGCCCCTGCCATGTCCCCTCAGTGTGGCTATCTTGCTGCACATGAGCTGCACGTACAAAGCGCCTGACCACTGGTATCCCCAGGACCTGCAGGCCCGCACCAGCGCGCATCAGTACCTGTCATGGCAGCACACGGTCCTGCAGAGTAGCTGTTGCTGGGCCATGTGGCAGAAGGCGAGCCATGGAGGGCAGGGACACCTCCCAGGATGCCCAAGGGATGGTGCTTTCACTTTACAAAATCCTGTTTAGACCTGAGACGAAATCCTGGAATGCCAGAGACTGCCTAATTCACTCAACTTGTTTCATAGAAGGGAAACCAAGGACCAGAACCAAGGAATGATTCCCCTAACATGCCTTAAATCCTGAGCTACCACCTGCACACTTACACTCACACACTCATTGACACACAGCCACACACATTCACACATTCACCCACATCCACACACAATCACACGATGTATCGCATTCACACACATATACACCCACATACACAATCATACCATTTACACACATTCACACAGTAACACAGTTAACTCATGTACACGCACATATACACCCACACAATGACACAATTCACTCACGTTCAATAAAGTCACACAACTCACTCACATTGACACACATACACACCAACCCCCTCCCAAACAATTCACACACACACACACGTACACCCCCTCACAGACACAGGCACACAATTCACACCAACAAAATCACACAATTCACTCATTCACACACATACACCCACATAAACAAATTCACACTGCTCACTCACATTTACACACCATTCAAATTCACACACATATACACCAACGTACACACAGTTCACTCCCATCACACGCATATACGCCCACACATAAACACACACAATTCACTCAATTCACTCACGTTCACACACACACAGTCACTGACATTCACACACACACACGCACCACACAGGCAATTCAGTCACATGGCTGAAAGTCAGTCCTCACCTTGCCACAGTTCCCTTCCCAGCGTCGCCTCAGCCTTTGGCCCTCAGCGTCCCCTTCCCATGCCTGGACTGCTGGAGAGCCCTGAACACACCCCATCTTCATGCCTCCAGCGCTAGCCCAAGCCCTTCCCTCTGCCAAGAGCACTAAGTGGAACTCAAGGTCACTTCTCAGGACCCTTCCCTGCCCCTCCTCCTGCCAGGTGACCTGGGGATCCTGCTGGCCCCGTTTAACAATGAAGCACACCATAGTTCAGCTGATGTCGGTCCCTCGGACTTACTGCCACCTACACGGCACTGGGACTGACTGACTTTATTCTTTATTTCATGTTTTTTATTGGAGTGTCTGTTGAAAGTAAAGCCATCCAATTAGGAACAATCCAAAGGCAGTCAGCAGGGATCAAGAAAGCACAGACTGTGGCCACAATCCCCAGTATCTGATGGGGAGAGGGATTGGTAATGGAAAAGGCCCAGGAAAGCAGGCCAGCGTGTCCCCCAAAGTATGAGAAATCGCTCGAGAGACAGACATTCGGAATGGGACCTAAGACAGAAGCCACCACCAGGCATCCTTAAGGCAGGGCAGTTGCAATGGTTGCTGCTTGGAATACTTCTGGCTAGGAGTGGCACATGGTGGGCACAGGGCAGGCATGGGAAGTGGGGGCACCAAGGCCACAAGACGTGTGGGCAAGTAGCCCAGTATGTGTATGGAATAGCGTGTTTATTGGTCAGCAGTGACATCTACTGTCACACTTGAGAACTGCATCCACAGCCAGATGGCCTCCTGTGAAGACCTCAGGGCAAACTGGGGAACCCTGCCCTTCTTAGAAGGTGATGCTAGGGGGATGAGCAACACCTTTCTTAGAGGTTTGAATTCCTCAGGGCCCCTCCAGCATCTTGGTCTTCCTAATTCCAATGTCCTCCCTTGATCCCCCAGCCCTAGGGGTAGCAGTTTCTTGCAGTGTTTACCTCCGTGTTAATCTGGATTCTCTGTCTTTGGAGTTCTCTAATGCCTGGTTACCAATTCTTTGTATTAAGTTCTCTCTGTTAAAATGATTGTGATGAGGTCCATCCCATGGATATACATGGAGGTTTGTGTGACAATGTACAATCCTACTATCTGCTGTTATTACAAAACTGTCCTAGAAGACATGAATGCTTGTTAAAAGAAATCTTTTAAGCTTCCTAGACTTCAAAGATCATTGCTATTCCCTATGAAACATCCCCTACATCCTTTAATAGTTGGCAATTCGAATTGGTTACTTACTTAATATTTTGTTGCCCTGGTGATACAATTATGTTGACTTGCTATTGTGAAGTTACTTTGGTAACCCATGATGAGGGTTACTAGCACTGACTTTTACTCCATATGCATAACATAACAACGTAGTAAAACCAGTAACTCTTGGTTCCCTATTCAAAGTGTTTGGAATCTTTATTATATTTAAAAAGCTGATGACATTTGCCAATTTTTGAGTGTTCTTCACGTTACTGATTTGTAGGAGTTTTTTATGTATTGCAGATTTAGTCTCTTACTGGTTATGTCTGCTGTACCTAAGGAGAAGCAGCACTGCGGAGGACACTGTCTTGCCTGTGCAGAGCTTCACATGAAGCTGGAGACAAGGGATTGGGGCAAGAGGGAAAGATAAACAGGGGCAAGTAAGTAACAGAATGAATCCTCATGGCGAATCTCCTGGGCCCCATCCCAGACCCTTCAGGGGATCCTGGCAATTCGAAGTAGCATAGTCGGATAGACCTCTGGTGGGGGTGTTGGGAGGGTTTTCTTGGCCGCCTGTTCCAGGATGCTCAAGATGAAGCTGTGGGCCTCCTGGCACAGCTCAGCACCCAGGAAAGCCTCCACTCGTTCACGCCATGCTGCCAGTCGTGGCCGTCCCTTGAACAGTTCGTAGCCGACAGCCACCGGCTGCAGGAACAAGGATGAAAAGGTTGTGGGGATACAACTTTCCCAGTTGTCACTGCCAACCCGAATGCTGGAACCATGGGCAAATGTATCAGAGACATGGTCCATTCCCCAGCCCCCAGATGAATGGACCATGGAGGCCCAGGCAGTATGTTCAGCTTTAGAGCCCAAGAGCAGCCAGGGTGAGACCCCATACCCAGGCAGGAGGCAGAAGCTCAGGGTTCTGGCCCCAGATCATCCAGAGACTTGCTCTATGACTCCAGGCAAAGTCTTGGCTTTCTCTAGGCCTCAGTGTTTCTGTCTGCCTCATGGGTGTGGCACGAAGAGGGACACTGCCCACAGGCTGAGCTCACACCTGCATCAGCTCCTCCAGCGCCATGAGATCAGCCAGCGTCATCTGCTGGCCAGCAAGGAAAAGCCTGTCCCCCAGGAACTTGTTCTCCAGCCATTGCAGGGCCCAGTCTATGGCAGTCCTGTTGCGTTCCACCTTCTCTTCGGGAACCTGGACCCCAATGAGTGGCCCCAACACCTGATGAGGGCAGAGAGTGGGTCAGTGTATGGCCCCTGCCTACTCCCAACTACTCTCTGAATGCCAACCACTCTCCAGATGGCTCTCCTCACCTGGACCCACATGGGTACACCAAAGGTGCCGCGGATGCAGTCGGCATGCCAACCCAGGTACTCATGAACACGGGCACGAGCCTGCAGGTCAGATGGATACCAGTGGTCTGCCGTCTGGTACTTACAGCTCAGGTAAATCAGGATGGCTGAGCTGGGAATGAATGGGCAGTGGCTGTAAGGACACTGGCACCAGGCCTTTACCCCCAGCTGCTCCCATCCGCCAGTGGGGCCTGGGGGTTTCTCTGCATTTGAAGGACTGCCCTCCAGCCTCACCCTCCATCTCCAGCTCCCCAACACCAACCCCTCCTCCCCCGAGTCTCCTCCTGTCTTTGTTTTCTTAGGCACCGACTCTTGGCTGGACCTTCTGCTTTGCACTTTGAGAACCTCATCTCTGTGATATCCCAGCAGCTGCCCTATGAGGTAGAGACTCCCGTTAGCCCTTTAGCACAAGAGAAAACTCAAGGTCAGAATGGTCAAGTGACTTGTCTGAGGCAGTGAAGCTCAGAAAAGGCTCCCTGGATCACTGGAACCCAGCATGGGGCCGGCACACGGTGGATGCTCCGTGGAGTCACTTGCATGCCCATGCGCATGGATCAGGGATCACGAGGGGAGGCAGGTCTTCGGCCCTCCTCTGACAGGTCCCGCAGCCATCACTTCTGCAGCCACCTGACCTCTTGTCCTCTTCCTGCCCAGCGGCTGGACCTCACCACGAGCTGTGCCCTCGGGCCATGGCACTGGCCTCTAGGCCTGGCCTGGGCAGATTGGGGTAGTCTGCCACAAGTCACTAGAAGCTCTTTTCAGCTTGCATTTGTTGAACCTACTCTGTGCAACACTGGAAAAATGTTCCCTTGTCTTCTTTTCCAATATCCTTCAGTCTGGGAGCAGAGAGGCCCTGGGGCTCAGATGACGCCAAAGATGAGAGGTGCGGGGACATGCTCTGTCAGCCCCTGCTCATCCCTGTCACATCCCAAGCTGTACCTTCTCCCCAGATCCCTCTCCTTTCCCCTTGCTGCCCCATGGGGTATGGGAGGGCCCACACAGTGGGGACAGCCAGGGTCACATGTGCTCCGGATGTGGGAGGGGAGAGGGAAGGAGGGCACCTTTCGGTCAAGATGAAATCACCATCCTTGAGCACAGGCACTTTCTGCAGGCTGTTGATCTGGAAGAACTCCTTGCTTCTGTGCTGCCCTGAAGAGGAAGAAGTCAGACAAGATCTTCAGCGTAGGCCGGGCGTTGTGGCTCAAGCCTGTAATCCCAGCACTTTGGGAGGCCGAGACGGGCGGATCACGAGGTCAGGAGATCGAGACCATCCTGGCTAACACGGTGAAACCCCATCTATACTAAAAAATACAAAAAACTAGCCGGGCGACGTGGCCGGCGCCTGTAGTCCCAGCTACTCCGGAGGCTGAGGCAGGAGAATGGCGTGAACCTGGGAGGCGGAGCTTGCGGTGAGCTGAGATCAGGCCACTGCACTCCAGCCTGGGTGATAGCGAGACTCCGCCTCAAAAAAAAAAAAAAAAGAATTCTGAAAACTCCATTAAGTATTTTCTTTCCACCCCCACAGAACAGAAGGTAACATTATCCACCTTTTCAGAAGGTAACATTATCCACCTTTTCAGAAAGCAAGCTAAGGTTCAGAGAAAGCTGTGATCCCTCCAAGATCACTCAATCGACAACATTCTCTGGTGGCAGACGCTGCAGGAGGAGGTGAGGGGGCTGTGCGGGCAGCGAGACGCTCAGGGCGGAACAGGGCAAGGGGCCTGGGGGTGCACTGGATTTGTGGACACACGGGTAAACGGGTTGGGCCCACCTTTGATAACATCCACAGTGCGCAGCTCGAAGGGGATGCCATTCTTCTTGGCGAAGATGTAGACGGCGCGGCTGGGCTGGGAAAGCAGGTCCAGGTACAGTTCTAGGCCCATGGCGGAGGCTGCAAGGACAACGGGGATGACAGGGAATGCGCTGATGGTGGTGTGGGCAGCGGCTGTGGCAGGCTCAGGGCGGCCGCGGGAAATAGGGGCTCAGGCTCCACTCCCTGGGACAGTACCCAATTGGAGCACAGCACCCCCGGACCCGCCTCGCCCCTTCGGTTTCTGTCCAATCCTGGCCAGCCTTGTTGAAGACGAAGACGCCACCACCAGGTCCGTGTGCCCCTACAGGGAGGGCGGTCGCTATGAACGCACAGCTGGGAGGGTGAAGTTGGAGCTGGGGGCCCTCGACTGGGAGGGAGGACGGTGGATGCAGGGGGCCGACTGCAAGGGGAAGAGGAACGAGCTGGACAAGGAGAAGCAGGTCTGCTTTTCGGGATCCCGGTGCCAGGGACCCCGCCTGGTTCCAGGCGTCATCCCGACCCAGAAACGACTGGGCCTAGCCATCCTGGAAAGGCCCCAGCGCACGGACATCTGATGGTTCTTTCAGAGCTTTGTTTCTCGGCGCTGCAAGGCGGCGGAAGGGAGGGAGCGAATGGGATCCTCTAAAAGGGATCTTAAAGTTTGACCCAGCGGTATGTGACACTTGCAGGTGTCCCAGACTGGTGGGAACCTTGACTGGAAGGCTGGGGTTAAGGATGAACTTTTTTTTTTTTTTTTTTTTTTTTGAGACGGAGTCTCGCTTTGTCCACCAGGCTGAAGTGCGGTGGCGCTATCTCGGCTCACTGCAAGCTCCGCCTCCCGGGTTCCCGCCATTCTCCTGCCTCAGCCTCCCGAGTAGCTGGGACTACAGGCGCCCGCCACGGCGCCCGGCTAACTTTTTTTTGTATTTTTACTAGAAACGGGATTTCACCGTGGTCTCAATCTCCTGACCTTGTGATCCGCCCGCCTCGGCCTCCCAAAGTGCTGGGATTACAGGCGTGAGCCACTGCGCCCGGCCAAGGATGAACTTTCTACCATCCAGACTGTCCCCTGCAGAGCAGCTGCTGCCAGACAGCAGGAGCTCCCGCTTTGTGCACAGGAAGGGGCAGGGAGCTTGCAGCAGCCCCGGAAGGCAGGAATGACTGCGCGGGAACCTCCTTTCTTCTCCCTGAATCCCAGCCCTGGCATCTCACCACGGGGCACAGTGAGGGTCCAGGGCTGGGCCCGGGACTCTAGCTGAATCTTTCAGAGTATCCCATCCCTCTGGCCAGTGGCCCAAGCGAGTGAACCAGAAGGCTTCCTTGGGAGTTTTGAAATTGGAACTGGAGAGAGGCGCTCCCTATGGGGAGGTAAATGGGAGCTGGGGCCACCTGTAGTGACATTTCCTGAGTTCATGGAGTAGGCGAGTCTCAGAGAGAAAAGCTGACTCAGAGAAAGGGAGTGATAGCTGGGAGGGGTGGCCCACACATGCAATCTCAGCTACTCTAATGGGATCTGTTTGTCTGATGTCTCGGTATGAAAGGACTTTCTAAGCCTCAGAACAGTGGAAGAACTGAACAAAGGAAAAAACTAATACATATACAAGGAGATTTTGTGGAAGAAAAAAATGGATCAAACTTAAGCAAAAAACTGGGAAGGATCTTGATAAAAGATATGTCAGAAGGAAGTAATATTCTTTAAGATGTTCTTAGAAATTCATCGGACAGGCGGGGTGTGGTGGTTCACACCCGTAATCCCTGTACTGTGGGAGGCAGAGGTGGGTGGATCACTTGAGGTCAGGAGTTTGAGACCAGCCTGGGCAACATGGTGAAACCTCATCTCTACTAAAAATACAAAAATTAGCCGGGTGCGGTGGCACATTCGGGAGGCTGAGGCAGGAGAATCACCTGAACCTTGGAGACATAGGTTGCAGTGAGCTGAGATCATACCACTCCACTCCAGCCACGCCACTGAGTGAGACTGTCTCAAAACAAACAAACAAACAAACAAAAAGAAGAGAAACTCATCAGACAAAGAGAGGAAAAAAATGAGCAAAGGAAATCAGCAGATGTTTCATTGAAGGACAGAGAGAAATGGTCAATACATGGATGAAAATATGTTTAACTTCAGTAATAATCAAGTAAGCACACACCAACACAACATGCACACTGTTTTTATCAAATGTGTACATGTTTTGGAAATGAGTACTCCCAATTAATATGTACAGAGCACTTCACAGTGCCCAGCACAGGGGTGGCACCCTGTGTGTGAGAATGAAATAGGTAGATCCGCGCCCTGCTGAAAGTAAGGGACTGCCTCTCTGGAGGATCCCTTGGGTGATAAGGAGGTTTTCACACCTTAACTGTGTCTGTCTTGGGGCCTGGGAGCAGAGCCCCCTCCAGCTGGTGGGGAAGGGAGCATGGTGTGTTTGAGAACAGATTGGAGAGAAGTTGAGTAGAGTAAGTGTTGACTCTTTCTACCCAAAGTGTGGTCCATGGACCAGGAGTATCAGCATCACCAGGGAGCTTGTTGGAAATATGGAGGCTCAGGCTCCACTCTGACCTTACTGATTGGGAGCATAAACTTTAACCAGATTCCAGGGGGGATTCATATACACATTCCCATTTGATAAGTGGGGGGTAGTAGGAGGTGAGAAGTGGGGAGTGGATGGCCACTGCAGTGGGGAAGGCTGACTTTGTGTTGAGGCCATTTTCATGAGGGCAGTGGGGAGCCATGGAAGGCTTTATGCAAGGGAGGGTATGGGCAGATTGAGATTACAGAAGGATCCCACCAGTTGCCTTGTGTGATGACCCAGGGAGAAGGGGAGGCTGTCCCTGTTTGAGTAGGAGATGAGGGCTACTAGTGGCCATTAGTGGAAAGAAGTGAGCAGAAATCCAAAGGACTGGTGATGATAGGATGAGGCTGGGAACCAGCATGGGCTTTGGGCAGACCCAGAACCCTCTGTCTGCCTGTTGGCCCACCAGATAACAATCCCTGTGTTCCCAGGAGAGTCAGTGCCACCTGAGATGTTGGCAGCCACTTTGGCTGAGCTAGACAGGTGCCTGCAGCTGCTTGAGGACAAGTTCCTGTGGGACCAGGCCTTCCTTACT
The DNA here is from genome assembly GCF_002776525.5 of Piliocolobus tephrosceles. Classification (NCBI taxonomy): domain Eukaryota; kingdom Metazoa; phylum Chordata; class Mammalia; order Primates; family Cercopithecidae; genus Piliocolobus; species Piliocolobus tephrosceles. Next base: position 5,066,474 of record NC_045452.1, read on the forward strand.
GGGTCCCATATCTCTGTGGCTGACTCGGTGGCAATCATGGAGCTGATGCATGTGAGTGCCATGGGGCAGGGTGCCCGCTGGGCAGTGGGGTATCCGGGAAGGGAACTGACATCCTAGCTCAGGTTGTCTTTTCTGGATGTGGGACCCTGTGTGAGTCACTTCTCCTTCTGAGCCTCAGTGTCCCATCTATAAAATGGGGCTTTACAAACCCTCATCGCAGATATATTAAGAGGCTTCCAAGTGTCCCTAGGGAGGGGGACGCCCCAGCCCATCACACACATAGTGGAGGAGGGAAAATCCAATCAGAGAACCCCTAAAGCAGGTCACGCTGCCTTACGCCTGGCTATGCCCAGCCCCTCCGCTGACTCTGTCTTCCCCTAGCCCATCAGCGCTGGCTGCTGAGTCTTTGAAAGCAGACCCACAATGGCAGCAGGGCGCCCAATGTGTGGAGACTGCAGTGGGGGAGGACCTCTTCCAGGAGGCCCTCACAGCTGTCCTGAAGGCCAAGACCTGCCTCCAGTAGAACCTGCTGTTAAAGAGAATCTGAAGCCCTTAATGCAGCTTTTCTTACTGTGAGTGCATGTCCCGGACTTCCTGAGCCACTGAGGGGATGCTGTGTTAGTAGAATAAAGACATGGAGCCGTCTGTCTCCTTGGTTGTAAAGAAGACATATCTGCGCAGGCTCTGGTCCACAGTTCCTCCAGGTATCATGCCTGCATTCCTTTTGTCTCCTACCCCATTCCTTTCTAGCTTCCATGTGACCTCTGAAAAGAGCTTTGGCAAACACTTATTTGACCCTGTCCTTCTGTGTGGAACTTTCTATGGTTCTTCACTGCCCAGAGGCTAAAGTACAAGTCATTGAACTTTGTATTCAAGGCCTTGCTCCCACTCCTCCAGGTGGCCCCTTCTGCCTGCACATTTTTATACCCCGCTCTGGGCTCCCACCTTGGCTTCTGCTCATGCTGTTTCCTCATCTTCTTTGCCTGGTGCCCTTCCTGGTCTTTTGGCATTTGGCACCCTGTCTCTTCTCCAGGGAGACTTCCCTGGCCTCCCCAACCCCAGTCCAGGTCAGATGACCTCTCTGGCACCTCAGCCCCAGGGTTTCCTTGTGGGGGATACCCCTGGACTGAGCATGTATCATAGATGAGGGGTGACCTGGTGAAAAGATGTCTGAATCAGGATCAGCCTTGGTCTCCTAGGTCTCTCTCATCACTGTGGGGCGATGTGTCCCACAAGTGGGGTGCACGGCTGGTTCATGGACCTCCGTGCAGGAAGGGAAGTCCCTGGCTATTTCCTGGCCCTCTCCCATGCCTCCTCATAACCTTAACCACAGTCTTTTCTACACCCCACTCCCTGATCCCTGGCTTGTCCATGCCCCACACCTGGTCCCAGACTTGCCACCTGTCCCTGCCCTCTCCCCTTAGGACTGTCATATTTACCTGTCGTGTGTCTCAGACCTTCTGATATCTGAGTCATCTAATAAACAAACTGCTAATAGGACAAGATCATGACAGACAGAGACTCTGTCGGCCTTTCAGTGGAGGCTCCTTTAAGTATGCACACTTACAGATAATTTTATACATGTAGCTGAAATTGTACATATAAACCTACACATTTTTTCTTTCTTTTTTGAGAGGGAGGGGGGAGCCTGAGTCTCACTCTGTCATGGAGGGTGGAGTGCAGTGGGAGTCATAGCTCACTGCAGCCTAGATCTCCTGGGCTCACTCAGCCACCCAAGTAGCTAGGGCTGCAGGCGCACACCACAGCACCTAGATTTTTTTTTGTAGAAAATAAATAAGAGAATCTTGCTATGTTGCCTAGCCTGATCTTGAACTCCTGGGCTCAGGCAATCCTCCCTTCTTAGCCTCCCAAAGTGTGGAGATTACAGGTGTGAGCCACCTTGCTTGGCCACAACTTCAATCATATTTGAAATGTACAATTCAAGTGATTTTACCACACTGACCACAGACTCCTGTTTAAGCCACACCAACAGAGTTCCATTTCTTGTGTGTTTTTTTGAGATGGAGTCTCGCTGTGCCCAGGCTGGAGTGCAACAGCGGGAGTGCAACAGCGCAATCTTGGCTCACTGCAACCTCTGCCTCCCCGGTTCAAGCGATTCTCCTGCCTCAGCCTCCGGAGTAGTTGGGATTACAGCGCCTGCCACCATGCCCGGCTAATTTTTGTATCTTTAGTAGAGATGGGGTTTCGCCATGTGGGCCAGGCTGGTGTCGAACTCTGACCTCAGGTGATCCGCCCACCTCCACCTGGCAAAGTGCTGGGATTACAGGCGTGAGCTACCGCACCCGGCCTTTCCATGTTTTAATGTTTTTGAGACAGAGGCTGGTGGACAGTGGCTCACCACCAGCACAAGAGGCTACACAGGCACATGTCAATGGGTACCAGGTGGGGACAGGGAATGTCGTGAGCCCAAGGGCCCTGGCCAGCCCTACCCGCGCCCGCACGTGTAACCACATCTCCTGACTGCCCAAGAGAAACGCAGATTTTCATACTTTAACATAAAATTTCCTGACTTCGAAATGGTGGCAAATCATTCAAAAATTTTGTTTTTTGTTTTTTAGACGGAGGCTCGCTCTGTCGCCCAGGATGGAGTGCAGTGGCGCGATCTCGGCTCACTGCAAGCTCCGCCTCCCGGGTTCACCGCCATTCTCCTGCCTCAGCCTCCCAAGTAGCTGGGACTACAAGCGCCTGCCACCACGCCCGGCTACTTTTTTGTATTTTTAGTAGAGATGGGGTTTCTCTGTGTTAGCCAAGATGGTCTCCATCTCCTGACCTCAGGATTCGCCCACCTCGACCTCCCAAAGTGCTGGGATTACAAGCGTGAGCCACCGCGCCCGGCCTCAAAAAACTTTTAAGCTCCTGTTGCATTGGTTATTAGGGTCGAGCCTGGGGAAAACCCCTATAGGTGTGTGTGTGTCTGTGTTGGGGGTGTTCAGACCTAACAGTGCTAGGAACCAGGCGACCACAGCGCGGAAAACTTGAGAGGGAAATCCACCTGGCGCCAGACAAGAGGGTTGGGGAAGAGACAGAGTAGGGCCACTACAAAGTTAAAGACTTGTAGTGGAAAAAAAAGACTTGTAGTGGGTGAGGCTACACCTAGAGCGGGGGCGACGGGACTTCCGGAAATCAGAGCCGGCACACGTGACTTCTGTTTGCAGAAGCGGGATGTACCCTAGGCAGCCAATCGGGGAGCGCTGTCTCTGTCCAACCAATGAGAAGTCAGATTGCTGTGGCGCCTTCCCCCTCCTCCCTGGTCCCGGAGCTTTGGGTACCCCGCGCGTTTTTTTCCCTGGAGCAGTTTTCGTTCCTCTGCTCGCCATGCCGTTCGTAGAGCTGGACACGAATTTGCCCGCCAACCGAGTGCCCGCGGGGCTGGAGAAACGACTCTGCGCCGCCGCTGCCTCCATCCTGGGCAAGCCTGCGGACGTGAGCGTGGGCCGGGAAGCACTGGGCGAGGGGAGGTTGGTGGGCCAGGGGTCCGGCCCAGTCCCTGCTCCGCCACCCCGACAGTGACCCCGAATCTTTCCCCAGGGACCACTCCCCCCTCCTTTCTACACACCAAGCTCTGACTTTCCATGCTCCACGATCCCGCGGCTCGCCCTCCGCACGTCTTGCCCTTATTGCCCTTCCCAGTCATGACCTGGACATGACCTTCAGGTCCATTCCTGTCCCCGCAAACACTGGCGCGTTTCCGCTTTCGCGCGCTCGGGTCGGGTCCCCAGAGGTAGCCCGGCCGGCCTCAGCTTCGGGTAAAACTTTTCATGTCCCCATCAGCGCGTGAACGTGACGGTGCGGCCAGGCCTGGCCATGGCGCTGAGCGGGTCCACCGAGCCCTGCGCCCAGCTGTCGGTCTCCTCCATCGGGGTAGTTGGCACCGCCGAGGACAACCGCAGCCACAGCGCCCACTTCTTTGAGTTTCTCACTAAGGAGCTAGCCCTGGGCCAGGACCGGTACGTAGGGGTAGTCGGGGATCCATTTGGGACTGCGGCAGACTGGAGCCAGTGATCCTGCCTCAAGGGGAAAGACCCATTTCTTGCCCTGCCCAGTAAGGACACATCAGGGTATGGGGCCCTGGGGCCCCCTGACCCCTCAGGTTCCCGGTAGGACCATCTTCAAAGTGTGAGCAAGATTGAATGAATTTCTGGCTCTGCTCCTCAGTGTGTAAGTCTGTGAACCGGGAAGGCTCTCTCTTAGCACTCCCAGGGGCAGTGCAAGGGTCATGTGGGATTGTGTGTGTGCTGTACCTGCCTTGGCACCTGGCAGGGTAGGTACACTTGGCTGAAGTGTGATTTTCTAGAACTTTTCCAGGCTGGTCAGAAGGAATTCTGGGTATGTTTTGAAGCTGTCTTTTGGACCTTTGTCCCAACCAGGTTCCAGGTGAGGTTCATGGGAGACTCAGAGTAGTGAAAGAGCATTGGCCTGGATGTTTAGACATCTGCTTTCTGGGTCCTGCATAGCTCGGGAACCCCAGACAAACCTGGAAATGAACCATCTCCAGTTGGCAACCTCCTCTTCTGTGAAAACAGGGGAAATGACCTCCCTCCCCCATAAGAAGCCTCTACAACCCAAACCTGGCTTTCTGTGACCGAGTTAAAGTTTCTTGTTGGGTAAAAGATACTCTTGAGCCACATCCATGCCTATGAGGAAATGAGGGCATGAGAAGCTTGAAAGGACACTGTCCAGGCATGGTAGCTCATGCCTGTAAATCCCAGCACTTTGGGAGACCAAGGCAGGAGGTTCACTTGACCCAGGAGTTGGAGACCAGTCTGGGTAACATAGTGAGATGCCATCCCCCAAAACAGTTTTAAAAATTAACCAAGGCTGGGCACGGTGGCTCAAGCCTGTAATCCCAGCACTTTGGGAGGCCGAGACGGG